>NC_091289.1:92628385-92941543 GCF_032444005.1 Ranitomeya imitator
CTCCTTCCTTTCCGAGCTCTCCCATCCACCCAAACAGTGGTTTACCCCCACATATGGGGTATCAGCGTACTCAGGACAAATTGTACAACAACTTTTGGGGTCCAATTTCTTCTCTTACCCTTGGAAAAATAAAAAATTGGGGGCGAAAAAATAATTTGTGAAAAAATATGATTTTTTATTTTTACGCTTCTGCATTATAAACTTCTGTGAAGCACTGGGTGGGTCAAAGTGCTCACTACACCTCTAGATAAGTTCCTTAGGGGGTCTACTTTCCAAAATGGTGTCACTTGTGGGGGGTTTCAATGTTTAGGCACATCAGGGGCTCTCCAAACGAAACATGGCGTCCCATCTCAATTCCAGTCAATTTTGCATTGAAAAGTCAAATGGCGCTCCTTCGCTTCCGAGCTGTGCCATGCGCCCAAACAGTGGTTTACCCCCACATGTGGGGTATTGGCGTACTCAGGACAAATTGTACAACAATGTTTGGGGTCCATTTTCTCCTGTTACCCTTGGTAAAATAAAACAAATTGGAGCTGAATTAAATTTTTTGTGAAAAAAAGTTAAATGTTCATTTTTATTTAAACATTCAAAAAATTCCTGTGAAGCACCAGAAGGGTTAATAAACTTCTTGAATGTGGTTTTGAGCACCTTGAGGGGTGTAGTTTTTAGAATGGTGTCACACTTGGGTATTTTCTATCATATAGACCCCTCAAAATGACTTCAAATGAGATGTGGTCCCTAAAAAAAATGGTGTTGTAGAAATGAGAAATTGCTGGTCAACTTTTCACCCTTGTAACTCCCTAACAAAAAAAAATTTTGGTTCCAAAATTGTGCTGATGTAAAGTAGACATGTGGGAAATGTTACTTATTAAGTATTTTGTGTGACATATCTCTGTGATTTAATTGCATAAAATTTCAAAGTTGGAAAATTGCGAAATTTTCATAATTTTCGCCAAATTTCCGTTTTTTTCACAAATAAACGCAGGTACTATCAAAGAATTTTTACCATTGTCATGAAGTACAATATGTCACGAGAAAACAATGCCAGATTCACTGGGATCCGTTGAAGCGTTCCAGAGTTATAACTTCATAAAGGGACAGTGGTCAGAATTGTAAAAATTGGCCCGGTCATTAACGTGCAAACCACCCTTGGGGGTAAAGGGGTTAAGGGCATAAAAATACAAAGTTTGAAAATTGCAAAATTTTAAAAATTTTCGCCATATTTCCGTTTTTTTCATAATCGCAAGTAATATTGAAGAATTGTTACCACTAACATGAAGTACAATATGTCACGAAAAAACAGTCTCAGAATCAGCGGGATCCGTTGAAGCGTTACAGAGTTATAACCTCATAAAGTGGCAGTGGTCAGAATTGCAAAAATTGGCTCGGTCATTAAGTACCAAATTGGCTCTGTCACTAAGGGGTTAAAGAAGATTTTTATTGCAACAAATTTTTGCATCCCTATATTTAGACAGCTAAAATTTTTCCATATTTCTGCTGACAATGATGTGAGGGCTTGTTTCTTGCGGGACGAGCTGACATTTTTATTGGTACCATTTTAGGACACATGATATTTTTTGATCGCTTTCTATTCTCATTTTTGGGAGATAGAAGGAACAAAAAACAGCAATTCAGGGATAGTGTTTTTTTATTTATACAAGTTCCACATGTGGTAAAATTGATAAGGCAGCTTTATTCTTCGGGTCAGAACGATTACAGCAATCTGCCATTTATATTTTTTTATGCTTTGGCATTTTTACACAATAAAAACTATTCTAGAAAAAAATTATTATTTTTCTTCACTTTATTTTATATTATTTATTATAACTTTATTTTTCCACTGACACAGCTTTATGGCAGCTTATTTTTTTTGCAGAACAAGATGTCGTTTTCAGCTGTACCATTTTTATTTTCAGTCGTCTTTTTTATCACGTTTTATTGCATATTTTTGTTTGTTATACCATGCCTGAGGAAGTGAGACGTAGGAAGTCTCAAAAGCTTGCCTTGTTACATCATTTATTTTATTTTTGTTAGCCATTAAAAGGTATCATAGCAGAAAAAATTTATAAACAAATTATGAAAATATTTTCTTCTAATATTTTTAGTAATAAAGGTTTTAACCTTTTGTTTTTCTTCTTTCTCTTTTGCAGGATGCTGGTTATAGTTATTCTACTACTCCCGTTAGCGTTCTCCCAAATAATTACCCATGACTACTGTGTTTTGGGTGCGGGCCCTGGTGGGATACAAATTGCAAAGTTTCTTGAAGAGGCTGGAAGGGATTACATTGTATTTGAGCGCAACCTGGGTCCTGGAAGCTTTTTTTATCGTTTTCCGAGGCATCGTAAGCTAATCAGCATAAACAAGCGCTTTACAGGACGAATGAACAAGGAATTTAATCTCCGCCATGACTGGAACTCACTTCTGAGTCAAGATGAGCATTTGCGGTTCTTTCATTACTCCCATGATTTCTTTCCCCATGCAGATGACATGGTAAGATACCTGAATAATTTTAGTTCTGCTCTCAATATCCATTATGGTAAAGAGATAAGAAGGGTTAAAATGGAATCCAACCTGGAAGCGTGGCATGGCCATTACTTTCTCCTAGAGGATCAGATGGAACAGGAATACATATGCAAGTAAGAGAAATAATTTTATATAATGTACGCAAAATAAAAATAAGGAAAAAGTAACAGTAATGTAATATGAGTGTTTTGTACAAAATCTCTACAAAAACGTAACAGTTTTACCACAGTTTCTGAAAATCGTCTATAATAAAAAAAAAATACCACAATCACATTTTAACCCCTTTATGTCCTTTGACATATCCATACTTCCAGGTCGCCTGGTACTTAACGGCCTTGGACGTATGGATACGTCACATCTTTAATGCAGCATCGGGACCTCCGTCGCGGTGATCACAATAAAGTTACACCGCCATCTTACCACAGGCCACATGGAGTTATCATCCTGGGAGGTGGCGACCACCCTCGCAACTATGATTGAGGTTATTGGCTGTTCAAATCTGAACAGCCAATTTCAGCGTTTCTCAGTGTTTCAGGCAATCAGATTGCCTGAAACACTAATGTCCAGCCTATGTTGCGTGTTGTAAGAGCACCCATGATATGCTGGTGCCTAGCAAGTCCAGCCTAACCAGGGCCGGCTCTGATTGGTGTGATCGACTAGGACATCGATCGCACCAATCAGGTCACACCGCGTCTGTGCACTCTATCAGTGACTGCCCTGTACTTCCTCATTCCTAGCTGTGGATTTGTATATTGCTGTCAACCTGTACCTCTGTGCGTCATTGTAGTGCCACAGAAGCCTATGAAAAGAAGAAAGAAAGGTTCCCAATCCCTCCCTGATCCTTGCCTGATGTTTCCTAATTCACCCCAATCTCCCTCTATCCCCTTTCCCACACTTTTTTTTATCCCCTTTTTGCACCATATCCGTGCGTGCATGCGTCCTACAGCCGTCGAGCGCTTGTCGTTGACAAGCATCGCTGACCTGCCTCCAGTTGTTTGTTAATTTTTTTCTTTTGATGAAAAACAGAATTGAGTAAAGAATCAGTTAGCTTATTTGATGTGATTAGATTAGAAACAGTAAAAATATACTGTAGTAATTGGCATCTGCTACAGTATTTTGTACTGAATTAAGTTAAGGTACCGTCACATTTAGCGACGCTGCAGCGATCTAGACAACGATCCCGATCGCCGCAGCGTCGCTGTGTGGTCGCTGTAGAGCTTTCACACAGACAGCTCTCCAGCGACCAACTATGCGAAGTCCCCTGGTAACCAGGGTAAACATCGGGTTACTAAGCGCGGGGCCGCGCTTAGTAACCCGATGTTTATCCTGGTTACCAGCGTAAACGTAAAAAAAGCAAACACTACATACTTACATTCCGGTGTCTGTCCCCCGGCGCTGTGCTTTCCTGCACTGTGTATTGTGTAAGAGCCGGCCGGAAAGCAGCGGTGACGTCACCGCTCTGCTTTCCGGCCTGCTCTTACACAGTGTAGAGAAGCAGAACGCCGGGGGACAGACACCGGAATGTAAGTATGTAGTGTATGGGGTTTTTTTACGTTTACGCTGGTAACCAGGATAAACATTGGGTTACTAAGCGCGGCCCTGCGCTTAGTAACCCGATGTTTACCCTGGTTACCAGTGAAGACATCGCTGAATCGGCGTCACACACGCCGATTCAGCGATGTCTGCGGGAGTCCAGCGACGAAATAAAGTTCTGGACTTTCTGCGCCGACCAACGATGGCATAGCAGGATCCTGATCGCTGCTGCGTGTCAAACACAACGATATCGCTAGCCAGGACGCTGCAATGTCACGGATCGCTAGCGATATCGTTCAGTGTGACGGTACCTTTAGTGTCAGCGCAGAAAAAAAAAAATCATCTGTGCGTTTGTCCTACAGCTGTCGAGCGCTGATCACTGACACGCATAAGTGATCAACCTGTGGTTGTTGGGTTTTTTTTTTAGTTTTTTTCTATTACAAAAAAAAAAGTTTACAACAAGCTCTCACACAGACACACACCCCTGAATAAAATGTGGTACTCACAAAAAAACACCACATACGTAAAAAATTGTCCCTCTCTCCCCAAATACAGTTTTAGGCGCTCATTCAAAACACATCTGTTCAGGTTGGCCTGTCACGTTCCCTAATCAAAGTCGTTGTGTGTGTGTGTGGCCCATTCACTATCTATCTAAGAATAACCCTCCATCAAACTCCACCGCACCCAATAGCACCACAAATACTGCCTGGTGAATACCTCATGCAGCCTTTAGGTACCGTCACATTCAGTGACGCTGCAGCGATATAGACAACGATCCGACCTAAACTAGATCGCTGGAGCGTCGCTGTTTAGGTCGCTGTAGAGACGTCAAACATAGCAACTCCAGAACGATGCGGGAGCGATCCAGTGACGTAACGGCGACTCACTTATCGTTCTCGCTCCATGTAAAACGTTGCTGGCGTCGTTGCTTTTGATGTGAAACATGACGATACACGCCGATCTAGCGACGAAATAAAGTTCTGGACTTCTAGCTCCGACCAGCAATATAACTCCGGGATCCAGATCGCTGCTGCGTGTAAAACACAACGAGATCGCTATCCAGGACGCTGCAACGTCACAGATTGTTGTCATTCTCGTTGCAAAGTTGCTGAGTGTGACGGTACCTTAAGTCTATCTCCTATCATTGTAAATAAACACTTGCACTTTGTGTCTCCCCGACCTCATTGTAGATTGTAAGTTCTCACGTGCAGGGTCGTCTTATTTTTCATTAATGATTATATTATTTTTAACGTTGTTACTTACGACTTGTGTATGAACTGTTAAACTGTAAAGCGCTGCGGAATATGTTGGTGCTGTATTAATAAAGATTTATTATTAGATTTTTATTATTCAGCGGAGGAGAAATGCACCTTCCTTGTCTCTGACACTGATAGTGAGGGCGAAGGATCCCACCTCCCTTTATTTATCCTCCTCTTCTTCAAGTGATGCTGAACCCCCATGCAGATACCTCATGACCGAAACTGAACCAGCGCCCACCGTTTCTGACCCCGTATGGACCTCACCCCCCCAAAGATCATGAGCGACTGATTCCTGATTTTGTTGCGCAATCAGGAATCAAATTTGACACTGATGGCTTCAAAGAAATAGACTTTTTATAAAGTCTTTTTTTCTGAGGATTTTGTAAACCTCACAGTGACCTAAACAAATTTGTACGTTTTTGGGCCTGGTCCTTTACATGGGAAAAGTGATGAAGCCAGAACTTTGGCAATATTGGAGTGTTAATTTTTTTAATACAACACTCCAGTGCTCTGCATAGCTATGACCCGTAAACATTTTGAGGCTATCCAAAAATGTTTGCATTACAATGATAATGCACAATATCCTCCCCGAGATGACCCCAACTCTGTCTTTTCAAAGTTCGGCCGGTCATTGATTACTTCAGCAACAGGTTTGCTGATGTGTACTTGTCCCAAAGAGACGACTTTGTGGTTGAGTCCATAATCCATTTCAAGGGGTGGCTCAAATTCCAGCAATACCTGCCTAGTAGGAGGGCCAGGTAAAGAATTAAATTGCACAAACTGTGTGACAGTAACTTGGGGTACATCCACAAGTTTAGGGTTCATGAAGGGAAGAACTCCAGGATTGAACCCACTGAACGCCCTCCTGTCCTGGGAGCCAGTGGTAATTAGGATTTGATACACTGACTGCTAGATCAAGGTTATCACCTCTACGTAGATAACTTTTATACCAGCATCTCACTCTTCTAGTCCCTCTCTGCGCAAGTTACCACAGCCTGCAGTACTGTCCGCAAAGATCAGAGAGGCCTTCCTAAGATGCTAATAGGGCAGCTGCTCAAAAAGAGTAAGAGCAGAGCCCAATGTTTAAACAACATGCTGGTGGTCAAGTACAAGACCAATGATGTCCTTTTCTTGACCACCATACACGGTGATGGCAGCATCCTCTCTGCTGTACGAGGTACCTCTACACAGGTCCTCAAACCACACGGTGTACTGGGGTACAACAAGAACATGGGGGAAGTTGATTTCTCTGATCAAGTCCTCCAGCCGTACAGTGCCATAAGTAAAGTCAAGGTGTGGTACAATAAGCTGGCCGTTCACATTTTAAGAGGGCAATGCACAACGCTTTTGTGCTATCATGAGCTGCAGGTCAGACCAGTTTCACATATTCAGTTCCAGTAGGTAGTGATCAACGACCTAATCTTTGTAGATCTGGAAGGAGCGGGCCTCAGTACTTCCGCGACTGAATGTGTTCAAATCGCACCAGGTCAACATTTCCCCGGGGAAGTCCCTCAAAGCATAAAAAATGGAATGTTGGAAAAGAGGTGCTGAGTTTGTAACAGAAGGAGGACACGCAAGGATACAAATTATCAATGCAACACCTACCCAGACAAATCTGGTCTGTAAATAAAAGAATGCTTCAGACTGTATCACACATCCATGGACTACTAAATTAATTTCTGACTTACACAACTCATGTATGCCAACTTGATGAACTCTACATTACTCACATATACTAACCTGATGCACTCTACACAACTTACTAATGAAGCTACTTTATAAAATTAACATACCAGGAAGCAACAGATCAGTTCCAAAATGGGGTCACTAGTGGGGCATTTCCACTGTTTAGGCACACAAGGGGCTATCTGTTGTGAATTCTGCTCTTGGGTTCCCTCCGGTGGTTGTAGGTGGGAATGCAGTTGTCTCTGAGTCACAGTCCTGGCCAGGTGTATCTGATGATTACAATTCGGACTGGGTTATTTAGATGTGCTGGATCCTTTAGCCCTTGCCAGTTGTCAATGTTTCTTGTGAGGTGATGGATCACTTTCTGGCTTCTCCTGCCTGCTGCGAAATTCAGCAAAGATAAGTGTTTGGTTCTTTGTATCTGTGGCTCTGCTGTGTGCATTATTTCAGTTTTATTCCTGCTCTGTTTGTAGGATTCACTGGAGTTGCAGATTTACGCTCCTACATCTATTAGTTAGATGTAGGAGGTTTTTGTAATTTCTGCTGTGGATGTTTTTGAAGGGTTTTTTACTGACCGCACAGAACTCTGTTCTATTCTGTCCTATCTAGCTAGTGTGGCCTCCTGTGCTAAATTCTGTTTCTCAGTCGCCCATGACAGCACTACCAGAGAGAGAGGGAATCCGCCCTTCAGGACAGGAAACCTACAGGATAAAAAGGGCGGTACCTCTCTCCTGCGTCAGTTTGGTTTCCTGTCCCTGACAGGGAACCCTCTAGGATGGTACCTGAGATCCGGAGCCGACCAGTCGACCTATGACGGCGGGGAGGCCCCTGTCACGGCTGGCGCGGTGTCCGACGCCGCCACTGCTGGGTCCGATGGGGCTGCAGAGTGCGCGGAGGGAAGCGCGGCCGCCTCCCCGGATTGGGGTAGGGGCTTCGGGGACCCGGTGTGCCTCGGCGGCAGAGGCACTTCCTGATTCGGAGCGGTGGCATGGTGTGTGTAAGGACACCAAGATGGCCGCTGCACCGGATATAGAAAAAACTACTTCCGGGTCCCGGGCAGAGCGCGCATGCTCGGTGATCCAAGGGGGATCAGCGCTTTCCTGGAACGCAGCCCTGGAGGAGGGGGTGAATCGGCGCCAAAAATATGGTATTTAAACACCGCGGTGGAATCGCTCTTTGCTGCATGCAGTCCTAATAATGGAGGACAGCGACCAGCAGCTCCAGCAGGCGCAGCCCTTACAGCAGCAGCAGCCGCCGCCGCAGCAGCAGCAGCAACGTCAGCGTCACCACCAGCGCAAGCCAGATGACCAAAAGAAAAGGTCCTCTGCAGGCACCCGCAGTACCCGCTCCAGCAGCCATTCCACGCCGCGGAGTAAAGCCAGTATGCCTAACCAGCCGACACCACCGACTACGGATCTCATACAGGATCCTATACCTACTCCAGAACCGGTACCTGTGGCTGCGCAAGATGGGTGAGTGATCTTCGTGAAAGTTCACCAAATAATTGGGGTCCCCCTTTCCGTTTATTTTTAGGCAAGAAAAAAACGGAGAAAATTAAGAATAGCGTCTGCCCCTTATGCAGTGAACCCCTGTTGCAAAACTGGGATAAGAAATTGTGCGGTTCCTGTATAGGACAAGTCCTTTGTGAAGAAACCCCTAGTTTCGCCTCTGAATTGCGATCTGTAATAAGATCAGAGGTGGAAACAGCATTTAAATCTCTTAAAGGGGAAGGGGTCAAGGAAAAAACACCTGTGCCCTATTCTCACTCCGATTCTTCTAGTTCTGAGGGGGACTCTTCAGACAGACAGGGCTCCTCCTCCTCCTTGGATTCTGAGAGCGGAGGCCGCCACTGCTTCCCCTTAGACGAAGTAGATGCCCTTGTAAAGGCCGTAAGATCAACCATGGGGGTCGTAGATCCACGTCCTGACAAAACAGTACAGGACATTATGTTTGGGGGCCTAGGGCAGAAAAGGTGCAGAGTCTTTCCACTTAATGAGAATGTTCAAGCATTAATTAAGAAAGAGTGGGAGAAACCAGAAAGGAAAAATTCATCCGTGCCCTCCCTTAAAAGAAAATATCCCTTCGAGGAAGAGGCTTCTACGTCATAAACACCAAGAAAAAGATGTCATGCTATATAAAGGGGACCACCGAGAAATAACAATAATATATAAAATGAATACTTTATTATAGCGGCCAAAAAACACAAAACAACACACTACAATTAAAAACATTTAAAACAAAAATAACAACGTAGATTCCTCTAGGGAACCTCCCCCTGGACACATAATGTATAATGCAATAAGAATACAGAATATCACAAAAATCATTAGATCAAGGGTACCACTGCTCTAAATACATATTCGGACAGATGATACAGCTGAACATAGCATATCAATACAGTGTAAAGATAATAATGAGGACATATACCTGACCCAGCTCGCAGCACACAATGGTGGGTACTATTAAGAAGTCCCAAATACCGTATACTGTGCCCATATATACAAATAGTAACTCATATACACATGTGCAATAAGCAAATATATCCCTTATTAGAAGGTAATAAACAGGGGATAGATGTAATAAGTACACAATATCTGTGACCAAAAAGGTATATCACTCAAAGAGTCCCCCCACACATATGTCAAATAGGTTGTCAATCAAGAGGTGATCAGCCTCTGATGCAAAAATTAAGTAAGCATATGTCTCATATAAAAAAGAGGAACCTATCGAATATAATAGTGACCCTCAGCCTAAATATGTACACATCAATCAAGCACACTGGTGCTGTTCCTAGAGAGTGTCTGGACCCGGTAAGGTTGTCCAGAACCCCATTGTATGTAGAAAAACAGCCCTAATACACAATGTATGCAGGATATGTAAAAAAAGAGAGCAAGGCCCACTAAATGGGGCAAAGTGCTGAGAGTGTAGAGCAGCTATACCGATAGAGCATGACCAGAATACCCATCCCTATGAAAGTCCAGGGGGCAAGAGTTTTTTGGTTACTATACTGGATGGTGCCCTCCACTTCTGTGTTGTATAAATTGTTTTTTGGTTACTATACTGGATGGTGCCCTCCACTTCTGTGTTGTATAAATTGTTTTTTGGTTACTATACTGGATGGTGCCCTCCACTTCTGTGTTGTATAAAAAGGCTTCTACGTCATGGGACAAGGCACCAAAACTCGACGTAGCAGTAGCCAAAGCGTCAAAAAAATTCGCATTGCCCTTTGAGGACATGGGAACTCTGAAGGATCCCCTCGATAAAAGAGCTGATACCTTCCTTAAAGGGGCCTGGGAATCGGCAGGGGGGTGTCTAAGGCCTGCAATAGCAGCCACATGTACTTCCAGATCTTTAATGATTTGGATAGATAACTTGGAAAAGCAACTAAAAGACGGGGTATCTAGACATAAAATGATTGAATCAATTCCCATGATTAGAGGGGCGGCAGCCCTTTTGGCAGATTCATCAGCCGATTCAATCAAACTTAATTCAAAATCGTCAGCCTTATCCAATGCAGCTCGTAGGACGCTATGGTTAAAAAGTTGGCCGGGCGACCTACAGACTAAACAAAAACTCTGTTCAATCCCATGTGAGGGGAAATTCTTATTTGGGGAAACCCTAGATGACATTTTACAAAAAGCTGGGGATAAGAAGAAGGGGTTCCCTAACCTATCCACACCATTTGTTAGACGGCCCTTTCGGAGTAGGAAGTTTTTTCGGAGACGTCCCCCAAGGGAACAGAACAGATGGGATGATGGGAGAAGGAAGGATAGGGGCTTCCTCTTTGGTAATTCCCCAAGAGATAAAAAAAAACCCTAAGTGACACCTCCCCCAGGGTGGGAGGGAGATTGTCTCAATACCTTCCGGCCTGGGAAAAAATTTCAACCAATACTTGGATTTTAAATCTGATAAAAATGGGACTTCAAATAAACTTTACCTCCCTTCCTCCCCAAAACTATGTGGTCACCCCACTAAAACTCTCACCTCAGCAACAACAGGCCTTGGAACAAGAAATTTCAAAGCTTATAATGAAAGATGTGATCCAAGAAGTGCCCCTACTGGAAAGAGGCAAAGGGTTCTTTTCCCCACTATTTCTGGTCCCAAAACCGGATGGTTCTTTCCGCACAATAATCAATTTACGGAAACTAAACAGTTATGTAAAAAATCAATCCTTCAAACTGGAATCAATAAAATCAACAATAAAAAACCTGTTTCCGAATTGCTTCATGATAGTGTTGGATCTCAGCGACACGTGCTATCATGTCCCCATCCACAAAAATGCCCAGAAATACCTCAGACTAGCGGTAGTCATGGGAGGGGAAATAAAACAATACCAGTACAAGGCCCTTCTATTTGGCATCTCGGTAGCGCCTCGTATATTTACCAAATTGGTAGCGGAAATGATGGCCCACATAAGAGAAAAAGACATTCTAATAATACCGTATCTGGACGACTTCCTAATTGTCAGCAACTCAGCCCAACATTGTCGCCAACAATGCGACAGAGTGATAAAAATCCTAACGGAGTTAGGTTGGCTCCTAAATCTCCAAAAGTCAAAACTAGAACCGACCAGGGTTCAAGAGTTTTTGGGCCTAACTTTGGACTCGATAACACAGGAATGTCGTCTTCCAGACCAGAAAAAAACAGAAAATATCAAATCTTGTGTCCAGAGCTCGTTCAAACCCTCATATGACCCTGAGAGGGGCGATGTCACTGCTGGGGTCCCTTTCTGCTTGTCTCCCGGCAATACAGTGGGCACAAATTCACACGAGGGACCTCCAGTGGGATATTCTGAGGAATCAGGTTACACTGGGGGGACACCTAGAAGGACACATGACTCTAAATTCAAACACTATTCGTTCCCTAGCCTGGTGGTTAGATCCCAACAACCTATCAAAGGGGGTTCCGTGGGTAATAGACATATCTCGGATAGTTACCACGGATGCCAGTCCCACGGGGTGGGGAGCTCACCTGGACGACAGTATCACTCAGGGGGTCTGGACAGATCAAGAATACGAGGTATCTTCAAATCCAAAAGAACTTTGGGCAGTGAGTCACGCTCTATCATATTTTCTTCCCAGCCTGCAGGGGCATCATGTCCGGGTTTTTTAGGACAATCAGGTAGTGGTAGCCTACCTGAACCATCAGGGGGGAACCAGATCCCAAGCCCTAATGAAGGCTACTTCCCAGATCTTCATCTTAGCAGAAGACAACTTCCTATCCCTCTCTGCGCTGCATATAAAGGGGGTAGAGAACCAAAAAGCAGACTTCTTAAGCCGTACCCGATTAAAACAGAGGGAATGGGCGCTAAACCAAAGCATCTTCGATCGGATCACCAAAATCTGGGGGGTCCCTGTAATAGATCTCTTTGCCAGTGCAGAAAACAGGAAAGTAAGGGAATTTTGTTCTCTGAACCCCAGAGGGGGCCCTCGGGCTCTGGATGCATTTACGATCCCATGGACTCGGGGTCTAGCATACGCGTTTCCTCCTCACATTCTTACTCCGGCAGTTCTGCGGAAAATCAGACAGGACAGGGCGAGAATCATCCTAATAGCCCCCTTCTGGCCCAAAAGGGCCTGGTTTTCCTGGCTGAGAATTCTATCGGTCTCCGATCCCTGGGTTCTCCCGGACCTTCCGGATCTCTTATACCAGGGACTGGTGTTCCACCCTCAGTCAGCAAACCTCCACTTGACAGCGTGGAACTTGAGAGGTCACTACTAAGGGCAAGGGGCTTTTCAGATAATTTAGTGTCTACACTATTAAAAAGTAGAAAATCAGTAACAACTAAAATCTACGGTAAGACCTGGAAAAAGTTTCTGTCCACCTCTGGGGTAAAATTACAAGACGGGGTCCCAGTGGTCAAAATATTAGAATTTCTGCAAAAAGGCTTGGATATGGGCCTCTCGGTGAGCACCTTAAAAGTGCAAATAGCGGCTTTAGGTGCATTATACAGTGAGAGTATTGCCACTAACCCATGGGTAACAAGGTTTATTAAAGCTGCGATACGGTCTAAACCTTTAAAAATCAGAAGCCTTCCGACCTGGGACTTAAATTTAGTCTTATCAGCTCTGACAGAACCTCCGTTCGAGCCCATAGATTCATTACCACTTAAAATCTTATCTTTCAAAACGGCCCTTCTCACAGCTTTGACATCTGCCCGTAGAATTAGTGACCTCCAGGCTCTATCTGCGAACCCTCCATTCACACAAATCATGGATGATAGGGTAATACTAAAAACAGATCCCGCTTATCTACCCAAGGTTGCTTCCAATTTCCACAGTTCCCAAGAAATAATCCTTCCCTCCTTTTGTCCAAACCCTAAAAATAAAAAAGAGGAAAAGTTCCACACTTTAGATGTGAGAAGGTGTTTAATACACTACTTAGAATCCTCCCGACAGTGTAGGAAGGAAGGGTCTCTCTTTATCTGTTTTCAGGGACCTAGAAACGGACTCAAAGCCTCCAAAAGCACTATAGCTCGCTGGGTAACTGATGCGATAGCCTTGGCATACTCGTCCACGGGAAACGCAGTTCCTGAGGGGCTCAAGGCGCATTCTACAAGAGCCATGGCGACCTCCTGGGCCGAAAGGTCGGAGGTACCAATAGATAAAATCTGCAAGGCGGCCACCTGGTCATCACCTTCAACCTTCTTTAGGCACTACCGCTTAGACCTGGCCTCTTCGTCTGACTTAACCTTCGGAAGAAGGGTCTTGCAGGCTGTGGTCCCTCCCTAAAGCAATGATCTCTGTAATTCTCTCTGGTAGTGCTGTCATGGGCGACTGAGAATACGGTAGTTACTTACCGATAACGGTATTTCTCAGAGCCCATGACAGCACCTGCTTATTCCCCCCCTGTCACGTGTGCGGTGAGCAACTTATTATATGAAATGTGTGTTTCTAATTTAGACACGGTGTAATCCTGATAAGTATTTTGTTAAAATTGTATATTTTCTTGTTGTCTCTAAGGCTAGGGTCACATTGCGTTAGTGCAATCCGTTTAGCGCTAGCGCTAGCGGATTGCGCTAACGCAATGTTTTTAAAGGGTCGCGTTTCGGGGTCGCGTTAACGTCCCCGCTCTCGCAGATCCCCGATCTGCGAGAGCGGGGAACGGACCTCGGGCGCGCCGCGGACGCTGCAAGCAGCGTCCGAGGCGCGCTACAAAAGACCGGCGCGTCGCTAGCGCGTGCCGAAAATGACACGCGCTAGCAATGCGCTGGTACATTGCGGGCAATGGGAGCGCTAACGGACGCGTTGCATGGCGTTAATTTTGCCGTGCAACACTGTCCGTTAGCGCTCTGACCAAAACGCAATGTGACCCCAGCCTAACCTGGAGGACCTCTGATGCTATGTAAACCAAACTGACGCAGGAGAGAGGTACCGCCCTTTTTATCCTGTAGGTTTCCTGTCCTGAAGGGCGGATTCCCTCTCTCTCTGGTAGTGCTGTCATGGGCTCTGAGAAATACCGTTATCGGTAAGTAACTACCATATTTCTGCCTGTGTATGTTTTTTCCTCTCCGACTCACCGCCAATATTTGTGGGGGGCTGTCTATCCTCTGGGGATTTTCTCTGAGGCAAGATAGTATTCCTCTTTCCATCTTTAGGGGTAATTAGTCCTCCGGCTGTGACGAGGTGTCTAGGTGTGTTAGGTACACTCCATGGCTACTTCTAGTTGCGGTGTTAAGTTCAGGATTGCGGTTAGTACAGTGGCCACTTTCTCCAGTGAAAGTTCTCATGCAGCTCCAAAGTCACCGGATCATAACAGCTATCCAAACGTGACATGATGCCCGCATACCATTCCATCAAAGTCTGCATTCCAAAACGTCACTCCTTGCATTCCAAGCCCTTCTGTGCACCAAAACAGTAGTTTTCCTTCACATATGGGGTATCGCCATACTCCTGAGAAATTGCACAACATATATTGGGGTCTATTTTCTCCTGGTACACTTGTTAAAATAAAAAAAAATTGTGGCTAAAAGTTAATTTTAATGACTCTACATTATAAACTTCTATGAAGCACATTGGGGTTCAAAATGCTTACCACACATAAAGGTAAATTCCTTGAGAGGGTCTAGCTTAAAAATTGGGGTAGTTTCTACTGTTTAGGCACATCAGGGGCTCTCAAAACGTGACATGGCATCCGCTAATTATTCCAGCAAGTTTTGCCTTCATTCAAAAAGTCAAATGGCCCTCTTTCCCTTCTGAACTCTGCTGTGTGGTCAAACAGTGGTTTTCACCCACATATGGGTTGTCGGCATCTTCAGAAAAAATTTAACTATAAATGTTGGGGTCCATTTTTTTTCTGTTACCCTAAAGTAAAATTTCAGTGAAAAAAGTTAAATGTTCATTTTTTTTCCTTACACATTGCTACAGTTTGTGAAGCACCTGAAGGGTTAATAAACTTCTTGAATGTGGTTTTGAGCACCTTGGGTTGGTGAAGTTTTTGAAATGGTGTCACTTTTGGGTATTTGCTGTCATATAGACCACTCAAAGTCACTTCAAATGTGATATGGTCGCTAAAAATGGTTGTGTTACTGTTGTAAAAATTAGATATCGCTTGTCAACTTTTAACCCTTCTAACTTCCTGAAAAAAACAAACATTTATGAACTATTTTGTGTGACATAACTCAGATTTAAGGGCATAAAAATGAAAAGTTTGAAAATTGTAAAATTTCCAAAATTTTTGCCATATTTGTTTTTTCGGAAATAAACACGAGTCATATCGAATAAATTTTAACACTATCATAAAGTACAATATGGCACAAAGAAACTGTTGAATGTAAATAAAAGTGGCATCTCTGAAAGCATCAATTTGTCCCACAAAAAAGAAGCCTACATACATCCTCCGCGGCCACTCACAAAGATGGCCACACGCTGTATCTTATCTTCACCCGCCTCTGTTCCCTTACTAATCTCACTAACTCACCCCTCCCCCTGTCTGACCACAACCTACTGACATTCTCTTCCCTCTCCTCTCCTAGTGCGCAACCCCCACTCCACAAGCTCTCACCCTCACAGAAATGTCAAACACCTCAATTTACAATCTCTCTGAGTCCCTTCTCCCTCTTACAGACATAGCTTCCCTTCATGACACAGATGCTGCTGCCACTTTTTATAACACCACAATAACAGCAACACTTGACTCGGCCGCCCCCTCACGCATAACAAAACTCATACAATCAACAGGCAGCCCTGGCTGACCAGCCTGACCAAAGAACAGAGATGGGCTTCCAGGGTCACAGAGGAGATGGAAGTAATCCCCCTCTACCGAGCACTTCATCGCATACAAGCAGTCCCTCACCAGCTTCAAGTCCACACTCGCTGCCACAAAACAAACTTCTCATCTCTCATATCCTCCCTGTACCACAACCCTAAACAGCTTTTCAACACTTTCAATTCTCTACTCCGTACTCCAGCACCTCCCCCCTCTCCTCTCATTTTTGCTGAAGACTTTGCCTCTTTCTTTAAGCAGAAGATTGATACGATCAGAGAAAACTTTGGCCCGCAGCCCCCAATGCTGCTCAATCCTGTTCCTCCAAAACCAGCTTCTCCTCCATGACAGAAGATCAGCTCAGCCCTCCCTTCTGCCAAGATCACATCTCACCACTTGCACGGTTGACCTGCTCCCGTCCCACCTCATCCCTAACCTCGCCACAGTCTTCATCCCAACCCTAACACACCTCTTCAACCTCTCACTCACAACTGGTGTCTTCCCCTCATCCTTCAAGCATGCCAAGATCACACGCATCCTCAAAAAGCCCTCCCTCGACCCATCCTCTGTGTCTAGCCATTGCTCAATATCTCTTCTCCCTTATGCCTCAAAACTACTGGACCAGCATGTACATCTTGATCTGTCCTCCTACCTCTCCTCCTGCTCCCTCTTTGACCGGTTATAATCTGGCTTCTGACCGCATCACTCAACTGAAACTGCCCTAACTAAAGTCACCAATGACCTACTAACCGCCAAGAGCAAGCAACACTACTCTGTCCTCCTTCTCCTGGACCTGTCTTCTGCCTTCGACACTGTCGACCATTCCCTCCTGCAACAGATTCTCTAATTTCTTGGCATCACAGACTTGGCCCTATCCTGGATCTCGACATATCTAACAGGCTGAACATTCAGTGTCTCCCTCTCCCACACCACCTCGTCACCTCACCCCCTGTCTGTCGGTGTTCCCCAAGGCTCAGTCCTATGGCCCCTGCTCTTCTCTGTCTACACCCTCGGCCTGGGACAGCTCATAGAATCCCACGGTTTGTGTTATGACCTGGTGGTTAGGAGCACCCGGAATGACCTGATAGTTAAACCTCATACAGGACGAGCTCTAGGATGTGGGAGCTCTGCTGACCGCAATCCCTAATCCTATCACACACACTAGAAATAGCCGTGGAGCGCTCCTGACCAGACCTAGGCGCCTCGTCACAGCCTAAGAGCTATCTAGCCCTAGAGATAGAAAATAAAGCCTACCTTGCCTCAGAGAAATTCCCCAAAGGTAAAGGAAGCCCCCCACATATATTGACTGTGAGTAAAGATGAAAGTCACAAACGCAGAAATGAAACAGGTTTCAGCAAAGGGAGGCCAGACTTACTAAATAGACAGAGGATAGGAAAGGTAACTTTGCGATCAGCACAAAAACCTATAAAAGACCACGCAGAGTGTGCAAAAAAGACCTCCGAACCGACTCACGGTGCGGAGGGGCCACTCTGCATCCCAGAGCTTCCAGCTAGCAAGACAAAATCATGATAACCAGCTGGACAAGAAAACAGTGAACAAATAATGACTATCAGGAACTTAGCTTCTGCAGAAGGCAGGTCACCAGAGAGATCCAGGAGCGAACTGAACCAATGCAAAAACATTGACAGCTGGCATGGAGTAACGATCTGAGAGGATTTAAATAGAGCAGCCAACCAAAGGATAAACCATGTCACCTGTGTAAGGAACCTCAGAAGCAGCAGCTTCACTCATAGCCACCAGAGGGAGCCCATAGACAGAACTCGCCGAAGTACCATTCACGACCACAGGAGGGAGTTCGACAACAGAATTCACAACAGGTTTGCAGTATAATCTCTATGCCGATGACGCGCAGATCTACCTATCTGGACCCGACCTCACATCCACACTGTCTGTCTGCTATCTTGGCCTTCTTTTCTGCTCGCTTTCTAAAACTGAACAGGGACAAAACAGAATTCATCATGTTTCCCTCATCTCACACTACCCCTTCACGAGACCTATCCATCAATGCCAATGGCTGCTCACTTTCCCCAGTCCCGTGTGCTCGATGTCTCGGTTCGATCCTCAACTCTGCCCTCTTTCAAGCCATATATCCAAGCCCTTGCCTCCACTTGCTGACTCAAACTCAAAAATATTTCCCGTATCTGTGCATTCCTTGACCTTGAAACCACAAAAACGCTAGTGCACGCCCTTATCTCCCGCCTCGATTACTGCAACCACTTACTCTCTGGCCTCCCCTCTAGCACTCTGGCACCACTCCAATCCATCCTACACTCTGCTGCCTGACTAATCCACCTGTCTCCCTGTTATTCCCCAGCCTTTCCTCTCTGCCAATCCCTTCACTGGCTTGCTATTGTCCAGAGGCTCTAGTTCAAAGCCCTAACTATGGCATACAAAGCCATCCACAACCTGTCTCCTCCATACATCTGTGACATGGTCTCCTGGTATTTACCCACTTCGTTCCTCTCAAGATCTCCTTTTCTACTCCCCTCTTATCTATTCTTCCCACAACCACATACAAGACTTCTCCCCTGCTTCCCCCATACTCTGGAACTCTCTACCCCAACATATCAAACTCTCGCTTACCACAGAAACCTTCAAAAAGAACCTGAAGACCTACCTCTTCCGCCAAGCCTACAACCTGCAGTGATCCTTAGTCTGCTAAACCGCCGCACTACCCTCTCCTAGCGTATCATCACCCATCCCCTGTAGACTGCGAGCCCTCGTGGGCAGGGTCCTCTCCTTCTGTCCTTGTGTGTGCCTTGTATTGCTAATGTTTTTTGTGCTTGTCTATATTTGCCCCTTTCACATGTAAAGCGCCATGGAATAAATAGCGCTATATAAATGTATAATAATAATAATATACAGCTTCATCAATGGAGAAATTAAAAATAAAAACTATAGCTAGTTTTTTATGTAAAAGCGGCAAAATATACATAAAAAAATAGCATAAATATGGTATCACTGTAATCGTACTGACCCAGAGAATAAAGCTGCGTTAACACTTTTACCACACTGTGAATTGCATAAAGAAAAGCCCTAACAAATTTCTGAATTGCTGTTTTTCGTTCATTCTGCCCTCCAAAACATGCTATGTGCTCAAAAATGGTACCAATGAAAATGTCAACTCGTCCTGCAAAAAGAAGCCCTCACATGACTCTGTTGGAAGAAATATAGAAAAATTATATCTCTCAAAATAAGAAAATGTAAAAAAAAAATTAAAAAAAACAAGCATTTTTTAATTGTGTGATTGTAGTCAAACATAAAAAACGCAGGCACCAGGACATAATGTGTCCTTTCATAAGACTGAATACCGCTGCACTACTGGGGAGGCCAATAGATGTTGAAAAGGTGTTAGATGTTGAAAAGGTGTTAGATGTTGAAAAGGTGTTAAGGTACCTTCACACTCAGCGACGCTGCAGCGATACCGACAACGATGTCGATCGCTGCAGCGTCGCTGTTTGGTCGCTGGAGAGCCGTCACGCAGACAGCTCTCCAGCGACCAACGATCCCGAGGTCCCCGGGTAACCAGGGTAAACATCGGGTTACTAAGCGCAGGGCCGCGCTTAGTAACCCGATGTTTACCCTGGTTACCAGCGTAAAAGTAAAAAAAACAAACAGTACATACTTACCTACCGCTGTCTGTCCCCGGCGCTCAGCTTCTCTGCACTCCTCCTGCACTGACTGTGAGCACAGTGGCCGGAAAGCAGAGCGGTAACGTCACCGCTGTGCTTTACGGCTGACCGACGCTCACAGCCAGTGCAGGAGGAGTGCAGAGAAGCAGAGCGCCGGGGACAGACAGCGGTAGGTAAGTATGTACTGTTTGTTTTTTTTACTTTTACGCTGGTAACCAGGGTAAACATCGGGTTACTAAGCGCGGCCCTGTGCTTAGTAACCTGATGTTTACCCTGGTTACCAGTGAAGACATCGCTGGATCGGTGTCACACACGCCGATCCAGCGATGTCAGCGGGAAGTCCAGCGACTAAATAAAGTTCTGGACTCTCCTCAGCGACCAACGATCTCCCAGCAGGGGCCTAATCATTGGTCGCTGTCACACAGAACGATTTCCTTAACGATATCGTTGCTACGTCACAAAAAGCAACGATATCGTTAACGATATCGTTATGTGTGAAGGTACCTTTAGATTGGATTGCTGAGAGTGGCTCCAGTTCCTTCACATTATCTTACACTCAGTCTACTGCAGAAAGTGTGCAGTTGTCACCTGAGGACTATGGTCATCTGGTTTCCACCTCGTCTCTTTGCAAATCAGCCAAGCCCCAAGTCATGCAGCAGTCTCTTCTGATTTTTGGTGAGTCCGCTGGATGGCGTTCAGTGGCTCATCCATTTACTTTTCCCCAAAGTGGAAGAGGCTGAGTGCACTGATGCCCAACCACATGTTATAATGAAGGATGAGAACCTAGGAGGTCTTGTGCATACGTTCAGTGGACCAACGCAGCATGTCACATGATGAGGAAACTCCTTTGCCAATTGCAGCGTCATTCTACAGTGTTCAGACTGGCAAGGAGAGCAGACTTAAGGAGTCAGTGGGAGACAATACCAGGGATGATGAGGCCTTAGACCTCACATGGAGTGACTTGCGCAGTTCAGAGGAAGAGGAGAGGATGTGTCCATGCTGCCCAACAGCACAGCAAAAGAGAAAGTAGGGTGCAAGGCACAGTGGGTGGCCCGTAGCCAGTATGTTGGTTGCTACAGCCCACCGCATCGCTGATATTAGCACACCAAAGACTGCTCCAAAGAGCTCCCTGGTGTTGCATTTCTTCAGGGAATGTGCTGACGATAAGCAATGGGTGGTTTGTGGACTGTGCCGGCAGACCCTGAAATGAGGCATAGATCTTCTGAACCTGAGTGCCACCTGTATGACAAGGCATGTGACTTCCAGGTGCAAGGTGAAGTGGAGTACACACCTTAACCCCTTAGTGACCTAGCCAATTTGGTACTTATTTTTACAATTCTGACCACTGTCACTTTATGAGGTTATAACTCTGGAACGCTTTAACGGATCCCGCTGATTCTGAGATTGCTTTTTCGTGACATGTTGTACTTCATGTTAGTGGTAACATTTTTTCGATATTACTTGCGATTATTTATGTAAAAACGGAAATATGGCGAAAATTTTAAAAATGTTGCCATTTTCAAACATAATTTTTATGCCCTTGAATCAGAGAGATATGTCACAAAATAGTTAATAAATAACATTTCCCACATATCTACTTTACATCAGCACAATCTTGGAAACAATTTTTTTTTTGTTAGGAAGTTATAAGGGTTAAAATTTAACCAGCAATTTCTCATTTTTACAACACAATTTACAAAACCATTTTTTTAAGGACCATCTCACATTTAAAGTCACTTTGAAGGGTGTACATGACATAAAATATACAAACTTGAACCATTCTAAAAACTACACCCCTCAAGGTGCTCAAAACCACATTCAAGAAGTTTATTAACCCTTTATGTGCTTCACAGGAACTGAAACAATATGGAAGGAAAAAATTTAACTTTTTTTGCAAACATTTTATTTTAGAACCCATTTTTTTTTATTTTAACAAGTGTAAAAAGAGAAAATGAACCTCAAAATTTTTTGAGCAATTTCTCCGGAATATGCTGACACCCCATATGTGCGGGTAAACCACTGTTTGGGCGCACGGCAGGGCTTGGAAGAGAAGGAGCACTGTTTGACTTTTTTAATGCAGAATTTTCTGGAATTGAGATCAGATGCCATGTCGCATTTGGAGAGCTCCTGATGTGCCTAATCAGTGGAAACCCCCCACAAGTGACCCCATTTTGGAAACTACACCCATTAAGGAACTAATCTAGATGTGTGATGAGCACTTTCAACCCCTTCACAGAAATTTATAACGTAGAGCCGTGAAAATAAAAAATCCTTTTTTTTTTTCCTCAAAAATGATTTTTTTTAGCTCGCAAGGGTAACAGGATAAATTGGACCTGCAAATTTGTTGTCCAGTTTGTCCTGAGTACGCTGATACCCCATATATTGGGGGGGGGAGGGAACCACTGTTTGGGCACACATCGGTACTCGGAAGGGAAGTAGTGACATTTTAAAATGAAGACTTTGATGGAATCATCTGTGGGCGTCATGTTGCATTTGCAAAGCTCCTGTGTCACGACTGGACTGGCGAGTAAACTGGGACCAGGGGCACCTTTCCTGGCCCTAGCTCTAGGGGGCGCCTTAACTCGCCCTGGTCCCCGGGATACCTCAGATGGCGAGGACACCGGGGCCTCCGCCCTTGCCCTGTCTCCTAACTGCATCTCTGCGTCTGTCCCCTTCCCCACCCGGGGAAGAGGAGCACTACCGTGTACTGCAGTACACCAACCAGACAAACAGGGAAACTAAGACAAGGGTAAACGTAAACTCCACTCACACAAAATATGCTCTCACAAATAACAGAGGTATCCACCAGGGTGTGAAGGATGGGGGAAGTAAATAAGGCAGGTAAGGATGAGGAATTTCCAGGCATACAAACCAAACAACTATTGCACAATAAATTCCTCCAGCTGTTCAAACACCAGCTCCTCACTACTCCAGGTCTATCAAGCAAGAGCTGTCTCAGACAAGGATCTGACCAGAAGGCCTAGCTTTGATCGGAGAGAGAGGAGTGGCTAACCAAGCACAGCTGAAAGCAAGGATTTCCACATGGCCTATTAACCCCTGTCCTGCTGAAAGAAAACAAACACCTTTAATACACTGGAGAAGTGCTTCTTCTCATCGTCGAAGCAGGAGCCATCAGACGCCGTGGTCTTCTGGTACTGCTCTGTCGCGGTAACTCCGTGACAGTACCCCCTTTCTATGAGGAACCTCCGGAACCTCAGGACCTGGTTTATCTGGGTGGGCTGTATGAAAAGCCTGAAGCAGTCTGGTCACATGGACGTCGGAAGCTGGAACCCACATCCTCTCCTCAGGACCCTTCCAATGTAATATGTATTGAAGTGACCGATGAACAAAACGAGAATCTAAGACCTTTGCTATCTGGAACTCCAGATTACCATCGACAATGACAGGAAGTAGCAGAGGTGAAATTCCTGCAGATGCCACATACTTCTTGAGAAGTGAACGGTGAAAAACATTGTGGATTTTAAAAGTAGATGGCAGAGCAAGACGGAATGCTACCGGATTGGGACCAATAAACCTGGGACCCAATTTCCAAGATGGAACCTTTAGCTTCATGTTCCTTGAGGACAGCCACACCAAGTCACCAACACACAGGTCCGGACCCACCAAACGTCTCCGATCAGCCACACTCTTATATTTGGAACCCATCTTTTGCAAATTATTAATCACCCCCCTGCCATATTGTAGAAATAGAGGAAGAGAACCGTTCTTCCTCTGGTAAACCAGAAGGGCGATCACGATTGAACGAACTAAACTGCGGATGGAACCCATATGCCCCAAAAAATGGGGCCTTACCAGTTGATTCCTGACAGCGATTATTAACTGCAAATTCAGTCAACAGTAAGAAGGTCACCCAGTCCTCCTGATTCTCAGACACAAAATATCTAAGATATGTCTCTAAATTCTGATGAACCCATTCAGTCTGCCCGTTAGACTCTGGGTGAAAAGCCGAAGAAAAAGACTAATGGATCTCCAGACGGGTGCAAAACGCCCTCCAGAATTTGGAGATAAACTGCACCCCCAGATCCAAAACAATATCCGTAGGAATCCCATGCAGTCTTATTTTTTTTGTCCCTGATGAAGGTTTGCGCCAGAGTATTGGCATTAGGCAAAGCTGGTAAAGCAATAAAATGAGACATTTTACTGAACCTGTCCACCACCACCAGGATTACAGTGTTTCCTGCAAACACAGGTAGATCCGTAACAAAATCGACCGACAAATGAGTCCAAGGTCTGCTGGGAATCTCCAATGGTAGGAGAGCCCCTGACGGACGAGTATGTGAAGTCTTAGAACGCGCACAGATATTGCAGGCGGCCACATACTCCTAAACCTCCTTACAAGCACCTGGCCACCAAAAACGCCGAGTAAGTGGATCTGCGGTAGTTTTAATCCTTGGATGTCCAGCAAATACCGTATCATGATGTTCACTGAGAATTCTAAGATGGAGATTGACTGGTACAAACAGTTTTCTCAGTGGACAGATAGCAGGGGTGTCCCCCTGAGCGTCAGCAACCTCTTTCAAGATTGGAGCATATAGATACCATCACTACCCCTTTTTGAAATATAAGTACCGGTTTGCACTTATCGCCTCCCCCAGGAAAGCAACGGGACAAAGCATCTGCCTTTAACATTCTTGCTCCCCGGCCCAAAAGTAACAAAGAAGTTAAACCTGGTAAAGAACAAAGCCCATCTTACCTGACAAAGTGCAAGACGTTTTGCTGACTCCAAGTAAACCAGATTCTTATGGTCGGTGATCACCATCACAGGGTGAACCGCTCCCTCCAAAAAATGACGCCACTCCTCAAATGCCTATTTTGATAGCTAAGAGTTCCCTATTACCAATATCATAGTTTCTCTCAGCTGGTGACAGTTTTTTTAGAAAAGTATGCGCATGGTTGCCATTTACCAGGAGACGCACCCTCCGACAATACAGCCCCCACTCCCACCTTGGATGCATCCACCTCCACAATGAAAGGCTGAGTGACATCAGGCTGCATAAGAATCAGCCAGAAGCAAAACACCTTTTCAACGTGGCAGCACTGGACCACTTGGAGAAGTCCGTCCCTTTTTAGTCATATCAGTGAGCGGTTTGGCTACTACCAAAAAGTTTTTTTTATGAATTATCGGTAGTAATTTTCAAAACCCAGAAACCTTTGTAAGGCCTTGAAATCCTCAGGACGATCCCATTCCAATACCGCCCGGACTTTCGCCGGATCCATGCGAAACCGATGACAGATAATACATATAAAAGGAAAGGGATCTCCTTAACCGAGAACATACACTTTTCAGGTTTGACATACAATTTATTGTCACGAAGTATGTGTAGGACTTGCCTGACATGTTGCTGGTGTGACTCAAGGTCAGGTAAATACACCAGAATGTCATCCAGGTAGATAACAACAAACCTGCCTACAAGGTGACTAAAGATGTCATTAATAAAGTTCTGGAAGTCGGCAGACGTGTTCGTCAACCCAAAAGGCATCACCAGATTCTCGTAGGGTCCTTCTGGTGTATTGAACGCAGTCTTCCACTCATCCCCCTCCTTAATGCGGATGAGGTTGCACTCCCCCCTGAGGTTCATCTTAGAGAACCATTTTGCCCCAACAATTTGATTAAAAAGGTCAGGGATAAGAGGTAGCGGATATGGATCATGGACCGTGATCGCATTAAGTTCCCGGAAATCCAGGCAAGGACCTAACCCGCCATCCTTAACGAAAAAGAACTCTACAGCAATGGGAAAAGAGGATGGTCTGATATGGCCTTTAGCCAGACTTTCCATAATATAGTCCTTCATGGCCTGCCTTTCTGGACCTGAGATGTTATAGAGTCTGCTCTTGGGCAGCTTGGCACCAGGAACCAGATTGATGGCACAATCATAAGGATGATGAGGGGGAAGCTTTTTTCTCCCCTGCTCAGAAAATACATCCACGAAGTCTGACAGGTAATGGGGCATGGCCTGGGTATCCAACCTTGCCAACCGGGTACCCAAACAGTATCCTTGACAGTATTTACTCCACTTTACCACTTCCTGTGTCTGCCAATAAATTACCGGATTGTGCAGAGCAAACCAAGAAAGTCCCAGTACCACAAGTGAGGGCAGGCCCTCAAGCACATAACATTTTAACACCTCAGAGTGTATGGCCCCGACCTGTAGTCGTAAGTCAGACCACCTGTGTGAAGTGCCCCTGTTTAACCCCTTCCCGACCTGTGACACAGCGTATGCGTCATGAAAGTCGGTGCCAATCCGACCTGTGACGCATATGCTGTGTCACAGAATGATCATGTCCCTGCAGATCGGGTGAAAGGGTTAACTCCAATTTCACCCGATCTGCAGGGACAGGGGGAGTGGTGTTGTGAATTCTGTTGTCAATCTCCCTCCTGTAGTCATGAATGATACTTCGGCTGGTTCTGTCCATGGGCTTCCTCTGGTGGTTGTAAGTGGGGCTGCTGCTTCTGAGTTTCCTTCCACAGGTGACGAGGTTAATTCGTTAGCTGGCTGCTCTATTTAACTCCGCATAGCGGCGTGTTCTGGCACAGATAAATTGAACAGTCGGCCCTTAGGAAACTTACTACCAGGAATCAAATTAATAGCACAATCGCAATCCCTATGAGGAGGTAGGGCACTGGATTTGGGATCATCAAATACATCCCGGTAATCTGACAAAAACTCCGGGACTTCAGAAGGGGTGGATGACGAAATAGACAAAAATGGAACATCACCATGTACCCCCTGACAACCCCAGCTGGACACAGACATAGATTTCCAATCCAATACTGGATTATGGACCTGTAGCCATGGCAACCCCAAAACGACCACATCATGCAGATTATGCAACACCAAAAAGTGAATATCCTCCTGATTTGCAGGAGCCATGCACATGGTCAATTGGGTCCAGTACTGAGGCTTATTCTTGGCCAAAGGCGTAGCATCAATTCCTCTCAATGGAATAGGATACTGCAAGGGCTCCAAGAAAAAACCACAGCGCCTAGCAAACTCCAAGTCCATCAAATTCAGGGCAGCGCCTGAATCCACAAATGCCATAACAGAATAGGATGACAAAGAGCAAATGAGAGTAACGGACAAAAGAAATTTCGACTGTACCGTACCAATGGTGGCAGACCTAGCGAAACGCTTAGTGCGCTTAGGACAATCGGAGATAGCATGAGTGGAATCACCACAGTAAAAACACAGCCCATTCCGACGTCTGCGTTCTTGCCGTTCAGCTCTGGTCAAAGTCCTATCACATTGCATAGGCTCAGGTCTATGCTCAGATAATACCGCCAAATGGTGCACAGCTTTACGCTCACGCTAGGGTCGATCGATCTGAATGGCCAAAGACATAGACTCATTCAGACCAGCAGGCATGGGAAATCCCACCATGACATCCTTAAGGGCTTCAGAGAGACCCTTTCTGAAAATTGCTGCCAGGGCACATTCATTCCACTGAGTGAGTACAGACCACTTCCTAAACTTCTGACAATATATCTCTACCTCATCCTGACCCTGACACAGAGCCAGCAAGATTTTCTCTGCCTGATTCACTGAATTTGGTTCATCATAAAGCAATCCAAGCGCCAGAAAAAACGCATCAACATCACGCAATGCCGGATCTCCTGGCGCAAGGGAAAATGCCCAGTCTTGAGGGTCGCCACGTAACAAAGAAATAATGATTTTCACTTGTTGAACAGGGTCACCTGAGGAGCGAGGTTTCAAAGCAAGAAACAATTTACAATTATTTTTGAAATTCAGAAACTTAGATCTATCCCCAAAAAACAAATCAGGAATTGGAATCCTAGGCTCTGAGATCGGATTCTGAACCACAAAATCTTGAATGTTTTGTACCCTTGCAGTGATATTATCCATACAAGAGGACAGACCTTGAATGTCCATATCTACACCTGTATCCTGAACCACCCAGAGGTAAAGGGAAAAAGAGAGACAAAACACACTGCAAAGAAAAAAAAAATGGTCTCAGAACTTCTCTTATCCCTCTATTGAGATGCATTAATACTTTGGGCCACCTGTACTGTTATGACCTGGTGGTTAGGACAATAATGGACCTGGTGGTTAAGAGCACACGGAATGACCTGATAGTTACTAATAATACAGGACGAGCTCTGGGACGTGGGAACTCTGCTGACCGCAATCCCTAATCCTATCACACACACTAGAAATAGCCGTGGATTGCTCCTAACGCTCCCTATGCAACTTGTCACAGCCTAAGGAACTAGCTAGCCCTAAAGATAGAAAAATAAAGCCTACCTTGCCTCAGAGAAATTCCCCAAAGGAAAAGGCAGCCCCCCACATATGACTGTGAGTTAAGATGAAAATTACAAACACAGAGATGAAATAGATTTAGCAAAGAGAGGCCTGACTTACTGAACAGACAGAGGATAGGAAAGGTAACTTTGCGGTCAGCACAAAAACTACAAAAAGACCACGCAGAGGGCGCAAAAAGACCCTCCGCACCGACTCACGGTGCGGAGGCGCCCCTCTGCGTCCCAGAGCTTCCAGCAAGCAAGACAAAAATCAAAATAGCAAGCTGGACAGAAAAATAGCAAACAAGAGAAAAACAAGCAGGAACTTAGCTTCTGCTGGGAAGACAGGTCACAAGAACGATTCAGGAGCGAACTAGACCAATACTGGAACATTGACAGGTGGCATGGCCATGGAGCAATGATCTAAGTGGAGTTAAATAGTGCAGCCAGCTAACGAATTAACCTCGTCACCTGTGGAAGGAAACTCAGAAGCTGCAGCCCCACTCACAACCACCAGAGGAAGCCCATGGACAGAACCAGCCGAAGTATCATTCATGACCACAGGAGGGAGCTTGACAACAGAATTCACAACAGAGTGGTACTTTAGCCCAGGGGGGGTTGCTTTGCCCCCAACATTGCTACGATCGCTCTGATTGGCTGTTGCACTTTCAACAGCCAATCAGAGTAATTTGTAATATTTCACCTTTGAAAAGTGGTGAAATATTACAATCCAGCCATGGCCGATGTTGAAATATCATCGGCCATGGCTGAAAACACTGATCTGCCCGTCCCCCCCCACCGCCACCGATCTCCTCCCCAGTACTCCGTTCTGTCCTGTACACTGCTTCGCTCCCCTCCATCCTGTCCGTTCCCCCCGTCCTCCTGTCCGCTCCCCCCGTGCTCAGATCCCACCCCCGTGCTCTGATCCACCCCCCTGTGCTCCGATCCAACCTCACATGCTCCGATCCACCCCCATGCTCCGATCCAACCCCTGTGCTCCGATCCACCCTCCGTGCACCGATCCAACACCCCTGTGCTCCGATCCACCTCCCCCGGGCTCCGATCCACCCCCAACCCTCCCGTGCTTTCCCCCACCCTCTCATACTTACCTAGCCTCCCGGTGTCCATCCATCTTCTCCATGGGCGCCGCCATCTTCCAAAATGGCGGGCGCATGCGCAGTGCGCCCGCCGAATCTGCCAGCCGGCAGATTCGTTCCAGGTACATTTTTATCATTGTAATAGGTTTTATCACAGTGATCAAAATAAAAAAAAATAGTAAATGAACCCCGCGCCCCCTTTATCATTCCCATAGGTAGGGACAATAATAAAATAAAGAAAAATTTTTTTTTGTCCACTAGGATTAGGGTTAGGGCTAGGGTTAGGGTAAGGCTATGTGCACACGTATTCTGGTCCTCTGCAGATTTTTCCGCAGCGGATTTGATAAATCTGCAGTGCAAAACTTCTGCGAGTTTATCGCAGATTTACCGCTGTTTTTTTGCGGATTTCTCTGCGGTTTTACAACTGCGGTTTTCTATTGAAGCAGTTGTAAAACCGCTGCGGAATCCGCAGAAGGAAGTGACATGCTGCGGTATGTAAACCGCTGCGTTTCCGTGCAGTTTTTTCCACAGCCTGTGCACAGAGTTTTTTGTTTCCCATAGGTTTACATTGAACTGTAAGCTCATAGGAAACTGCTGCGGATCCGCAGCTGCGGAAACGCTGTGGATCTGCAGCGTTTTCCGCAGCTTGTGCACATACCCTTAGAATTAGGCTATGTGCACACGGTGCGGATTTGGCTGCGGATTGGCTGCTGCGGATTCGTAGCAATTTTCCATCAGGTTTACAGTTCCATGTAAACCTATGGAAAACCAAATCCGCTGTGCCCATGGTGCGGAAAATACCACGCGGAAACGCTGCGTTGTATTTTCCGCAGCATGTCAATTCTTTGCGCGGATTCCGAAACATTTTACATCTGTTCCTTAATAGGAATTCGCAGGTGAAATCCGCACAAAAAACACTGGAAATCCGCCGCAAATCCGCAGGTAAAAGGCAGTGCCTTTTACCTGTGGATTTTTCAAAAATGGTGCGGAAAAATCTCACACGAATCGGCAACGTGGGCACATAGCCTTAGGGTTAGGCTTGGAATTAGGGCCAGGGCTGGAAATAGGGTTAAGATTAGGCTTGTAGTTAGGGTTATGGTTAGGGGTGTGTTGGGGTTAGGATTAGTGTTAGGGTTGGGATTAGGATTAGGGGTGTGTTGGGGTTAAGGCTGTGGTTAGGGGTGTGTTGGGGTTAGGGTCGTGATTAGGGTTATGGCTAGAGTTGGGATATAGACTTAGGGGTGTGTTGGGGTTAGTGTTGGAGTTAGAATTGATTGGTTTCCACTATTTAGGCACATCAGGGGTCTACAAACGCAACATGGCGCCACCATTGATTCCAGCCAATCTTGCATTCAAAAAGTCAAATGGTGCTCCCTCCCTTCCAAGCCCTGATGTGCGTCCAAACAGTGGTTTACCCCCACATATGGGGTACCAGCCTACTCGGGACAAACTGGGCAACCACTATTGGGGTCCAATTTCTCCTGTTACCCTTGTGGAAATAAAAAATTGCTTGCAAAAACATCATTTTTGAGGAAAGAAAAATAATTTTTTTATTTTCACGGCTCTGCGTTTTAAACTTCTGTGAAGTACTTGGGGGTTCAAAGTGCTCACCACATATCTAGATAAGTTCATTGGGGGGTCTAGTTTCCAAAATGGGATCACTTGTGGGGGGATTCTACTGTTCAGACACATCAGGGGCTCTGCAAATGCAACGCGACGCCCGCAGACCATTCCATCAAAGTCTGCATTTCAAAACGTCACTACTTCCCTTCCGAGCCCCGACGTGTGCCCAAACAGTGGGTTACCCCCACATATGGGGTACCAGCATACTTGGGACAAACTGAGCAACAACTTTTGGGGTCCAATTTCTCCTGTTACCCTTGTGAAAATAAAAAATTGCTTGCTAAATAACATTTTTTAGGAAAGAAAAATGATTTTTTATTTTCACGGCTCTGCGTTATAAACTTCTGAGAAGCACTTGGATGTTCAAAGTGCTCACCACATATCTAGATAAGTTCCTTGCGGGGTCTAGTTTTTAAAATGGGGTCACTTGGGGGGCGTTTCTACTGAATAGGCACATCAGTGGCTCTGCAAACTTAACATGATGCCCGCAGACCATTCCATTAAAGTCTGCATTCCAAAACGTCACTACTTCGCTTCTGAGCCCCGACGTGTGCCCAAACAGTGGTTCCTCCTCCACATATGGGGTATCGGCCTACTCAGGACAAACTGGACATGTTTTGGGGTCCAATTTCTCCTGTTACTCTTGTGAAAATAAATAATTGCGGGCTAAAAAATAATTTTTGAGGAAAGAAAAATGATTTTTTATTTTCACGGCTCTGCATTATAAACTTCTGTGAAGCACTTGGGGGTTTAAAATGGTCACCGCACATCTAGATTAGTTTCAAGAGAGGTCTAGTTTCCAAAATGGGGTCACATGTGGGGAGCTCCAATGTTTAGGCACACAGGGTCTCTCCAAACGCGACATGGTGTCCGCTAACTTCTTGAATGTGGTTTTGAGCACGATGAGGGGTGCAGTTTTTAGAATGGTGTCACTTTTGGGTATTTTCAGCCATATAGACCCTTCAAACTGACTTCAAATGTGAGGTGATCCCTAAAAAAAAATGGTTTTGTAAATTTTGCTGTAAAAATGAGAAATCGCTGGTCAAATTTTAACCCTTATAACTTCCTAGCAAAAAAAAAAGTTTTTTACAAAATTGTGCTGATGTAAAGTAGACATGTGGTAATGTTATTTATTAACTATTTTGTGTCACATAACTCTCGTTTAACAGAATAAGTACTCAAAATTTGAAAATTGCGAAATTTTCAAACTTTTAGCTAAATTTCCATTTTTTTCCATTTTTTTCACAAATAAACGCAAAAATTATCGACCTAAATTTACCACTAACATGAAGCCCAATATGTCACGAAAAAACTTTCTCAGAATCGCTAGGATTCGTTGAAGTATTCCTGAGTTATTACCTCATAAAGGGACACTGGTCAGAATTGCAAAAAACGGCCAAGTCATTAAGGTCCAAATAGGCTGGGTCATGAAGGGGTTAAGAGGGCCGGAATCGATAGCTATTATGGGTAACGGTCTGGAGAAGTTTTGTGAGGCAAGGCCTTGGTCTCGGACGAACCTAGCGTCCATCAAATTAAACCCAGCCCCACTGTCCAAGAAGGCAGACACGATAACCTTACTTTCACCCTCGTATAAAAAAGCTGGAACAAAAAACCTAGTCTTTCCCACAGAGGTTATGAGAACACCCAAGTTGCCAACCTCCCCGATCCCGGGCCCTCTAGTTTTCCGGTGGATATGTGTTCACAAAATGACCCTTCTTGCCACAACAGAAACACACTCCCCCCTTACGCTGGGTAATGCAAGTTTGCTAGGTTGGGAAGCCGCACCTACTTGCATGGGCTCCATAGTGGAATCAGTACTGATCATGTTCAAACTTGGTCCTCCTGCGCCCAGATGTGTCTCCCTGTGACTCTGGCAAAGACAGCGATCAACCCGGATCGCCAGAGACATGGCCACCTCAAGAGAGTCCGGTGTCTCATAGAGAGCTAATGCATCCCTTACTCTCCCAGAGAGACCCTCGCAAAACTGACTACGGAGGGCCGGGTGATTCCACCTAGTGTCAGTGGCCCACTCGGAGCAGTATTCCTCCGCCAGACCGTCTCCTTGCTGAAGATGGCGCAGAGATGACTCGGCCAAGGAGACACGATCAGGGTCATCATACACTAAGCCCAAAGCCAGAAAGAAGCCCTCTACTGTCTGGAGTTACTGTGAGTCAGATGGGAGAGAAAATGCCCATGTTTGCGGGTCCCCCTGCAGGAGCGAGATAATCCCCACCCGTTGCTCCTCTGTACCAGATGATACCGGACACAGCTGGAAATAAAGTTTACAGGCCTCCCAGAACATGACAAACTTGTCCCGCTCGCCAGAAAACCTGTCTGGCAGGACGACTTCGGGCTCCTCCATGGTTTGCCTGGAGGGCGAGATACCCACACCAGATGTAACTGAGTGATGTGAAACCACCGTGCTTAAATCCGCCCCCTCCAAACTGAGCTGCTGCAACTGCCCTGTCAGCGCAGTGATAGGATCCATCATGGATCAGAAAATACTTTCGGTCTGAGATAATGTCACAACTGGACTGGCGAGTAAACTGGGACCAGGGGCACCTTTCCTGGCCCTAGCTCTAGGGGGCACCCTAACTCGCCCTGTTCCCCATGATACCTCAGATGGCGAGGATGCCGGGGCCTCCGCCCTTGCCCTGTCTCCAAACTGCAGCTCTGCATCTGTCCCCTTCCCCACCCGGGGAAGAGAGGCACTACCGTGTACCGCAGTACACCAACCCGACAAACAGGGGAACAAAGACAAGGGTAAAAGTAAACTTCACTCACACAAAATATGCTCTCACAAATAACAGAGGTATCCATCAGGGTGTGAAGGATGGGGGAAGTAAATAAGGCAGGCAAGGATGAGGAATTTCCAGGCATACAAACCAACCAAATGTCGCACAATAAATTCTACCAGCTCTCCAAGCAAGAACTCCTCACTACTCCAGATTTATCAAGCATGAGCTATCTCAGACAAGGATCTTGACAGAAGGCCTAGCTTTTATAGGAAAGAGAGGAGTGGCTAACCTAGCGCAGCTGAAAGCAAGGATTTCCATATGGCCTATTAACCCCTGTCCTGCTGAAAGAAAACAAACACCTTTAATACACTGGAGAAGTGCTTCTCATCATCGAAGCAGGAGCCATCAGACGCCGTGGTCTTCTGGTACTGCTCTGTCGCGGTAACTTTGTGACATCCTGATTTACCTAAACAGTAGAAACCCCCCACAGGTGACCCCATTTTGGAAACTAGACCCCCAAGGAACGTATCTAAATGTGTGATGAGCACTTTGAATGCCTAAGTGCTTCACAGAAGTTTATAATGCAGAGCCGTGAAAATAAAAAATCATTTTTTCCGTCAAAAATGATTTTTCACCCCCAAATTTTTATTTTCACAAGGGTAACAGGAGCAATTGGACCCCAAAATTTATTGTGCAATTTATGCTGATACACCATATGTGGGGGGACCACTGTTTGGGCGCATGGCAGAGCTTGGAAGGGAAGGAGCTCCGTTTTGGAATGCAGACTTTGATAGAATGGTCTGCGGGCGTTATGTTGCGTTTGCAGATCCCCTGATGTACCTAAACAGTAGAAACCCCCCACAAGTGACCCCATTTTGGAAACTAGACCCCCAAGGAACTTATCTAGATGTGTGGTGAGCACTTTGAACGCCCAAGTGCTTCACAGAAGTTTATAATGCAGAGTCATGAAAATAAAAAATATTTTTTTTCCACAAAAATGATTTTTTTAGCCCCTCTTTTTTTGGGCGCACGGCAGAGCTCAGAAGGGTGGGAGCACCATTTGACTTTTTGAGCGCTAAATTGGCTGTCGCGTTTGGAGACCCCCTGATGTACCTAAACAGTGGAAACCCCCCAATTCTAACTCCAACCCTAATCCCAACCCATCCCTAAGCCTAATCCCAACCCGATCCATAATCCTAATCACAACCCTAACCATAACCCTAATCACAACCCTAACCCCTAAACACCCTGTTAAGGACTGGCGGAACGCACCAAGTATAAGATGATATGGAACTAGGTGCGTTCGCAGTCCGAGGTCCACCGTGCAGGTAAAAACCCTGCTGCTAGTAAAGACGGACTATATGGCGGTACTATAAGAATACACACATGTGTTAACTTCACCCTGTGTGAAGGAAGCGACCCTGTTGCGTCACAGGACCGCGGTACCGCACATAGAGCGCAAGCAAGGATTCTCTAATCTCAAACCCGAGACTGAGGATTTGAGTTCAGATGACCTCATGCGCTCGACACCGCAACTGGGGTGTTAGAGAAACATAAATAATAATATATAAGGGCGTGGCCTAGCAGGCGATGTGAACAGACGTGCAACAGAGCTCTCCCGCTTCATTATCTCTGTATTAACCCCTTAGAGGCGCCGCCGAACGCAAATCATACTCTCAGGAGTGCACATAGTCCCGGGGAGCGAGGTGTGACCCGAAGGAACGGAATCTTATCCGAGGATGACACGCAGGAGACAGAAGGAGCTGACAGCTGCGGGAAGATCACAGGCCCAAGATGGCGCCGAGACTGCAGAGGAGGCGGCGAGGGCAAGCGCTGCTTATCAGAGGAAGATGGATGTGATCGCTAAGTTGGAGCGATTTGCCAGGTCAGAGGAGGCTGTAAATCTGCAGTCAGAGGCTGGAAGTGTGAAGTCTGGAGCAGCTGGTGCCCCCGGAGAGCAGCAGGAAGGAGGGGCTCAGCTACAGTGCAGTGGGTCAGACCAGGGTTCTCCTACCAGGGCCGCAGGAGCTGTTCTGCCTGCACAGTCTGACATGCCAGAAATGGAGGAGCCGACTCTGAAGGACATATTTTCAGTGGTGATGTACTGTAAGTCTGCCCTGGGGGCTCTAAACCTAAGAGTGGATGAATTAAAGGGAGAGATGGTCGCTTTAAACTCTGCTATGCGTAAAGTTGAAAAGAGAGTGGAAGAGGTGGAAGAAAGGGTTGGGAGTGCAGAAGATCGGATTGGTGAATTGTTAAACAGGGAAAAAAAGTATATTCAACGTATTGCTGATCTGGAGTTTAAGACTGATGACCTTGAAAACCGATCCCGCAGGAACAACCTAAGGATTGTGGGGGTCCCAGAAAAGGCGGAAGGGAGCAACCCCACGGCTTATATTGAGGCATGGCTAAAAAACGCTGTGGGTGGAGATGGCCTTACTAAGATGTTTGCCGTTGAAAGAGCGCACCGTGTGCCCACCAGACCCCTCCCCCCCCGGCTCGGCCCCAAGAATTATCTTGGCTAAAATTCTGAACTATCAGGACCGAGACATTTTGTTGAGGAAAGCCAGGAATTGTGATGAGCTGACCATTGATGGTAATCGGGTCTCCCTTTATCCGGATTACTCTGCGGCGGTTTGGAGAGGTCAAGAGGAGGTTGCGAGACTTAGATGTCCGTTATTCAATGATTTACCCAGCAAAATTAAGGGTGGTGGCTCTGGATCGGGTGCATTTTTTCCAAAATCCAGAGGAGGCGTCACAATGGCTGGATCTCAATACTAAGCATGTCAGAACGGGGCAGACCCGCTGAAACTGATTTAAGTGCTACTGAGGCAATTGTTAACCCTTCACTGTTATGTTTGGTTTGATAGTTAACTGGTACTTATACTGTGACTTTATGGTATATTGATATCATCAGGTTGTGTTCGGTGGCGCAACGGAATTTGCATTTTGGCTATGGTGGGCGGGGGAGCTGAAGGAACGCAGAGTTTTTATCGTTAGGCTGTGAAACAGCGTTCCCAGATCTCAAATTGAGAGGGAGAGTTTATTTTGATATTCTAAGAGTAGAGAGGAGTTGGGTGGGCTTAAGAGAGGGGAGAGATAGAGAGTTATTTCAGTTGGGAATTGGGGATGGGGGGGAAGGAGGGAGGGGGTGGGAGTTGGGGTTGAGACCTTAGGGAGCTTGAACTCATTCATAGTTTCTATAAGCTGCAATGGGTGGGGAGGTTAAAATCCTAAGTTGGAATGTTAGGGGCCTTGCAAATGCTACTAAACGAACAGCTATTTTCCAATATGTACTGAAACAGAGGCCTTCAGTGATATGTCTGCAGGAAACTCACCTAGTGAAGGAAAAGGTTGCTATTCTACAGAAGAGATGGGTGAGAAAGGCGTATCACTCAACGTTCTCAAATTATGCCAGAGGTGTGTCAATTTTGATACACGTTAGTGTTCCGTTTGAAGAGATTGAGGTAACCACCGATAAAGACGGCCAATTTGTGTTTTTAGTATGCAAGATATTTAACAGGTTAATTTGTATTGTGTCAATTTATATTCCACCACCATATTCCAAGAAAAAGATACAGGAGATTCTGGAAATTACGGGTAGGTGGGATGGGGTGCCCCTCCTTATAGTGGGGGATGTGAACAATATATCTAATGATCACTGGGACAAGGGTAGACATGCGGAGTTGAGAAGTGAAGGGAACTCTACTCCTTTTGGAAATTATCTAAGAGAAATCGGATGGATAGATTTGTGGCGGGTGCGTAATCCTAGGACATATGCCTACTCATGTTATTCAGCAACATACGGATCTTTATCTCGCATTGATGTGGCTTTGGGAAATGGGGGGGTGAATAATCTAATACATGAGGTGGAGTATAGGCCTAGAGTAATATCGGACCATAGCCCAGTACTGGTCTCGGTACAAATGACTGGGAAGAGTGGTCTGACGGGGTTGGGATGGAAATTTCACCCCTCCTGGCTACAGTATTTGGATATGGAACAGGTGGGAACTGAACTCGGGGAGTTTTTCAGGATTAATGAAGGGAGTGCGGGGAATCTTGTAGTGTGGGACACCATGAAGGCATACCTGAGAGGAATTTTATTCCGGGACATCTCGAGACATAAAACTAAGTCTAAAATTCAAGACAATGCAGTGATGGAGGAACTGAGGGTGGCGGAAGAGACACTGGCCTCTCAGAATTCAAGAGAAGCACAACTTCATATGAGGGAGGCTCAGGTAGCGGTCGATGAACTCCATATGCGTAGGGCAGATAGGTTGAGAGCCTTTCAAAAGGAAACATTTTATTCTGAGGGAGAGAAGGTAGGACATTTGCTCTCGGTGGTGGTTTCTGCGCAGCGGGATTCTTCACATGTATACTCCATAAGAACAGAGGAAGGTAAAACGGTTACTCAGGGGGGGAAATTTTAGACGTTTTTCGGAGATTTTATAGTAAATTATATTCCTCTAGGGTGGATAAAAGTCCTGAGGAAATGAATAGATATCTGAAAGAGGTTGACTTACCCAGACTAGGTAGAGAGGAAAGGGAGTGGATGGATAGACCGCTTGGGGAGGAAGAATTGAAGGCGGCTTTGGCGAATATGGCGGGGGGCAAGGCTCCGGGGACGGACGGGATCCCAGTAGAGGTTTATAAAATTCTTAATGCAGTGTTAATGCCCAAATTGGAGCGAGTGTTCTCTGAGTCGTTGGGGAGGGGACTGCTACCTCCATCAATGAGAGAGGCCATTGTGGTGGTTATTCCTAAAGCTGATAAAGATCCTCAACAGCCGGAGTCGTATAGACCAATTTCACTTCTAACGGCTGACATAAAGATTTTGGCGAAGGCCCTGGTGAACAGGCTGTCCCAAGTGATCGATAAATTGATTCACCCAGACCAGTCTGGCTTTATGCCCAATAAATCCACGGCAATTAACTTGAGAAGGCTATTTTTAAATATGCAAATTCCTGCAGACAATGCCGGAAAAAGAGTTGTGGTGTCTTTAGATGCCCACAAGGCCTTTGATTGTGTGGAGTGGAGTTACTTGTGGTCGGTACTGGATCGCCTGGGGTTTGGTCCAAAATTCATCTCCTGGGTTAAGTTGCTGTACTCGTTCCCAACGGCAAAAATTAGAGTTAATAATAATTTGTCAGAGAGTTTCCCGCTGTTTAGGGGTACCAGACAGGGGTGTCCGCTGTCCCCGTTGCTCTTCGCTCTGGCCGTGGAGCCGTTAGCGGCTAAAATAAGAGGTGCTCAGGAGGTTAGAGGTTACATCTATGGTAGGAGGGAAGACAAAATTGCATTATATGCTGACGATATTTTGTTGTTCCTGGAGGATTCTGAAAGGTCCCTGTGCAATGCGGTTGCTTTGATTGAGGAGTTTGGTCGGTTTTCGGGTCTCACAATAAACTGGGATAAGTCTTGTATGTTGTTGATTGAGGGGGACAGTATTGGCAGTGGAGAGAGGGCGATAACCACAAATTTAAAGATTGTTCAAAAATTCAAATATTTGGGTATTCAGATTGCTCTTCCTCTAACTACCTTTGAGGAACTGAATTTAAGTCCATTAATGCAGAAAATTCGTACCAAGATTGCGGCATGGAACAAATTACATTTATCGGTGGTTGGTAGGGTGGACCTCTTAAAGATGATTGTAATGACACAGTTGTTGTACGTGCTACATAACTCTCCCATTTGGATTACACAGTGCAGATTCCGTAAGATTAGGTCTTTGTTTGGGGAATTAATATGGGGAGGAAAGAGTCCTAGGTTTAAACAGGAGATACTTCAGAGGGCCAAAACAGAGGGGGGTCTTGCACTTCCTAATCCATGGCTATACTTCTTAGCAGCACAGTGTCAACATCTCAAAGGATGGGGGGAGGAGGCAGGGAGTGTGCAAATACCTAATAGCTTGAGGTACTTACTACAGGCAGACGTTTTGAGTGACAGTTTGGAGGGAGGACAGTTCAAAAAAATGGGTTCACAGGGGTGCACTATAAAATTAATTCACAGAGTATGGGAAAAAGTCAAACTTATTAGGGAAGTGAGTGGGTTCACCAGATTCTCGCCTATTTGGGACAACATTTATCTACCGGAATTTAGGCAGAGGGAGGGTTTTCACTTTTGGTCTGCAGCAGGTATTCAACGGCTGGGGCAGCTGATAAGTCAGGGCAGACTTAAAACATTTGAGGAGTTGCAGGAAGAATTTCAGTTGTTCCAGTATAATCGTATCTCTCATGCTTATTAGGCACAGAATAAAAGGGGAGCCATAGTGGTACAGATTGATCTCATGCTCGACTATATCCTTAAGAATAGCTGCACGAAGGGGGCGATTTCAGAAATATATGGGTTTCTACTTTTTTCTTTCCTGGAAAAATATCCCATCCGAGCCAAAGGGAAATGGGAAGCTGAATTGGGAATAATTGACAATGATAGATGGGAGTCGGTCCTAGAATATGTGCCCAAGATATCAATGAGTGAACCTGGCAGGCTATCACAGTTATTCGTAATCCATAGGGCCTATAGAACCCCTGACAGGTTGTTCAAGGCTGGGCTTAGGCAAAACTCGGACTGCCCTCGGTGCTTACAATCCCAGGCGGGGATATTGCATATGATGTGGCAGTGCCCTAGACTGTCCTCCTTCTGGATAGTTGTTTTAAATCGTATTGAACTGGTGTATGGATGTTCTGTCCCTAGGGTTCCACTGACTTGCATATTGGGATATGTGGAGGAAATTGTTACGGACAACATGTTTAAAATAGCTATTGCACGATTGTTATTCATTGCTAGGAAATTGATCGCCAAATTTTGGATTAGAGAGGAACCTCCAACAAGAAGAGACTTTCTTAAGCAAGCGGAGCATATACTTACTTTGGAGAAAAGTATCTACACCAAAAGGAATAAGCTGGACATCTTCCACAAGCTGTGGCAACCGTGGATGGACTTGAATTAGGATGATAAATGAGAATATAGGGAACCTAGTATTCAGTGGAAATATAACGGATGTTTATTCAAATGTTTGTATGATGATGGGAAGTGGGGTGGCTCTGGCTGAGGTCTCTGGGGTTGGGCGGGGTGGGGGGGCTCTGGGTCGGGGGGAAAAAGTTATCTGTAAATGTTTAATGAAACATTGCCATGAGAAATATTCAGATTGTTTATTCTTTGCGGATAATAAAAATCTATCTGATAAAAAAAATAATAATATATAAAGGCACGAGAGTGCGTGCGGTGCCGCACTGACGGACGCCACTAACCATCCAGGCTTGGGTCAGGAAAGCGCAGAGAAAGCGCACGGCGCCGTACTGGTGGACACAGCAACTGGACGCTGTGATGTGTGTTACATGCTGATGGCTAGTCGGGCGCTAGATAGCTACCTCCATTCACAAACAGACAACAACACTAGGAATGGGATATTTAGGAGCTTTCATCCTTCGACATACATCCATCTACACACACACATAATATCAAAACAATACTAGCGCATGGCCGTGCGGTCATGCGCAGTTTATATAGTTGCAGCACAGGAAGCTGCTACCGAAGTTTTGCCCTTTCAGGACCTTCCTGGAGGACCAATGGGATGCGCTGCAGTACCTGAGCATGTGACCCTCGACCTCCAACGGGAGATCTTGCCCTGGGCATGCTCAGTGTGTGTAAATAAGGACTTAGTCCCAGAGAAGCCTGCTCGCCGCAGATCAGTGCAGGGTACCATAGGAAAGCCAGAAAAGGCAGTAGTGACCCTATGCACAGAATCAGCCTCAGCGAGATGCTGGGAGCGACGTCTCCGCTGAGCAGACCCCACTGCGGCCGATGCAGAATGGGAGACCGCAGCAGAAAAGGATCGAGATTCCCCCTGTGCAGCAGAGGAAACTCGACTCCTAACACACCCCTAACCCTAACCATAACCCTAATCAAAACCCTAAGCCCCACACACCCCTAATCCTAATCTCAACCCTAACCTCAAACCTAACCCTAATCCCAATACACCCCTAACCCTAATCCCAACCCTAACCTTAACCCTAATGCCAACCCTAACACTAATGTCAACCCTAATCCCAACTCTAACCGTAACCTTAGCCCCAAGCCTAACTTTAACCCTAACCCTAGCCCCAACCCTAACCCTAATTGGAAATACATACATTTTTATTATTTTATTATTTTTTTCTGTCTAAGGGGGTGATAAAGGGGGAGGGTTTATTTACAATTTTTTTTTTTATTTTGATCACTGTGATAAATCCTATCACAGTGTCCAAAATGAAACGAGGCAGAATCTTCCTCTGTTGGCCGGCAAATCACGGAGGAAGCAGGAGGAGAGGAAGCAGGAAGACCCAGGGACAATGGTTAGTATGACAGGTTCAACGATCCCCCTATTTCTCTGTCCTCTGATGTGCGATCACATAAGAGAATGAGACGCCAATTTTTTTTTTGCGGTCAGCGGTAAACGGTTAATTAACGGTGATCGCAAAACAGATGTCGGTAAAAACCGACCCCAATCATGTTCTTCCGGGTCCTTCCAGGTCAGATCTGGTGAGTGCCAGCCGGCAGGCACACTGCGCATGCGCCCCCCATTTTTTTGCCAGAAAATGGCGGTGCCCATGGGGAACCACGAGGAGCACCGTGGGAGATGAGTTTCAGAGAAATTAAATGGCTAATCATGTTTTGGGTTTTTTTTGCGGCTGCCGGTAAACGGTTAATTACCGGCGATCACAACCCAAATCTTGTTCTCTGGGGTCTAGGCTAACCCCGGCAACCGAGACCCCAGAGAAAATCCGACTCTTGGGGGCGCTATACACTTTTTCCAGAGCGCTGTTAAGTACCCTTAACTACCGCCATTAAAAGGCGTATCGACGGTCGTTAAGGGGTTAAAAAGTATGACATATCTGATCCTCCTCCTGCTCCCTCTGCTGCTGTGTCAACCTCTTCCTCCCGCTCATGATCAACAGGGCCCCCTTCCTCCCAACAAAGAGAATGTGACAGCATCACCACCACCACCACTGTGACTGTATCTTCGTACCGTCCAGTGGAAGTGTCCAGCTTTACATCCCCCAAGCCCTCGAGAAAGACTAGATACCCACTAGCCACCCACAAACCATGGTACTGAATGACTGCATTTCCATATTACTAGCCTTTGAAATACTGCCATTCCGGCTGGTGGAGACAAATAGTTTAAAAAACTGATGGCTGTGGCTGCCCCACAGTTCATGTATTTAGAAAGGATCCAGCTTCATCAGGTAAAATTACAAAATCTTTATTGGAGCCGTTAAAATATAAGGCACTTCTTGCGACTACTTTTACTATATTTTGTGGCAACAAATGCCTTATATTTTGATGACTCCAATAAAGATTTTGTAATTTTACTTGCTGAAGCTGGATCCTTTCTAAATGCACCTTGCTCCTACATCCGGCGGAGACATGATCTCATGCTTCATTCCATGAAACGTACTGGGAAATCAACTAAGGGTGGGCTGAAAAAAAGCTTTACTGTCAAAATCCATTTTTGGATTTGTGACAGCTCTGGTTTGACACACATTAAAGCTTTTTTCCTTTCATGCAGTATTTCCCCGCTGGCAACCTGGTGTTACTTCAGTGTTGCTGGGTCAGCTGATATTGCTGGTGAACACGCCCACATCCTTTTAAAGGTCACCTGGTGCATCAGCTGACTGTTGGTGATACAGGTCCTTTCTGGAGACCAACTTAGCAGGAGCAGCTCCCTGGTGTCAGCCAAGTATGGTGTTTGGAGCCCTGTTGCTGTGCTATTTGTGGTCTGGAGTTTAGTTGCGGTGTGCACAAGCTAAGTGCTGAGTTTTTGTTACCTTGTTCCTTTGTTGTTTGTGCATTCCCCTTTTGGTATTGTGTTCCCCTCTCTCTTATATTGTGTTGTCCTGTTTATTTGCTTTTTGATGATGTTTACATTGTTCACCTCTTGGGGTGGGGGTTGGGTGTTTAGCTCAGGGTTTAACAGGAGATAGGGACAAATTGGTGACTTGGGCCTCCCTACCTTCAAGGGTACCCCAAAGATAAGGAAAGTCAGGGCTCCCCCTAGCCTTAGGGGCAGTTCAGGGGCCCAGATTCTTCATCTCCTGTTTTCCCATTGCTGCCCCTTAACATTTTTTTTCTTGGTGAGCCATGGCTCAAATGCAGGCATTTGCCCAACTGCTCCAGTCTGTCACTGATGAGCTTAAGGGTCTGCGTGATGAGGTGGTGCAGCAGTTGTTGGGGTTTTGGGCCTCAGCTCAGGTGCAGGCTCAACTAGAGCCCAAGATATCTCTCCCTGACAGGTTTTCTGGAGGGAGAGATACATTTTTGGTTTTCAAGGAAGCCTGCAAGTTGTACCCTCCACCCTCGTTTATCAGGGAGTGATTGGGTGATCCCCAATCCTTGGCCTTCTCCCTGCCGACCAGTTCACCATCCTTACAGTCGAGACATGTGCTGGGAAAAATCAATGTAGCCCATGATGCATAAGGTGATGGCACAAGAGGAAGTGGAGCAGAGAAGCGGTGCCAAATAAGTTATCGGGCCTATTGTACACACGTAGCTCAGAGGGTGGGTTACTGTACCAACAGTGGCCAGGTACCCAACTGTACAGCCAGGGGACATTTTGGGAGGATGAGTAACTGTGTTCACAGCAGGGTGGAACTCAAAAAGCTCAGGGACATCATTGGAGCTTGGCTGGGGGGATACAGAGGACCCAGACCATACACCTCCCACCGAGGGCAGCTTGTCATTGCCTCTGGTCAACCTGGCACATGAGCCAATATATACTGCTGTGTCGGCTTTACGACCAACAAACAGCCTGTATTGTTGCTAGTGCTGATAACTGGGTGGCCACCCTATTGGATTCCCCCTACAAGGACAATGTACCATCATTATTTCTTTCACTGGAACTTGATCACAAAATGTGTTGCCATGGCGACGATGATGTCATAAAGGTCGCCTCGACCAATCAGCGACGGGCACAATCTGCCGCGAATTCTGGAATCATCATTGTCCATATACTACTGGGACATGCATATTCTACTACTACTACTGCTACTACTACTACTGGGACATGCGTTAGAATCGGGCCACAATCTAGTACATAATAAAAACAAGTACAATAATCTTAAACAATACAAGTCATAACTGGTACAGAAGGAATGAGGACCCTGCCCGCGAAGGCTCACAATCTACAAGGGATGGATGAGAATACAGTAGGTGAGGGTAGGTATTGTAAAGTGCAGCGCACCACTCGAGACTCAACCACCTGGGAGACTTCAAACTCTAAATTCTCCGGTACCGGAATTATCTGGACGTCTGAAAGAGGCCTAAGGGATGGTATTTTGAGTCTTATGTTTTTTGTGGACAACCAAACCCAGTCACCCACACTCAGGTCCGGACCCGGCACACGTCTACAGTCAGCCACGCGTTTGTACCTTGCCCCTACGCTCAACAGGCGCTGTTTCACTCTCCTCCAGACTGATGACAGTTGTGCTCCTAACTGGTCCTCCTCCGGGACGCCGGAAGAGCCACCCTGACTCAAAGTACAAAATTGAGGATGGTGCCCGTTAACAAAAAAAAGGAGACTCCCCAGAAGATTCCTGGCGGTGATTATTTATGGCAAACTCGGCCAAAGGAAGGAACGTGGACCACTCCTCCTGGTTGTCAGAAACAAAGCAGCATAAGTACTGCTCCAAATTTTGGTTCATCTGCTCGGTCTGATCATTTGACTGAGGATGAAACGCCGATTATAATGTCACGGGGAGCCTAGGTAGGCTAAAGCTAATAACCCGGGCATGTGCGATTTCCCTAAGACTAGGGAAACCCTGTCTGTCCCTCTCCCAGAGATTACACTGATGGTGTGCTTGTCTGGGCCGCCAGGCCTGACCCTGACTCCTGATTCAGTACTAAACTGAAACCTCCACCCTCCACCCAGTGATAATCTTCACACCAACCCTTACAGAAAGCACAGACAGGGAAAACCAAAAACGCACCACGCCGCAAACACTCAGGAAAACACTATAATGTGCACAGGGCAAAACAAAACACGAATATAGGAAGGAGAAATATGACAAAGGATCATACACCACCAGATATGATATTTCCACTCCAAGACCACCACTCCGAACCGAGATCACCAGGCACAAGACACAAGCTATAATCATGCGACGCCAAAATGTTCAGAAGAACTATTTAAAGGCCGTGGGCGTGCCCCAGCCTCCAATCCGATTACCAGCTAGATTAACCCCGGACAACCTAGATAAAATCTAGCCGGCGCCACTTAGTGCATAGTGGACAAATGCAGAATTACCGCTGTCTGTCGGACGTCCTAGTGTGAATAGCGTCCGACATGACAGCTAGGCTTACTGTCGTGGTTGCCAAAACCAAAGGAAACACAGTTATGAAGTCCAACTAGATAATTGACTATTTATTATTCTTCAAATATAAAATTGGAACAAGTAAAAAAAGCAAGGGAGGGGGATACATGTGCATACCCACAGCCAGCATACAGAAATTGGGCTGGAAGGACCATACAAAATCAACATATACATGTTATTGCACCTGTAATTACATTCATTACCCTGACCATGTGTCAAATGAATCAAGATTAAATAGTTCAGCATATAGTAGGGACCATAAGAAATACAGGTAAATACCTGACTGAGTGCAAAGACAACGTCCACCAGCCCACCCCGATACGCTTTTCGGAGCGAACTCCTTCCTCAGTGGTCTTGATAAGTGCTGAACTCTGGGTATATATATATATATATATATATATATATATATATTGTGAGGCAGTGACCTCTGTTACAGCTACAGGCCATGAGGGCGTACTACAGACACAGGTGTGGCTGTAATTAGAATAGTGAAGCAGTGACTGATTAAAAAGCCCTGTAGTACTGAGGGGGGGGGATGTCAGTGTGTTCTTGGAAGCAGACAGGGCAGTTGTCTGCAGAGCTCTCTCTGTGTGGAGCAGCACAGAGGCTAAAGGGACCAGAGAGACTAACACCCTGCATCTTGGGCTGTCTTATATGTACCCGGCTGCACTCCAGAGGATAAAGAGTGCAGTGTGCTGAGTGAGTACAGAGACTTGTTACCGGCATGCGGTAACTCAGGGAAACTGGACAGAGGGAAGTTCGGCCTGTGTATTGACGGCATGATATAGCCATGCATTATTAATGGACTGTATGAAGAAGCTGTATACTGTATTAACTGTGTGAAGTAACACAATAAAAGAACGTTTTGTTTGAACTTGCTTGGGTCACTGCCGTTTCACTGTATATGGTCCTACCGCTGCATCACAATATATATATATACTAGCTGAAGAGCCCGGCGTTGCCTGGGCATAGTAAATATCTGTGGTTAGTTATAGCACGTCACTTCTCTTATTTTCCCATCACGCCTCTCATTTTCCCAATCACATCTTTAATTTTCCCCCTCACATCTCTCATTTTCTCCCTCACACCTCTCATTTTCTCCCTCACTCCTCTCATTCCCGCCTAACACTTGTCATTTCAACCTCACATCTGTCATTTTCCGATCACTACACTATTTTCCCTCACTCCTCTCATTTTGCACTCACACCTTTTCATTTTCACCTCACACCTCTCATTTTCACCTCAGTATATACATGTTTGTCATCTCCCTTATATATAGTATACACCTGTATGTCATCTCCTGTATATAGTATATACCTGTATGTCATCTCCCCTGTATATAGTATATACCTGCTGTGTGTCCTCTCCCCTGTATATAGTATATACCTGTATGTCATCTCCTCCTATATATAGTATATACCTGTATGTCATCTCCTCCTATATATAGTATATACCTGTATGTCATCTCCTATATATATACAGTGGGGCAAAAAAGTATTTAGTCAGTCAGCAATAGTGCAAGTTCCACCACTTAAAATGATGAGAGGCGTCTGTAATTTACATCATAGGTAGACCTCAACTATGGGAGACAAACTGAGAAAAAAAAATCCAGAAAATCACATTGTCTGTTTTTTTTAACAATTTATTTGCATATAATGGTGGAAAATAAGTATTTGGTCAGAAACAAAATTTCATCTCAATACTTTGTAATATATCCTTTGTTGGCAATGACAGAGGTCAAACGTTTTCTGTAAGTCTTCACAAGGTTGCCACACACTGTTGTTGGTATGTTGGCCCATTCCTCCATGCAGATCTCCTCTAGAGCAATGATGTTTTTGGCTTTTCGCTTGGCAACACGGACTTTCAACTCCCTCCAAAGGTTTTCTATAGGGTTGAGATCTGGAGACTGGCTAGGCCACTCCAGGACCTTGAAATGCTTCTTACGAAGCCACTCCTTTGTTGCCCTGGCGGTGTGCTTTGGATCATTGTCATGTTGAAAGACCCAGCCACGTTTCATCTTCAATGCCCTTGCTGATGGAAGGAGGTTTGCACTCAAAATCTCACGATACATGGCCCCATTCATTCTTTCATGTACCCGGATCAGTCGTCCTGGCCCCTTTGCAGAGAAACAGCCCCAAAGAATGATGTTTCCACCACCATGCTTTACAGTAGGTATGGTGTTTGATGGATGCAACTCATTATTCTTTTTCCTCCAAACACGACAAGTTGTGTTTCTACCAAACAGTTCCAGTTTGGTTTCATCAGACCATAGGACATTCTCCCAAAACTCCTCTGGATCATCCAAATGCTCTCTAGCAAACTTCAGACGGGCCCGGACATGTACTGGCTTAAGCAGTGGGACACGTCTGGCACTGCAGGATCTGAGTCCATGGTGGCATAGTGTGTTACTTATGGTAGGCCTTGTTACATTGGTCCCAGCTCTCTGCAGTTCATTCACTAGGTCCCCCCGCGTGGTTCTGGGATTTTTGCTCACCGTTCTTGTGATCATTCCGACCCCACGGGGTGGGATTTTGCGTGGAGCCCCAGATCGAGGGAGATTATCAGTGGTCTTGTATGTCTTCCATTTTCTAATTATTGCTCCCACTGTTGATTTCTTCACTCCAAGCTGGTTGGCTATTGCAGATTCAGTCTTCCCAGCCTGGTGCAGGGCTACAATTTTGTTTCTGGTGTCCTTTGACAGCTCTTTGGTCTTCACCATAGTGGAGTTTGGAGTCAGACTGTTTGAGGGTGTGCAGAGGTGTCTTTTTATACTGATAACAAGTTTAAACAGGTGCCATTACTACAGGTAATGAGTGGAGGAAAGAGGAGACTCTTAAAGAAGAAGTTACAGGTCTGTAAGAGCCAGAAATCTTGATTGTTTGTTTCTGACCAAATACTTATTTTCCACCATATTATGCAAATAAATTGTTAAAAAAACAGACAATGTGATTTTCTGGATTTTTTTTTTCTCAGTTTGTCTCCCATAGTTGAGGTCTACCTATGATGTAAATTACAGACGCCTCTCATCTTTTTAAGTGGTGGAACTTGCACTATTGCTGACTGACTAAATACTTTTTTGCCCCACTATATATACCTGTATGTCATCTCCTCCTATATATATGAATATACCTGTATGTCATCTCCTTCTATATATAGTATATACCTGTATGTCATCTCCTCCTGTATATAGTATATACCTGTGTGTCATCTCCCCTGTATGTAGTATATATCTGTGTGTCATCTCCTCCTGTATATAGTATATACCTGTATGTCATCTTCTATATATAGAATATACCTGTATGTCATCTCTCCTGTATATAGTATATATCTGTGTGTCATCTCCCCTGTATATAGTATATACCTGTGTGATCTCCTGTATTAGACCTTGTTAACACGTTATTTGCTCAGTATTTTTACCTCAGTATTTGTAAGATAAATTGGCAGCCTGATAAATCCCCAGCCAACAGGAAGCCCTCCCCCTGGCAGTATATATTAGCTCACACATACACATAATAGACAGGTCATGTGACTGACAGCTGCCGTATTTCCTATATGGTACATTTGTTGCTCTTGTAGTTTGTCTGCTTATTAATCAGATTTTTATTTTTGAAGGCTAATACCAGACTTGTGTGTGTTTTAGGGCGAGTTTCGTTTGTCAAGTTGTGTGTGTTGAGTTGTGTGTGGCAACATGCATGTAGCAACGTTTTGTGTGTCGAGTTGCATGTGACAGGTTAGTGTAGTAAGTTGTGTGCAGCAAGTTTTGCGCATGGCGAGTTTTGCGCGTGGTGAGTTTTATGTCTGGTGCCTTTTGAGTATGTGCAAGTTTTGTGTGAGGCAACTTTTGCATGTGTTGCAAATTTTGTGCATGTGGCAATTTTTCCGCATGTGCAAGTTTTGCGTGTGGCGAGTTTTCCATGAGGTGAGTTTTGCACTTGTGGCGAGTTTTGCGTGAGCCTAGTTTTTGCATGTGGCGAGTTTTGTGCGTGGCGAGTTTTGAGCGGCGACTTTTGTGTTTCGACCTTTATGTGGCGAGGTTGGTGTATGTGTGGTGAAATGTGTGCTGAGGGTGGTATATGTGTTCAAGCACGTGGTAGTGTGTGGCGCATTTTGTGTGTGTGTTCATATCCCCGTGTGTGGTGAGTATCCCATGTCGGGGCCCCACCTTAGCAACTGATCGGTGTATACTCTTTTGCGCCATTGCTCTCATTCTTTAAGTCCCCCTTGTTCACATCTGGCAGCTGTCAATTTGCCTCCAACACTTTTCCTTTCACTTTTCCCCATTATGTAGATAGGGGAAAAATAGTTTGGTGAATTGGAAAGCGCGGAGTTAAAATTTCACCTCACAACATAGCCTATGACGCTCTCAGGGTCCAGACGTGTGACTGTGCAAAATTTTGTTTCTGTATCTGCGACGCTTCCAACACTTACTTTTTTCCCCATTATGTAGATAGGGGCAAAATTGTTTGGTGAATTGGAAAGCGCGGGGTTAAAATTTCGCCTCACAATATAGCCTATGACGCTCTCGGGGTCCAGACGTGTGACTGTGCAAAATTTTGTGGCTGTAGCTGCGATGGTGCAGATGCCAATCCCGGACATACACACACACATACACACACACACACACACACACACATACATACACACATTCAGCTTTATATAGTAGATATATATATATATATACCATCGACCAGAAATACCAGTATAAACCAATAATGTGTATCGCCATGGCACCTCTGCAAAGGCCGGGACATCTCTCGCCAAGCCAGCCGATGCTGGAAACACGCGGGGCCCCACTTGATCCAACGCCGGGTGCCAAGCAGAAGTGAAACTGGCCGAGGCAGAGGAGACAGTATACAATATAAAATTTAGCGACCTCCATCTTGGATGTGGGCAAAAAGAAGGGAAAAGGGTGTACAGGAGTATTTGGAAAGCAAATGGATATTCACACAACTAACAACCAATGGGTGCAATACATATATCAAACACTATGTATGCCACTGCACCAGAAACTGCTCTGCAGACAGACACCATGGTGGGATAATTTAAATCATACCCACAGGTGTGTAATAATATACACTGCTCAAAAAAATAAAGGGAACACTTAAATAACAGAATATAACTCCAAGTAAATCAAACTTCTGTGAAATCAAATTATCCACTAAGGAAGCAACACTGTTTGACAATCAATTTCACATGCTGTTGTGCAAATGGAATAGACAACAGATGGAAATTATTGGCAATTATCAAGACACAATAAAAGAGTGGTTCTGCAGGTGGGGACCACAGACCACATCTCAGTACCAACGCTTTCTGGCTGATGTTTTGGTCACTTTTGAATGTTGGTTGTGCTTTCACACTCATGGTAGCTCATAAGTAAGAAAATATGCGGCACTCACCCCAAATTCTGCAGTGGAAAGCGTGAATTTTAATGGAAAACTTCAACAGATAGATATCCGTTACAACATAAGGTAAGCAGGAGGGTGCGGTGTTGGAGCTTGGCCGGGGCACGTCAGCAGAACCTGGGGGAGTGTCTGGAGTATCATGGCGCCGGAAGCAGATGATCCCAGGCTTGTCAGCGTGCGTTCCAGATGAATCAGAAATACAGATACATATCCATCAGGAAAGCCATGAGGCTTCTAGGTCTAATGACTTCGTGTATCCCCAGCATACAGTGGAGTCAGTATCATTCAAGAACCCTTCAACGAGAGGTCCTTTCCGTATGGGATGGCAAGAAAGATTCGTTTGACAACAAAATGCTATTACCCAAGGAGGTAAAACAATCCTTGTCATGGTGGACCAACATCGAAAACCTCAAAAAAGGGAGACCCTGGAGAGTGTCTCCATGCATAAATATAACCACAGATGCAAGCTTAAGCGGCTGGGGAGCTCACATAGAAGGATGTTACCTTCAAGGAACATGGCCCACATATGTATACAGCAGTTCCTCAAATCACAAGGAACTCAGAGCAGTTTGGGAAGCACTGAAAAGATGCCAAAAAGAGTTGCACGGTTGTCATGTCAGGGTCTTCTCAGACAACTCAACCACGGTATCCTTCCTTCTTCATCAGGAAGGTCCGAGGCACCGTCACTTGCAGGAACTAGCAGAATCAATATTCTGTTGGCAGAACTCACTGTGAAGTCCATCACAGCAGTACATCTAAAAGGCTCAAAAAAACAGCATATTTTCTCAGCAGGGAAAGGGTGCAACCCTCGGAATGGTCTCTAAACGAGAACGTCTTTGTTCAGCTAACCCAGCGATGGGGCACTCCACAAATTAGACTTATTCGCCTCAATGCGAAATACAAAGACAAAAGAGTTTTTTTTTTTTTTTTCGTTAAATCCAAGAGACAATCCAACAGGGGTAGACGCCTTGGCACAAAGCTGGAACATGGAACTTGGGAAACACACATTCGTCAGAAGACTCGCTACACTCATCAGGAGGGCGTTAAACTAGAAGAAGAGGGGACGGGAAGAAAAACATTAGACTCAAACAAAGAAGACCCAGGAAAACATACTCAGAAGGGAGGTAAGAACATTTCTAAAACAATCCACAGCGAGGAGATTGGAACAAAACAAAATCCTCTAAACTGCATGCTCGCAAATGCCAGAAGCCTGACAAACAAGATGGAAGAACTAGAAGCAGAAATATCTACAGGTAACTTTGACATAGTGGGAATAACCGAGACATGGTTAGATGAAAGCTATGACTGGGCAGTTAACTTACAGGGTTACAGTCTGTTTAGAAAGGATCGTAAAAATCGGAGAGGAGGAGGGGTTTGTCTCTATGTAAAGTCTTGTCTAAAGTCTACTTTAAGGGAGGATATTGGCGACGGAAATGAGGATGTCGAGTCCATATGGGTCGAAATTCATGGAGGGAAAAATGGTAACAAAATTGTCATTGGGGTCTGTTACAAACCCCCAAATATAACAGAAATCATGGAAAGTCTACTTCTAAAGCAGATAGATGAAGCTGCAACCCATAATGAGGTCCTGGTTATGGGGGACTTTAACTACCCGGATATTAACTAGGAAACAGAAACCTGTGAAACCCATAAAGGCAACAGGTTTCTGCTAATAACAAAGAAAAATTATCTTTCACAATTGGTGCAGAATCCAACCAGAGGAGCAGCACTTTTAGACCTAATACTATCTAATAGACCTGACAGAATAACAAATCTGCAGGTGTTCGGGCATCTAGGAAATAGCGACCACAATATTGTACAGTTTCACCTGTCTTTCACTAGGGGGACTTGTCAGGGAGTCACAAAAACACTGAACTTTAGGAAAGCAAAGTTTGACCAGCTTAGAGATGCCCTTAATCTGGTAGACTGGGACAATATCCTCAGAAATAAGAATACAGATAATAAATGGAAAATGTTTAAGAGCGTCCTAAATAGGCACTGTAAGCGGTTTATACCTTGTGGGAATAAAAGGACTAGAAATAGGAAAAACTCAATGTGGCTAAACAAAGAAGTAAGACAGGCAATTAACAGTAAAAAGAAAGCATTTGCACTACTAAAGCAGGATGGCACCGTTGAAGCTCTTAAAAACTATAGGGAGAAAAATACTTTATCTAAAAAACTAATTAAAGCTGCCAAAAAGGAAACAGAGAAGCACATTGCTAAGGAGAGTAAAACTAATCCCAAACTGTTCTTCAACTATCTCAATAGTAAAAGAATAAAAACTGAAAATGTAGGCCTCTTAAAAAATAGTGAGGAAAGAATGGTTGTAGATGACGAGGAAAAAGCTAACATATTAAACACCTTATCCACGGTATTCACGGTGGAAAATGAAATGCTAGGTGAAATCCCAAGAAACAATGAAAACCCTATATTAAGGGTCACCAATCTAACCCAAGAAGAGGTGCGAAAACGGCTAAATAAGATTAAAATAGATAAATCTCCGGGTCCGGATGGCATACACTCACGAGTACTAAGAGAATTAAGTAATGAAATAGATAAACCATTATTTCTTATTTTTAGGGACTCTATAGCGACGGGGTCTGTTCCGCAGGACTGGCGCATAGCAAATGTGGTGCCAATATTCAAAAAGGGCTCTAAAAGTGAACCTGGAAATTATAGGCCAGTAAGTCTAACCTCTATTGTTGGTAAAATATTTGAAGGGTTTCTGAAAGATGTTATTCTGGATTATCTCAATGAGAATAACTGTTTAACTCCATATCAGCATGGGTTTATGAGAAATCGCTCCTGTCAAACCAATCTAATCAGTTTTTATGAAGAGGTAAGCTATAGGCTGGACCATGGTGAGTCATTGGACGTGGTATATCTCGATTTTTCCAAAGCGTTAGATACCGTGCCGCACGAGAGGTTGGTACACAAAATGAGAATGCTTGGTCTGGGGGAAAATGTGTGTAAATGGGTTAGTAACTGTCTGCACTTGCATGTAGTTGTAGCTATACTTCCCTGTATTTTATAATTAAAGGGAACCTGTCAGATATGATATTTATCTGTAGATATATGGTTAATCTGCTGGCAAATGGCGTTAAAATCATGTTAAGCTGCTTTATTGGAGCAGCGGCTACAGGGAGAAAAAATATTTGTATCTTACCTCTAGCCACTGGCATTCAGTCTCAGAGGTGGTGCAGAGCAGGCTGTCAATCAAAGTGTCGGGGAGTGAATACATCACACTCTTTGTACAGATGAGTGGTCACTGTAACCGCTGCCTGCACCACCCATATTACTTGAACCGAGTGGCCACAAGTAGTAAATAAAGTAATTTTCTCTCTGTCGCTGTTGCACCAGTAAGGCAGCTCAATATGATTTTAATGCTACTTACCTGGAGATTAATCCTATATTTTCAGGTAAATAACATTTTTGGACGTGACAGGTTCCCTTTAAGGATTATATACTCCAAATGTATTAATGTAGCTTTAATTTTTTCTTCTGTTTCAGCGTTCTTCTAGTAGCGACTGGATTGTCTTTAGCTAATAAAGTGAAGTTTTCTGGAGAAGAATATGCAGAGGGCTATGAAACCGTTTCAATAGACCCTTCTAATTTCACAGGACAAAGTGTTCTCATTTTGGGTCGTGGGAATTCTGCCTTTGAAACTGCTGAAAATATCCTAAGCTTGACTAATTTTATACATATGATTGGACGTTCCAGAGTCCGACTGTCTTGGTCCACACACTATGTTGGTGATTTGAGGCAAGTATATGAAGGATTGTACATCAAACTCCATTCATGTGTGGCTACATTAAAAGGCTCACACTCATCAGCATAAATAAAATCAGTCTGATTCTGTTCCTGAAAAGCAGGACGAGTGTCATATCTGTGTCATATGAGTGTCATGCAAGTACAGTGAGATATAAGATCATTTTGTTTGTGCAGCTTACTGTACTTGTATTTAGATAAGCAAGACCCGCTAGGTGTGCAAGAATCCAATCAATCTAAGTAGGGGTAAAGCAGGATCAGATATAGATCAAATATAGCTTTAACATTCAAGACTAAAATCTGGGTAGCCAATACCTGACAGTGACATGTACAGACATTAAAGTGATAAACTGAACCAGGGCTCTATTAAAAAATGGTTGGATCTTACAATTAGAAGTTTTTTATCCACAAAAACATCATGCAGGAGGGAGAAATGGAAAATAAAAACAGACAGGTAAAACTACATTCCCTGTCATGCCCAATGCAATATCTCCCATCCTGACAAGGTATTTCGGTGCACAGAGATACTCACCTTGCTTCCTGGGTCTCTTGCCGCATCCCGCCTCCTCTTCCGGGTCCTCAGCCATTCTAGGCTGCTTAGGTCACGGTCGCGTGCACTCCTGGCTTCTTTATGATGCCGGGTTGTTCTGACCCAGAAGCGCTGTCCTGCCTGGGCAGTGGACTCCGAGTATATTCGGTTGCTTCCTGCTAGAGGAAGCGCTTGATTGTTATTGTGGCTTTCCGTGCTCCCTCCAGTGTGTGCGTGCTCTGCTCCATCCCTGTACGCTTCCAGTGCGTGCATGCTCTACTCTGTCCCTGTACACTTCCAGTGCCTGCTCTGCTCTGTCCCTGTACGCTTCCAGTGTGTGTGTACTCTGCTCCATCCCTGTACACTTCCAATGCGTACTCTGCCCTGCTCAGTCCCAGTATTCCTCCAGTGCGTGCTCTGCTCCGTCCAGGTTCCGGTACCCTCTGTGTGAACCCTGCCATGTCCTGAATCCCGTGTTCTCTCTGTGGCTACTCTGCCCGACTGGTCCTCGGTGAGTACCCTGATTCTCCCCGTTATCCTTGAGCCACCACTCTGGCACAAGCTATTGCGGTGTATCTCCCTCCTAGGCTTGTCCCTAACAGTCCCTGTAATAGGGGTCAGTTCCACCTGGTCAGCTCGCCTGGCAACGGTCGTAACCGCGATCCAGTGGGTCCACTTGAGGAATCATAACAGAACAATCAGGCCATGGACCCCGCAGGTGCCTCTGCTGCCGTTCAGAAGGAGTTGGTGTACTTGCTGGAGAATCAGACGTGTATAATGTCGTTCATGAAGTGCATGGAATCTGGGTTGTCCGCTTTACAGGCCTCAGACCCTGGGAATGCCTCCCAGCTCGCCAGTCTCCAACAGGAGCAAATTCAGCAGCGTGACACCCAGACTCACATACAAAGTTATATAGCTTCAGTGGATGACAGTCTGCTCTCCTTTCCGTCTGCCGCCTGTTATGGCTGGTAATTCAGTACCACAATGGACATAGAGGTCAGTGCACATACAGTGACCTGGCAATAACCCAAAAAATAAGAACGAGCTCTGAGACGTGGGAACTCTGTTGACCGCAATCCCTAATCCTGTCCAACACAACTAGAGGCAGCCGTGGATTGCGCCTAACGCTGCCTATGCAACTCGGCACGGCCTGAGAAACTAGCTAGCCTGAAGATGGAAAATAAGCCTACCTTGCCTCAGAGAAATACCCCAAAGGAAAAGGCAGCCCCCACATATAATGACTGTGAGTTAAGATGAAAAGACAAACGTAGAGATGAAATAGATTTAGCAAAGTGAGGCCCAACTTCCTGAACAGAGCGAGGATAGAAAAGGCAACTTTGCGGTCAACACAAAACCCTACAAAATCCACGCAAAGGGGGCAAAAAGACCCTCCGTACCGAACTAACGGCACGGAGGTACACCCTCTGCGTCCCAGAGCTTCCAGCTAGCAGAAAAAACAAATTGACAAGCTGGAAAAGAACAGCAAAACAAATAGCAAAGAGGAACTTAGCTATACAGATCAGCAGGCCACAGGAACACTCCAGGAGGAAACAGGTCCAACACTAGAACATTGACTGGAAGCAAGGATCCAAGCACCAGGTGGAGTTAAATAGGGTAGCACTTAACGACTTCATATCACCTGAGGAAGGAAACTCAGAAGCCGCAGTACCACTTTTCTCCACCAACGGAAGATCACAGAGAGAATCAGCCGAAGTACCACTTGTGACCACAAGAGGGAGCTCTGCCACAGAATTCACAACAGTACCCCATCCTTGAGGAGGGGTCACCGAACCCTCACCAGAGCTCCCAGGACGACCAGGATGAGCCATATGAAAGGCAAGAACAAGATCGGGAGCATGGACATCAGAGGCAAAGACCCAGGAATTATCTTCCTGAGCATAACCCTTCCACTTAACCAGATACTGGAGTTTCCGTCTAGAAACACGAGAATCCAAAATCTTCTCCACAATATACTCCAACTCCCCCTCCACCAAAACCGGGGCAGGAGGATCAACAGATGGAACCACGGGTGCCATGTATCTCCGCAACAATGACCTATGGAATACGTTATGTATGGAAAAAGAATCTGGAAGGGTCAGACGAAAAGACACAGGATTAAGGACCTCAGAAATCCTATACGGACCAATAAAACGAGGTTTAAACTTAGGAGAGGAGACCTTCATAGGAATATGACGAGAAGATAACCAAACCAAGTCCCCAACCCGAAGTCGGGGACCCACAAAGCGTCTGCGATTAGCGAAACGTTGAGCCTTCTCCTGGGACAAGGTCAAATTGTCCACTACATGAGTCCAAATCTGCTGCAACCTGTCCACCACAGTATCCACACCAGGACAGTCCGAAGACTCAACCCGCCCTAATAATAATAATAATAATAATTTTTATTTATATAGCGCCAACATATTCCGCAGCGCTTTACAAATTATAGAGGGGACTTGTACATACAATAGACATTACAGCATAACAGAAATACAGTTCAAAACAGATACCAAGAGGAGTGAGGGCCCTGCTCGTAAGCTTACAAACTATGAGGAAAAGGGGAGACACGAGAGGTGGATGGTAACAATTGCTATAGTTATTCGGACCAGCCATAGTGTAAGGCTTGGGTGTTCATGTAAAGCTGCATGAACCAGTTAATTAATTTTTTTTTTTTTTTTTAATATAGGCCACACAGGGATCGTTAGGTTAATGCATTGAGGCGGTAGGCCAGTCTGAACAAATGAGTTTTTAGGGCACGCTTAAAACTGTGGGGATTGGGGATTAATCGTATTATCCTAGGTAGTGCATTCCAAAGAATCGGCGCAGCACGTGTAAAGTCTTGGAGACGGGAGTGGGAGGTTCTGATTATTGAGGATGCTAACCTGAGGTCATCAGCGGAGCGGAGGGCACGGGTAGGGTGGTAGACTGAGACCAGAGAGGAGATGTAGGGTGGTGCTGAGCCATGGAGTGCTTTGTGGATGAGGGTAGTAGTTTTGTACTGGATTCTTGAGTGGATGGGTAACCAGTGTAATGACTGGCACAAGGTAGAGGCATCGGTGTAACGGTTGGTGAGGAATATGATCCTGGCAGCAGCATTCAGGACAGATTGGAGCGGGGAGAGTTTGGTAAGAGGGAGGCCGATTAGTAGAGAGTTACAATAGTCCAGACGAGAATGAATAAGTGAAACAGTAAGAGTTTTTGCAGAGTCGAAAGTAAGAAAAGGGCGAATTCTAGAAATGTTTTTGAGATGCAGGTAAGAAGAGCGAGCCAGTGATCGGATGTGGGGGGTGAATGAAAGGTCAGAATCAAGGATGACCCCAAGGCAGCGGGCATGTTGCTTTGGAGTAATGGTGGAACCGCAAACGGAGATGGCAATGTCAGGCAAAGGTAGGTTAGTAGAGGGAGAAAACACGAGGAGTTCAGTTTTTGACAGGTTTAGTTTCAGATAGAGGGAGGACATGATGCTAGAGACAGCGGTAAGACAATCACTGGTGTTTTCTAATAAGGCAGGCGTGAGATCAGGAGAAGAAGTGTATAGTTGGGTGTCGTCAGCATAGAGATGGTACTGGAAGCCAAATCTACTGATTGTTTGTCCAATAGGGGCAGTATACATAGAGAAGAGGAGGGGGCCTAGGACTGATCCTTGAGGAACCCCAACAGTAAGGGGAAGGTGAGAGGAGGAGGAACCAGCGAAACATACAGTGAAGGATCGGTCAGAGAGATAGGAGGAGAACCAGGAGAGAACGGTGTCCTTGAGGCCGATGGAGCGGAGCATAGTGAGGAGGAGCTGATGATCCACAGTATCAAATGCTGCAGAGAGATCCAAGAGGATTAGCATGGAGTAGTGACCATTAGATTTAGCTGTTAGTAGGTCATTAGAGACTTTAGTGAGGGCAGTTTCAGTAGAGTGTAAAGAGCGGAAACCAGATTGAAGAGGGTCGAGAAGAGAGTTATCTGAGAGATAGCGGGTAAGACGGGAGTGGACCAGGCGTTCGAGGAGTTTAGAGATGAAGGGAAGATTAGAGACAGGTCTATAATTAGCGGCACAGTTTTGGTCGAGGGATGGTTTTTTAAGTAATGGATGTATGATGGCATGCTTAAATGAGGAGGGAAAAATACCGGAAGTGAGGGAAAGGTTGAATATTTTAGTTAGGTCTAAAATAAGAGAAATTCTCTGAAATTTCTCTGAAGAGAAACGAGGATGGAACCCAGAGTTGCAGAAAAACGGTGAAACCAAGGTAGCCGATCTGGCCCGATTATTAAGGGCGAACTCAGCCAAAGGCAAAAAGGACACCCAGTCATCCTGATCAGCAGAAACAAAGCATCTCAGATATGTCTCCAAGGTCTGATTGGTTCGTTCGGTCTGGCCATTAGTCTGAGGATGGAAAGCCGAGGAAAAAGACAAGTCAATGCCCATCCTACCACAAAAGGCTCGCCAAAACCTCGAAACAAACTGGGAACCTCTGTCAGAAACGATATTCTCTGGAATGCCATGTAAACGAACCACATGCTGGAAAAACAATGGCACCAAATCAGAGGAGGAAGGCAATTTAGACAAGGGTACCAAATGGACCATCTTAGAGCAGCGATCACAGACCACCCAAATGACTGACATCTTTTGAGAGACGGGAAGATCTGAAATAAAATCCATAGAGATATGTGTCCAAGGCCTCTTCGGGACCGGCAAGGGTAAAAGCAACCCACTGGCACGAGAACAGCAGGCCTTAGCCCGAGCACAAATCCCACAGGACTGCACAAAAGTACGCACATCCCGCGACAGAGATGGCCACCAAAAGGATCTAGCCACTAACTCTCTGGTACCAAAGATTCCAGGATGACCAGCCAATACCGAACAATGAACCTCAGAGATGACTTTATTCGTCCACCTATCAGGGACAAACAGTCTCTCCGCTGGGCAACGATTAGGTTTATTAGCCTGAAATTTCTGCAGCACCCGCCGCAAATCAGAGGAGATGGCAGACACAATTACTCTCTCTTTGAGGATACCCGCCGGCTCAGATACACCCGGAGAGTCGGGCACAAAACTCCTAGACAGAGCATCCGCCTTCACATTTTTAGAGCCCGGAAGGTATGAAATCACAAAGTCAAAACGGGCAAAAAACAATGACCAACGAGCTTGTCTAGGATTCAACCGCTTGGCGGACTCGAGATAAGTCAAGTTCTTATGATCAGTCAAGACCACCACGCGATGCTTAGCTCCTTCAAGCCAATGATGCCACTCCTCGAATGCCCACTTCATGGCCAGCAACTCTCTATTGCCCACATCATAATTTCGCTCAGCAGGCGAAAACTTCTTGGAAAAGAAGGCACATGGTTTCATCACCGAGCAATCAGAACTTCTCTGCGACAAAACAGCCCCTGCTCCAATCTCAGAAGCATCAACCTCGACCTGGAACGGAAGCGAAACATCTGGCTGACACAACACAGGGGCAGAAGAAAAACGCCGCTTCAACTCTTGAAAAGCTTCCACAGCAGCAGAAGACCAATTGACCACATCAGCACCTTTCTTGGTCAAATCGGTCAATGGTTTAGCAATACTAGAAAAATTGCAGATGAAGCGACGATAAAAATTAGCAAAGCCCAGGAACTTTTGCAGACTTTTCAGAGATGTCGGCTGAGTCCAATCATGGATGGCTTGGACCTTAACAGGGTCCATCTCGATAGTAGAAGGGGAAAAAATGAACCCCAAAAATGAAACCTTCTGAACACCAAAGAGACACTTTGATCCCTTTACAAACAAAGAATTAGCACGCAGGACCTGAAACACCGTTCTGACCTGCTTCACATGAGACTCCCAATCATCCGAGAAGATCAAAATGTCATCTAAGTACACGATCAGGAATTTATCCAGGTACTCTCGGAAGATGTCATGCATAAAGGACTGAAACACTGATGGAGCATTGGCAAGTCCGAATGGCATTACTAGATACTCAAAATGGCCCTCGGGCGTATTAAATGCAGTTTTCCACTCATCGCCTCGCTTAATACGCACAAGATTATACGCACCACGAAGATCTATCTTGGTGAACCAACTAGCCCCCTTAATCCGAGCAAACAAATCAGAAAACAATGGCAAGGGGTACTGAAATTTAACCGTGATCTTATTCAGAAGGCGGTAATCTATACAAGGTCTCAGTGAACCATCCTTCTTGGCTACAAAAAAGAACCCTGCTCCCAATGGCGACGATGACGGGCGAATATGCCCCTTCTCCAAAGACTCCTTCACATAACTCCGCATAGCGGCGTGCTCAGGCACAGATAAATTAAACAGTCGACCTTTTGGGAATTTACTACCAGGAATCAAATCGATAGCACAATCACAATCCCTATGCGGAGGTAGGGTATCGGACTTGGGCTCATCAAATAGATCCCGGTAGTCAGACAAAAACTCAGGAACCTCGGAAGGGGTGGATGACGAAATAGTCAGAAATGGGACATCACCATGTACCCCCTGACAACCCCAGCTGGACACAGACATGGATTTCCAATCTAATACTGGATTATGGACTTGTAGCCATGGCAACCCCAACACGACCACATCATGCAGATTATGCAACACCAGAAAGCGAATAACCTCCTGATGTGCAGGAGCCATGCACATGGTCAGCTGGGTCCAGTACTGAGGCTTATTCTTGGCCAAAGGCGTAGCATCAATTCCTCTCAATGGAATAGGACACTGCAAGGGCTCCAAGACAAACCCACAACGCCTAGCATACTCCAAGTCCATCAAATTCAAAGCAGCGCCTGAGTCCACAAATGCCATGACAGAATACGATGACAAAGAGCAGATCAAGGTAACGGACAGAAGAAATTTTGACTGTACCGTACCAATGGTGGCAGACCTAGCGAATCGCTTAGTGCGCTTAGGACAATCAGAGATAGCATGAGTGGAATCACCACAGTAGAAACACAGCCCATTCAGACGTCTGTGTTCTTGCCGTTCAACTCTGGTCAAAGTCCTATCGCACTGCATAGGCTCAGGTCTAAGCTCAGGTACTACCGCCAAATGGTGCACAGATTTACGCTCGCGCAAGCGTCGACCGATCTGAATGGCCAAAGACAGACTCATTCAGACCAGCAGGCATAGGAAATCCCACCATGACATGCTTAAGGGCTTCAGAGAGACCTTTTCTGAAAATAGCTGCGAGCGCACCTTCATTCCACTGAGTGAGTACGGACCACTTTCTAAATTTCTGACAGTATACCTCTATTTCATCCTGACCCTGACACAGAGCCAGCAAATTCTTCTCTGCCTGATCCACAGAATTAGGCTCATCGTACAGCAATCCGAGCGCCAGGAAAAACGCATCGACATTACCCAATGCAGGATCTCCTGATGCAAGAGAAAATGCCCAGTCCTGAGGGTCGCCACGCAAAAAAGAAATAACGATCCTAACTTGTTGACCTGGGTCACCAGAGGAACGAGGTTTCAAAGCCAGAAATAGTTTGCAATTATTTTTGAAACTCAGAAATTTGGTTCTATCTCCAAAAAACAAATCAGGAATAGTTATTCTCGGTTCTAACATAGAATTCTGAACCACAAAGTCTTGAATACTTTGTACTCTTGCCGTGAGCTGATCCACACATGATGACAGACCTTTAATGTCCATTGCTACACCTGTGTCCTGAACCACCCAAATGTCTAGGGGAAAAAAAAAAAAAACACAGTGCAAAGAAAAAGAAATGGTCTCAGAACTTCTTTTTTCCCTCTATTGAGAATCATTAGTACTTTTGGCTTCCAGTACTGTTATGGCTGGTAATTCAGTACCACAATGGACATAGAGGTCAGTGCACATACAGTGACCTGGCAATAACCCAAAAAATAAGAACGAGCTCTGAGACGTGGGAACTCTGTTGACCGCAATCCCTAATCCTCTCCAACACAACTAGAGGCAGCCGTGGATTGCGCCTAACGCTGCCTATGCAACTCGGCACGGCCTGAGAAACTAGCTAGCCTGAAGATGGAAAATAAGCCTACCTTGCCTCAGAGAAATACCCCAAAGGAAAAGGCAGCCCCCACATATAATGACTGTGAGTTAAGATGAAAAGACAAACGTAGAGATGAAATGGATTTAGCAAAGTGAGGCCCAACTTCCTGAACAGAGCGAGGATAGAAAAGGCAACTTTGCGGTCAACACAAAACCCTACAAAATCCACGCAAAGGGGGCAAAAAGACCCTTCGTACCGAACTAACGGCACGGAGGTACACCCTCTGCGTCCCAGAGCTTCCAGCTAGCAGAAAAAACAAATTGACAAGCTGGAAAAGAAAAAACAGGAAAACAAATAGCAAAGAGGAACTTAGCTATACAGATCAGCAGGCCACAGGAACACTCCAGGAGGAAACAGGTCCAACACTAGAACATTGACTTGAAGCAAGGATCCAAGCACCAGGTGGAGTTAAATAGGGTAGCACTTAACGACTTCACCATATCACCTGAGGAAGGAAACTCAGAAGCCGCAGTACCACTTTTCTCCACCAACGGAAGATCACAGAGAGAATCAGCCGAAGTACCACTTGTGACCACAAGAGGGAGCTCTGCCACAGAATTCACAATTCGCCAGCCCACCAGACTCCCTGTCCCTTTGTAAGTGCTCAAATTTTATTCTTTCAGATTTTTTTTTCCAAATGAGTGAGCAAAACATACTATGAATTTTCTGAAAATAAGAACTAGGGATTAATATAGGGGCATTGTCATGCAGCTGCAGTGCAATACAGCGCAACCTTCACCAGGGGGAGTTTTATAGGGACGCGAGATTGCACACACTGAGCAGCTGAACAGATGCCACCTAGTTGCAAGAAAGTAGTCAGAAAAGCCGAATCAGGGCACAAGATAACACGTCAGTACAAAAAGGATATAAACGGAAAGGATAGTCAGGACGTAGCAAGGGATCAGTAAACCAGGGCGAGCAAAATACGGTACAATAGGGACAAATCAAGACAGAGTCAATAGCCAAGCCAGGAGGTCAGAATCGGAGAATTAAGCAGAACAGACAAATGCAGGGAAAGGGCAGACAGAGGGGGATAACAGACACAGGACAAGTCAGGGTTCACAGCAGGACAAACCAAGGGTTTCCAGAGTCAGGTTCACAAGCCGAAGACAGAACTATAGCTGACACAAGATTCATGGGAGCTAAATAGCAAACCTGAACCCAGAATGAGGCAGGGAAAAGTTAACCCTTGACATGATCTGTCCAAAAAAGGGCAGACACTAATAAACCCTGGAACGGATCATGACAGGCATTATGCAGAATATATAGAAGTTGGGGCATCGGTATCATTTTTAACAAGTTTCCTCTCCCCACAGCTGATGCTGTAAGAACAGGGTGTAAGTTCAGTGATATATCATCCTGAGGTTTTCTTGTAATATTTATACCAAAGTATTTAGATTTCTGCACTGGAGCCTGCATTTATGTAGGCATATAAGATCCTGCTATGACTAAAACCACCAGAGGCTGAGGGCTGGAGTGCTCAGAGAGCCGATGCATACAAATATCAAAGGACTGTCTGACTTTTGCTAGCATAATGGAAAAAAGCAGCCATGCTTACCATTATCTGGTCACCATACTAATGCACTGCAGGACATAGCAGACTTGTGTAAGGTGGCATTCATAATTAGGACAATTGAAGCAGATTGAGACCTTGCATATTTTGGCCAAAAAATATTAACCCCAGCTCCCCCCCCCCCCCGACCATTTTCGGTCTTTCGCGCCCCTTCTTTTTGGTCTTTCCCAAAACCATAACGTTTTTACTTTTCCATTGAAATGGCCGTGTGAGGGCTTCTTTTTTGCGGGACGAGTTGTACTCTTGAACGATACTGTTGATTTTACCATATAATGTACTGGAAAGCAGAAGAAATTCCAAGTGTGGTGACATTTTTTAAAAACGTGCAATTCCACAATTTTTTTTTTTTGTTTTTTTTCTTACTATGTTCACCAAATGCTAAAACTGACCTGCTATTATGATTCTCCAGGTCATTGCGAGTTAGTAGATACCAAACATCTATAGGTTCTTTTTTATTTAAGTGGTGAAAAAAATCCATAGTTTGTTAACAACAAAATTGCATCATTTTTATACCATTTTGGTATAGATTTGATCTTTTGATCGCCCGTTATTGCATTCTACTGCCGTTTTATTTTTTTTCTTATTATGCTGTTTACTAATCAGATTAATTATTTTTATATATTGATAGATTGGGCATTTCTGAACACGGCAATATCAAATAGAGTGGGGGGAAATAAGTATTTGATCCCTTGCTGATTTTTTTTAAGTTTGCACACACTGACAAAGACATGAACAGTCTATAATTTTAAGGGTGGGATAATTTTAATATAGAGAGATAGAATATTAAAAATAATATCCAGAAAATCACATTGTGTAAATTATATAAAAATTTATTTGCATTTTGCAGTGAGAAATAAGTATTTGATCCCCTACCAACCATTAACGCTGCCGTCACACTTGCTGTATTTGGTCAGTATTTTACATCAGTATTTGTAAGCCAAAACCAGGAGTGGGTGATAAATATAGAAGTGGTACATATGTTTCTATTGTACTTTTCCTCTAATTATTCCACTCCTGGTTTTGGCCTACAAATACTTATGTAAAATACTGACCAAATAATGCTAGTGTGACGGCAGCCTAAGAGTTCTGGCTCCTGCAGACCAGTTAGATGCTCCTAATCAACTTGTTAAAGACAGCTGTCTTACATAGTCACCTTTATAAAAGACTCCTGTCCACAGACTCAATCAGTCAGACTCTAACCTCTACAACATGGGCAAGAGCAAAGAGCTTTATAAGGATGTCAGGAACAAGATTATAGACCTGCACAAAGCTGTAATGGGCTACAAAACTATAAGACGCTGGGTGAGAAGGAGACAATGGTTGGTGCAATAGTAAGAAAATGGAAGAAATACAAAATGACTGTCAATCAGCATCGATCTGGGGCACCATGCAAAATCTCATCTCTTGGGGTATCCTTGATCATGAGGAATGTGAGAGATCAGTCTAAAACTACATGGGGGGAACTTGCTAATGATCTCAAGGCAGCTGGGACCACAGTCACCAAGAAAACCATTGATAACACATTATGCCGTAAAGGTTTAAAATCCTGCAGTGCCCGCAAGGTCCCCCTGCTCAGGAATGCACATTTGCAGGCCTGTCTGAAGTTTGCCAATGAAAACCTGGATGATTCTGTGAGTGATTGGGAGAAGTGTTGTGAATTCTATTGTCGGGCTCCCTCCTGTGGTCATGAATGGTACTTCGGCTGGTTCTGTCCATGGACTTCCTCTGGTGGGTGTTTCTGAGTTTCCTTCCACAGGTGACGAGGTTAATTCGTTAGCAGGCTGCTCTATTTAACTCCACTTAGATCTTTGCTTCATGCCAACTGTCAATGTTCCAGTATTGGTCTAGTTCACTCCTGGATCGTTCTTGTGACCTGTCTTCCCAGCAGAAGCTAAGTTCCAGCTTGTATTTCTTTGGTTTGCTATTTTTCTGTCCAGCTTGCTATTTTTATTGTTGTCTTGCTTGCTGGAAGCTCTGGGACGCAGAGGGAGCGCCTCCGCACCGTGAGTCGGTGCGGAGGGTCTTTTTGCGCCCTCTGCGTGGTCTTTTTGTAGGTTTTTGTGCTGACCGCAAAGTAACCTTTCCTATCCTCGGTCTGTTCAGTAAGTAGGGCCTCACTTTTCTAAATCTATTTCATCTCTGTGTTTGTATTTTCATCTTTACTCACAGTCATTATATGTGGGGGGCTGCCTTTTCCTTTGGGGAATTTCTCTGAGGCAAGGTAGGCTTTATTTTTCTATCTCTAGGGCTAGCTAGTTTCTTAGGCTGTGCCGAGTTGCATAGGGAGCGTTAGGCGCAATCCACGGCTATTTCTAGTGTGTCTGATAGGATTAGGGATTGCGGTCAGCAGAGTTCCCACGTCCCAGAGCTCGTCCTTTATTATCAGTAACTATCAGGTCATTCTGTGTGCTCTTAACCACCAGGTCCATTATTGTCCTGACCACCAGGTCATAACAGTACAGGTGGCCCAAAGTACTAATGCATCTCAATAAGAGAAGTTCTGAGACCATTTTTTTTTCTTTGCACTGTGTTTTGTCTCTCTTTTCCCCTTTACCTCTGGGTGGTTCAGGACACAGGTGTAAACATGGACATTCAAGGTCTGTCCTCTCACTACATCTCACTACAAGGGTACAAAACATTCAAGATTTAGTGGTTCAGAATCCGATGTCAGAGCCTAGGATTCCAATTCCTGATTTGTTTTTTGGTGATAGATCTAAGTTCTTGAATTTCAAAAATAATTGTAAATTGTTTCTTGCCTTGAAACCTCGCTCCTCAGGTGACCCTGTTCAACAAGTAAAGATCATTATTTCCTTGTTACGTGGTGACCCTCAAGACTGAGCATTTTCCCTTGCGCCAAGAGATCCGGCATTGCGTGATGTTGATGCGTTTTTTCTGGCGCTTGGATTGCTTTATGACGAACCTAATTCAGTGGATCAGGCAGAGAAAATCTTGCTGGCTCTGTGTCAGGGTCAGGATGAAGCGGAGATATATTGTCAGAAGTTTAGAGAGTGGTCTGTGCTCACTCAGTGGAATGAATGTGCCCTGGCAGCAATCTTCAGAAAGGGTCTCTCTGAAGCCCTTAAGGATGTCATGGTGGGATTTCCCATGCCCGCTGGTCTGATTGAGTCTATGTCCTTGGCCATTCAGATTGATCGACGCTTGCGTGAGCGTAAAGCTGTGCACCATTTGGCGGTACTATCTGAGCATGGGCCTGAGCCTATGCAATGTGATAGGACTTTGACCAGAGCTGAACGGCAAGAACACAGACGTCGGAATGGGCTATGTTTTTACTGTGGTGATTCCACTCATGCTATCTCCGATTGTCCTAAGCGCACTAAGCGGTTCGCTAGGTCTGCCACCATTGGTACGGTACAGTCTAAATTTCTATTGTCCGTTACTCTGATTTTCTCTTTGTCATCCTATTCTGTTATGGCATTTGTGGATTCAGGCGCTGCCCTGAATTTGATGGACTTGGAGTATGCTAGGCGCTGGGGTTTTTTCTTGGAGCCCTTGCAGTATCCTATTCCATTGAGAGGAATTGATGCTACGCCTTTGGCCAAGAATAAGCCTAAGTACTGGACCCAATTGACCATGTGCATGGCTCCTGCACATCAGGAGGATATCCTTTTTCTGGTGTTGCATAATCTGCATGATGTGGTCGTTTTGGTGTTGCCATGGCTACAGGTTCATAATCCAGTATTGGACTGGAAATCTATGTCTGTGTCCAGCTGGGGTTGCCAGGGGGTACATGGTGATGTTCCATTTTTGTCTATTTCGTCTTCCACTCCTTCTGAAGTTCCAGAGTTTTTGTCGGATTATCGGGATGTATTTGATGAGCCCAAAGCCAGTGCCCTACCTCCTCATAGGGATTGCGATTGTGCAATTAATTTGATTCCTGGTAGTAAGTTTCCTAAGGGCCGATTGTTCAATTTATCTGTGCCAGAACACGCCGCTATGCGGAGTTATATAAAGGAATCCTTGGAGAAGGGTCATATTCGCCCGTCGTCATCACCGTTAGGAGCAGGGTTCTTTTTTGTGGCCAAGAAGGATGGTTCTTTGAGTCCTTGTATTGATTAACGCCTTCTTAATAAAATTACAGTCAAGTTTCAGTATCCTTTACCGTTGCTGTCTGATTTGTTTGCTCGTATTAAAGGGGCTAGTTGGTTCACCAAGATAGATCTTTGAGGGGCGTATAATCTTGTGCGTATTAAACAAGGCGATGAATGGAAAACAGCATTTAATACGCCCGAGGGCCATTTTGAGTACCTGGTTAGGCCATTCGGGCTTTCCAATGCTCTATCAGTATTTCAGTCCTTTATGCATGACATCTTCCGAGAGTACCTGGATAAATTCCTGATTGTGTATTTGGATGATATTTTGGTCTTTTCGGATGATTGGGAGTCTCATGTGAAGCAGGTCAGAATGGTGTTCCAGGTCCTTCATGCGAATTCCTTGTTTGTGAAGGGGTCAAAGTGTCTTTGGAGTTCAAAAGGTTTCATTTTTGGGGTTCATTTTTTCCCCTTCTACTATCGAGATGGACCCTGTTAAAGTCCAGGCCATTTACGATTGGACTCAGCCGACATCTGTGAAGAGCCTGCAAAAGTTCCTGGGCTTTGCTAATTTTTATCGGCGCTTCATCGCTAATTTTTCTACTGTTGCTAAACCGTTGACTGATTTGACCAAGAAGGGTGCTGATGTGGTCAATTGGTCTTCTGCATCTGTAGAGGCTTTTCAGGAGCTGAAGCATCGTTTTTCTTCTGCCCCTGTGTTGTGCCAGCCAGATGTTTCGCTCCTGTTTCAGGTTGAGGTTGATGCTTCTGAGATTGGAGCAGGGGCTGTTTTGTCGCAAAGAAGTTCTGATGGCTCGGTGATGAAGCCATGTGCTTTCTTTTCTAGAAAGTTTTCGCCTGCTGAGCGTAATTATGATGTTGGTAATTGTGAGTTGTTGGCCATGAAGTGGGGATTCGAGGAGTGGCGTCATTGGCTTGAAGGAGCCAAGCATCGCGTGGTGGTCTTGACAGATCACAAGAATTTGACTTATCTTGAGTCTGCCAAACGGTTGAATCCGAGACAGGCTCGATGGTTGTTATTTTTCTCCCGTTTTGATTTTGTGGTTTCGTACCTTCCGGGCTCTAGGAATGTGAAGGCTGATGCCCTGTCAAGGAGTTTTGTGCCTGACTCTCCGGGTGTTCCTGAGCCGGCGGTTATTCTCAAAGAGGGGGTAATTTTGTCTGCCATCTCCCCTGATTTGCGGCGGGTGCTGCAAAAATTTCAGGCTGATAGACCTGACCGTTGCCCAGCGGAGAAACTGTTTGTCCCTGATAGATGGACTAGTAGAGTTATCTCTGAGATTCATTGTTCAGTGTTGGCTGGGCATCCTGGAATTTTTGGTACAAGAAATTTGGTGGCTAGATCCTTTTGGTGGCCTTCTTTGTCACGGGATGTGCGTTCTTTTGTGTAGTCCTGTGGGACTTGTGCTCGGGCTAAGCCCTGCTGTTCTCGTGCCAGTGGGTTGCTTTTCCATCCTCAGACAAATGGCCAAACCGAACTAACTAATCAAACTTTGGAAACATATCTGAGATGCTTTGTTTCTGCTGATCAGGATGATTGGGTGTCCTTTTTGCCGTTGGCTGAGTTTGCCCTTAATAATCGGGCCAGCTCGGCTACTTTGGTTTCGCCTTTTTTCTGTAATTCTGGTTTCCATCCTCGTTTCTCTTCAGGGCAGGTTGAGCCTTCGGACTGTCCTGGTGTGGATACGGTGGTGGACAGGTTGCAGCAGATTTGGACTCATGTGGTGGACAATTTGACATTGTCCCAGGAGAAGGCTCAACGTTTCGCTAACCCCCGGCGCTGTGTTGGTCCCCGACTTCGTGTTGGGGATTTGGTTTGGTTGTCATCTCGTCATGTTCCTATGAAGGCTTCCTCTCCTAAGTTTAAGCCTCGTTTCATTGGTCCGTATAAGATTTCTGAGGTTCTCAATCCTGTGTCATTTCGTTTGTTCCTTCCAGCTTCTTTTGCCATCCATAATGTGTTCCATAGGTCGCTATTGCGGAGATACGTTGTGCCTATGGTTCCCTCCGTTGATCCTCCTGCCCCGGTGTTGGTCGAGGGGGAGTTGGAGTATGTGGTGGAGAAGATTTTGGATTCTCGTATTTCGAGACGGAAACTCCAGTACCTGGTCAAGTGGAAGGGTTATGGTCAGGAAGATAATTCCTGGGTTTTTGCCTCTGATGTTCATGCTGCCGATCTAGTTTGTGCCTTTCATTTGGCTGATCCTGATCGGCCTGGGGGCTCTGGTGAGGGTTCGGTGACCCCTCCTCAAGGGGGGGGTACTGTTGTGAATTCTGTTTTCGAACTCCCTCCTGTGGTCATGAATGGTACTTCGGCGAGTTCTGTCCATGAACTCCCTCTGGTGGCTGTGAGTGGAGCTGCTGCTTCTGAGGTTCCTTCCACAGGTGACGTAGTTTATTCTTTGGCTGGCTGTTCTATTTAACTCCACTCAGATCGTTACTCCATGCCAGCTGTCAATGTTCTTGTACTGGTTCAGTTCGCTCTTGGATCTTTCTGGTGACCTGTCTACTCCAGCAGAAGCTAAGTCCCTGCTAGTTATTATTTGTTCATTGTTTCCTTGTCCAGTTGGCTATCATGATTTTGCCTAGCTAGCTGGAAGCTCTGAGATGCAGAGTGGCACCTCCGCACCGTGAGTCGGTGCGGAGGTCTTTTTGCACACTCTGCGTGGTCTTTTGTAGTTTTTTGTGCTGACCGCAAAGATTCCTTTCCAATCCTCAGTCTGTTTAGTAAGTCTGGCCTCCCTTTGCTGAAACCTGTTTCATTTCTGTGTTTGAGACTTTCATCTTAACTCACAGTCAATATATGTGGGGTTCGCCCTTAATAATCGGGCCAGCTCGGCTACTTTGGTTTCGCCGTTTTTCTGCAATTCTGGTTTCCATCCTCGTTTCTCTTCAGGGCAGGTTGAGTCTTCGGACTGTCCTGGTGTAGATACTGTGGTGGATAGGTTGCAGCAGATTTGGACTCATGTGGTGGACAATTTGACATTGTCCCAGGAGAAGGCTCAACGTTTCGCTAACCACCGGTGCTGTGTGGGTCCCCGACTTCGTGTTGGGGATTTGGTTTGGTTGTCGTCTCATTATGTTCCTATGAAGGTTTCCTCTCCTAAGTTTAAGCCTCGTTTCATTGGTCCGTATAAGATTTCTGAGGTTATCAATCCTGTGTCATTTCGTTTGGCCCTTCCTGCTTCTTTTGCCATCCATAATGTGTTCCATAGGTCGTTATTGCGGAGATACGTGGCGCCTGTGGTTCCATCCGTTGATCCTCCTGCCCCGGTGTTGGTTGAGGGGGAGTTGGAGTATGTGGTGGAGAAGATTTTGGATTCTCGTGTTTCGATTCGGAAACTCCAGTACCTGGTCAAGTGGAAGGGTTATGGTCAGGAAGATAATTCCTGGGTTTTTGCCTCTGATGTTCATGCTGCCGATCTGGTTCGTGCCTTTCATTTGGCTCAACCTGGTCGGCCTGGGGGCTCTGGTGAGGGTTCGGTGACCCCTCCTCAAGGGGGGGGTACTGTTGTGAATTCTGTTTTCGGGCTCCCTCCTGTGGTCATGAATGGTAATTCGGCTGGTTCTGTCCATGGACTTCCTCTGGTGGGTGTTTCTGAGTTTCCTTCCACAGGTGACGAGGTTAATTCGTTAGCAGGCTGCTCTATTTAACTCCACTTAGATCTTTGCTCCATGCCACCTGTCAATGTTCCAGTATTGGTCTAGTTCACTCCTGGATCGTTCTTGTGACCTGTCTTCCCAGCAGAAGCTAAGTTCCAGCTTGTATTTCTTTGGTTTGCTATTTTTCTGTCCAGCTTGCTATTTTTATTGTTGTCTTGCTTGCTGGAAGCTCTGGGACGCAGAGGGAGCGCCTCCGCACCGTGAGTCGGTGCGGAGGGTCTTTTTGCGCCCTCTGCGTGGTCTTTTTGTAGGTTTTTGTGCTGACCGCAAAGTAACCTTTCCTATCCTCGGTCTGTTCAGTAAGTCGGGCCTCACTTTGCTAAATCTATTTCATCTCTGTGTTTGTATTTTCATCTTTACTCACAGTCATTATATGTGGGGGGCTGCCTTTTCCTTTGGGGAATTTCTCTGAGGCAAGGTAGGCTTTATTTTTCTATCTCTAGGGCTAGCTAGTTTCTTAGGCTGTGCCGAGTTGCATAGGGAGCGTTAGGCGCAATCCACGGCTATTTCTAGTGTGTCTGATAGGATTAGGGATTGCGGTCAGCAGAGTTCCCACGTCCCAGAGCTCGTCCTTTATTATCAGTAACTATCAGGTCATTCCGTGTGCTCTTAACCAGCAGGTCCATTATTATCCTGACCACCAGATCATAACAGAGAAGGTGCGGATGAGTCAAAAATGGAGGTCTTTGGCATTAACTCACCATGTTTGAAGGAAAAGAAATGCTGCCTATGACCCAAGAACACCTTCCCCACTGTCAAGCATGGAGGTGGAAACATGTTTTGGGGGTGTTTATCTGCTGTGAGCACAGGACTACTTCACTGCATCAATGAGAGAATGAATGGGGCCATGTACCGTAAAATCCTGAGTGACAACCTAAATGGGTCTTGGCTGGGTCTTTCAGCAAGACAATATGTAAGATACAAGTGACTGGCACACTCCAGAAGTGTTGTGATGCAAAGTGGGGGTTTTATTTACATACAGTATTCACAAACGTTTCGGTCGTAACTGGACCTTCATCAGTGTGCTAATTTACTAGTATGCTTAGAGAAGCCCCGAGTAGTAGGATTAGATTGCATCAATAAAAAGCCTAAAGATGTATAGATCGCAAGGGAGATAGGATTGTGTTTCACAAAGTGACACTATCTGCTGAATGAAGCAGGAGCCACGCGGTATGGACCGCCAGTATGGGCTGCAAAATAGTGTGCACGGGGTAGGCACAAACTACAGAGATAAAATAGTGTGTCACAAAATGACACTATCTGCTGGATGGAGCAGGAGCCACGCGGTATATACCGCCAGTATGGGCTGCAAAGTAGTGCGCACTGTCCGCCTTCTCAGCAAAGGGAAGCACGCGGCCTACCCCTTGCGATCTATATATCTTCAGGCCTTTTATTGATGCAATCTAATCCTACTACTCGGGGCTTCTCTAAGCATACTAGTAAATTAGCACACTGATGAAGGTCCAGTTACGACCGAAACGTTTGTGAATACTGTATGTAAATAAAACCTGTTATGGACCTGGTGGTTAGGAGCACCCGGAACGACCTGATGGTTAAACTCACAGGACAAGCTCTGGGAAGTGGGAGCTCTGCCGACCGCAACCCCTAATCCTATCACACAACTAGAAATAGCCGTGGAGCGTACCTAACACGACCTAGACGCCTCTTCACAGCCTAAGAGCTAACTAGCCCTAAAGATAGAAAATAAAGCCTACCTTGCCTCAGAGAAATTCCCCAAAGTAAAAGGCAGCCCCCAACATGTATTGACTGTGAGTTAAGATGAAAGTCACAAACACAGAAATGAAAGAGGTTTCAGCAAAGGGAGGCCAGACTTACTAAACAGACTGAGGATAGGAAAGGAATCTTTGCGGTCAGCACAAAAAACTACAAAAGACCACGCAGAGTGTGCAAAAAGACCTCCGCACCGACTCACGGTGCGGAGGTGCCACTCTGCATCCCAGAGCTTCCAGCTAGCTAGGCAAAATCATGATAGCCAACTGGACAAGGAAACAATGAACAAATAATAACTAGCAGGGACTTAGCTTCTGCTGGAGTAGACAGGTCACCAGAAAGATCCAAGAGCGAACTGAACCAGTACAAGAACATTGACAGCTGGCATGGAGTAACGATCTGAGTGGAGTTAAATAGAACAGCCAGCCAAAGCATAAACTCCGTCACCTGTGGAAGGAACCTCAGAAGCAGCAGCTCCACTCACAGCCACCAGAGGGAGTCCATGGACAGAACTCGCCGAAGTACCATTCATGACCACAGGAGGGAGTTTGAAAACAGAATTCACAACAGTACCCCCCCCCCCTTGAGGAGGGGTCACCGAACCCTCACCAGAGCCCCCAGGCCGATCAGGATCAGCCAAATGAAAGGCACGAACTAGATCGGCAGCATGAACATCAGAGGCAAAAACCCAGGAATTATCTTCCTGACCATAACCCTTCCACTTGACCAGGTACTGGAGTTTCCGTCTCGAAATACGAGAATCCAAAATCATCTCCACCACATACTCCAACTCCCCCTCGACCAACACCGGGGCAGGAGGATCAACGGAGGGAACCATAGGCGCCACGTATCTCCGCAATAGCGACCTATGGAACACATTATGGATGGCAAAAGAAGCTGGAAGGACCAAACGAAATGACACAGGATTGAGAACCTCAGAAATCTTATACGGACCAATGAAACGAGGCTTAAACTTAGGAGAGGAAACCTTCATAGGAACATGATGAGATGACAACCAAACCAAATCCCCAACACGAAGTCGGGGACCAACACAGCGCCGGCGGTTAGCGAAACGTTGAGCCTTCTCCTGGGACAATGTCAAATTGTCCACCACATGAGTCCAAATCTGCTGCAACCTGTCCACCACCGTATCCACACCAGGACAGTCCGAAGGCTCAACCTGCCCTGAAGAGAAACGAGGATGGAAACCAGAATTACAGAAAAAAGGCGAAACCAAAGTAGCCGAGCAGGCCCGATTATTAAGGGCGAACTCAGCCAAAGGCAAGAAGGACACCCAATCATCCTGATCAGCAGAAACAAAGCATCTCAGATATGTCTCCAAAGTCTGATTAGTTCGTTTGGTTTGGCCATTTGTCTGAGGATGGAAAGCCGAAGAAAAAGACAAATCAATGCCCATCTTAGCACAAAAGGACCGCCAAAACCTCGAAACAAACTGGGAACCTCTGTCCGAGACGATGTTCTCCGGAATGCCATGCAAACGAACCACATGCTGGAAAAACAATGGCACCAAATCAGAGGAGGAAGGCAATTTAGACAAGGGTACCAAATGAACCATCTTAGAGAAGCGATCACAGACCACCCAAATGACCGACATCCCTTGAGAGACAGGGAGATCTGAAATAAAATCCATGGAAATATGCGTCCAGGGCCTCTTCGGGACCGGCAAGGGCGAAAGCAACCCACTGGCACGAGAACAGCAGGGCTTAGCCCGAGCACAAGTCCCACAGGACTGCACAAAAGAACTCACATCCCGTGACAAAGACGGCCACCAAAAGGATCTAGCCACCAAATCTCTGGTACCAAAGATTCCAGGATGACCCGCCAACACCGAACAATGAACCTCAGAGATAACTCTACTAGTGCATCTATCAGGGACAAACAGTTTCTCCGCTGGACAACGGTCAGGTCTATCAGCCTGAAACTTCTGCAGCACACGTCGCAAATCAGGGGAGATGGCAGACAAAATTACCCCCTCTTTGAGAATACCCGCCGGCTCAGGAGCACCCGGAGAGTCAGGCACAAAACTCCTTGACAGGGCATCAGCCTTCACATTCTTAGAGCCCGGAAGGTACGAAACCACAAAATCAAAACGGGAGAAAAACAGCGACCATCGAGCCTGTCTAGGATTCAACCGTTTGGCAGACTCGAGATAAGTCAAATTCTTTTGATCTGTCAAGACCACCACACGATGCTTGGCTCCTTCAAGCCAATGTCGCCACTCCTCGAATGCCCACTTCATGGCCAACAACTCTCGATTGCCAACATCATAATTGCGCTCAGCAGGCGAGAATTTTCTAGAAAAGAAGGCACATGGTTTCATCACCGAGCCATCAGAACTTCTTTGCGACAAAACAGCCCCTGCTCCAATCTCAGAAGCATCAACCTCAACCTGAAACGGGAGCGAAACATCTGGCTGGCACAACACAGGGGCAGAAGAAAAACGACGCTACAACTCCTGAAAAGCCTCTACAGCCGCCGAGGACCAATTGACCACATCAGCACCTTTCTTGGTCAAATCAGTCAACGGTTTAGCAACACTAGAAAAATTAGCGATGAAGCGACGGTAAAAATTAGCAAAGCCTAGGAACTTCTGCAGGCTCTTCACAGATGTCGGCTGAGTCCAATCATAAATGGCCTGAACTTTAACAGGGTCCATCTCGATAGTAGAAGGGGAAAAAATGAAACCCAAAAATGAAACCTTCTGAACCCCAAAGAGACATTTCGACCCCTTCACAAACAAGGAATTCGCACGAAGGACCTGGAACACCATTCTGACCTGCTTCACATGAGACTCCCAATCATTCGAAAAGACCAAAATATCATCCAAATATACAATCATGAATCTATCCAGGTACTCTCGGAAGATGTCATGCATAAAGGACTGAAACACAGATGGAGCATTAGAAAGCCCGAATGGCATAACCAGGTACTCAAAATGGCCCTCGGGCGTATTAAATGCTGTTTTCCATTCATCGCCCTGTTTAATTCGCACAAGATTATACGCCCCTCGAAGATCTATCTTGGTGAACCAACTAGCCCCCTTAATCCGAGCAAACAAATCAGACAGCAGCTGCAAAGGGTACTGAAATTTGACTGTGATCTTATTAAGAAGGCGGTAATCAATACAAGGTCTCAAAGAGCCATCCTTCTTGGCCACAAAAAAGAACCCTGCTCCCAACGGTGATGCCGACGGGCGAATATGACCTTTCTCCAAGGATTCCTTTATATAACTCCGCATAGCGGCGTGCTCTGGCACAGATAAATTAAACAGTCGGCCCTTAGGAAACTTACTACCAGGAATCAAACTTATATCACAATCGCAATCCCTATGAGGAGGTAAGGCACCGGATTTGGGCTCTTCAAATACATCCCGGTAATCTGACAAAAACTCAGGGACTTCAGAAGGAGTAGAAGGCGAAATTGACAGCAATGGAACATCACCATGTACCCCCTGACAACGCCAGCCGGACACAGTCATAGATTTCCAATCCAATACTGGATTATGGACCTGTAGCCATGGCAACCCCAAAATGACCACATCATGCAGATTATGCAACACCAAAAAGCAAATATCCTCCTGATGTGCAGGAGCCATGCACATGGTCAATAGAGTCCAGTACTGAGGCTTATTCTTGGCCAAAGGCGTAGCTGTTGTGAATTCTGTGGCCAAGCTCCCTCCTGTGGTCGTGAGTGGTACTTCGGCTGGTTCTGTCTATGGGCTTCCTTTGGTGGATGAGAGTGGTACTGCGGCTTCTGAGTTTCCTTCCTCAGGTGATGAGGTTAAGTCGTTAGGTGCTGCTCTATTTAACTCCACCTGGTGCTTTGATCCTGGCCTTCAGTCAATGTTCTAGTATTGGTCTTGCTTCCTCCTGGATCGTTCCTGTGGCCTGTCTTCCTGCATAAGCTAAGTTTTGCTTGTGTTATTTTTGTTTGCTATTTTTTCTGTCCAGCTTGCTATATTGGTTTTTCTCGCTTGCTGGAAGCTCTGGGACGCAGAGGGAGCACCTCCGTACCGTTAGTCGGTGCGGAGGGTCTTTTTGCCCCCTCTGCGTGGTTGTTTGTAGGGTTTTGTGTTGACCGCAAATCAATCTTTCCTATCCTCGGTCTATTCAGTAAGTTGGGCCTCACTTTGCTAAATCTATTTCATCTCTGCGTTTGTATTTTCATCTCAACTCACAGTCATTATATGTGGGGGCTGCCTTTTCCTTTGGGGTATTTCTCTGAGGCAAGGTAGGCTTATTTTTCTTTCTTAGGGCTAGCTAGTTTCTCAGGCTGTGCTCGAGGCGCATAGGACTGGTCAGGAGCGCTCCACGGCTACCTTTAGTGTGGTTGGATAGGATTAGGGATTGCGGTCAGCAGAGTTCCCACGTCTCAGAGCTCGTCCTATGTTTTTGGTAATTGTCAGGTCACTTTGTGTGCTCTGAACTTCAAGGTCCATTGTGGTTCTGAATTACCTGTTCATAACGCGTAGCATCAATTCCTCTCAATGGAATAGGATACTGCAAGGGCTCCAAGAAAAAACCACAGCGCCTGGCAAACTCCAAGTCCATCAAATTCAGGGCAGCGCCTGAATCCACAAATGCCATAACAGAATAGGACGACAGAGAGAAAATCAGAGTAACGGACAAAAGAAATTTAGACTGTACCGTACCAATGGTGGCAGACCTAGCGAACCGCTTAGTGCGCTTAGGACAATCGGAGATAGCATGAGTGGAATCACCACAGTGAAAACACAGCCCATTCCGACGTCTGTGTTCTTGCCGTTCAGCTCTGGTCAAAGTCCTATCGCATTGCATAGGCTCAGGCCTATGCTCAGAGAATACCGCCAAATGGTGCACAGCTTTGCGCTCACGCAAGCGCCGATCGATCTGAATGGCCAAGGACATAGACTCATTTAGACCAGCAGGCGTGGGAAATCCCATCATGACATCCTTAAGGGCTTCAGAAAGACGCTTTCTGAAAATTGCCGCCAGGGCACACTCATTCCACTGAGTAAACACAGACCACTTTCTAAACTTCTGACAGTACACCTCCGCTTCATCCTGACCCTGACACAAAGCCAGCAAGATTTTCTCTGCCTGATCCACTGAATTTGGTTCATCATAAAGCAATCCAAGCGCCAGAAAAAACGCATCTACATCACGCAATGCAGGATCTCCTGGCGCAAGGGAAAATGCCCAGTCTTGAGGGTCACCACGTAACAAAGAAATAATGATTTTTACTTGTTGAACGGGGTCACCAGAGGAGCGGGGTTTCAAAGCTAGAAACAGTTTACAATTATTTTTGAAATTCAGGAATTTAGATCTATCCCCAGAAAACAAATCAGGAATAGGAATTCTAGGCTCTAACATCGGATTCTGAACCACAAAATCTTGAATGTTTTGTACCCTTGCAGTGAGATGATCCACACAAGAGGACAGACCTTGAATGTCCATATCTACACCTGTGTCCCGAACCACCCAGATGTTAAGGGAAAAAGAAAGACAAAAAACACTGCAGAGAAAAAAAAATGGTCTCAGAACTTCTCTTATCCCTCTATTGAGATGCATTAATGCTTTGGGCCAGCTGTACTGTTATGGACCTGGTGGTTAGGAGCACCCGGAACGACCTGATGGTTAAACTCACACAGGACAAGCTCTGGGAAGTGGGAGCTCTGCCGACCGCAACCCCTAATCCTATCACACAACTAGAAATAGCCGTGGAGCGTACCTAACACGACCTAGACGCCTCTTCACAGCCTAAGAGCTAACTAGCCCTAAAGATAGAAAATAAAGCCTACCTTGCCTCAGAGAAATTCCCCAAAGTAAAAGGCAGCCCCCCACATATATTGACTGTGAGTTAAGATGAAAGTCACAAACACAGAAATGAAAAAGGTTTCAGCAAAGGGAGGCCAGACTTACTAAACAGACTGAGGATAGGAAAGGAATCTTTGCGGTCAGCACAAAAAACTACAAAAGACCACGCAGAGTGTGCAAAAAGACCTCCGCACCGACTCACGGTGTGGAGGTGCCACTCTGCATCCCAGAGCTTCCAGCTAGCAAAACAAAATCATGATAGCAAGCTGGACCAGAAAACAATGAACAAATAATAACTAGCAGGGACTTAGCTTCTGCTGGAGTAGACAGGTCACCAGAAAGATCCAAGAGCGAACTGAACCAGTACAAGAACATTGACAGCTGGCATGGAGTAACAATCTGAGTGGAGTTAAATAGAACAGCCAGCCAAAGAATAAACTACGTCACCTGTGGAAGGAACCTCAGAAGCAGCAGCTCCACTCACAGCCACCAGAGGGAGTCCATCGACAGAACTCGCTGAAGTACCATTCATGACCACAGGAGGGAGTTCGAAAACAGAATTCACAACAAAAACCCCCACTTTGCATCACAACACTTCTGGAGTGTGCCTTACATATTGTCTTGCTGAAAGACCCAGCCATGACCCATTTAGGCTGTCACTCAGGATTTTACGGTACATGGCCCCATTCATTCTCCCATTGATGCAGTGAAGTAGTCCTGTGCCCACAGCAGATAAACACCCCCAAAACATGTTTCCCCCTCCATGCTTGACAGTGGGGAAGGTGTTCTTTGGTCATAGGCAGCATTTCTTTTCCTTCAAGCACGGTGAGTTAATGCCAAAGACCTCCATTTTTGACTCATCCGCACCTTCTCCCAATCACTCACAGAATCATCCAGGTTTTCATTGGCAAACTTCAGACAGGCCTGCAAATGTGCATTCCTGAGCAGGGGGACCTTGCGGGCACTGCAGGATTTTAAACCTTTACGGCATAATGTGTTATCAATGGTTTTCTTGGTGACTGTGGTCAAGGCCAGCTGCCTTGAGATCATTAACAAGTTCCCCCCGTGTAGTTTTAGACTGATCTCTCACATTCCTCATGATCAAGGATACCCCAAGAGATGAGATTTTGCATGGTGCCCCAGATCGATGTTGATTGACAGTCATTTTGTATTTCTTCCATTTTCTTACTATTGCACCAACCATTGTCTCCTTCTCACCCAGCATCTTATAGTTTTGTAGCCCATTCCAGCTTTGTGCACTTCTGGAGTGTACCAGTCACTTGTGTCTTACATATTAAGGCTTGGGAATCTATGACCGTCCACCTCCTCCCTTTGGCTGTGCTGAACATTTTCTATATAATTTCAGCAAGACAATGACCAACATGCAGCCAAGGCAGCAAGAGTGGCTAAAAAGAAGCACATTAAGGTCATGGAGTGACCTAGCCAGTCTCCAGACCTTAATCCCATAGAAAACTTATAGAGAGAGTTGAAGCTCTTGAGTTGCCAAGCAACAGCCTAAAAATCTTAATGATTTAGAGATGATCTGCAAAGAGGAGTGGACCAAAATTCCTCCTGACGTGCGCAGACTTCATCATCAACTACAAAAAAGTCTGACTGCTGTGCTTACCAACAAGGGTTTTGCCACCAAACATTACAGTATTTTTCAGACTATAAGGCACACCCCAATTTTTCAGAATTAAAATAGGGATAAAAAAATTAATGTGTCAAATGGGGTTCCATCTTACAGTCCGAATTCAGCTTACTGGTGAGGATCGGCAGCACGGTGGAGAGTGATCACAAGGGGTGTTCGGTGGTCCGGGGATATGACTCCCATCCCAGACTGGTGCGTCAGGTTCGGCGGTGCGGGGGCTCTGCCGACATTTTCTGAAAGCCCAGTCCCCGCACATCCATTGCTGTGATGCGGTGGCCTCTGGCAAATCCCATCTCAGGATGGGGTGACAGGTTCGGCGGTGCTCTGTGGGGTGGGGGGGGGGCTCCGCCAGCATTTTGTGAAAGTCTGGAGCCCCCCACACATCCATTACTGCAATGCGGTGGCCTCCGGGAAAATGGCAGCCGAGGGGCGGCGCATGCTCAGATTGAGATCTCGGGTGCCGAGATCTTGTCTCCCGAGATCTCAATATGAGCACGCACACCCCCGGCGGCCATTTTCCCAGAGGCCACCTCATCGCCGTAATGGATATGCGGGGGGGGGCTCCGGGCTTTCACAGCGTGCCGGCGGAGCCCCCCCACCACATAGCACCGCCGAACCTGCCGCACCAACCTGGGAAGGGAGTGTGATCATCGCCCTGCACAGTCGGACCGCCGCAGAATCGCCCGACTCCTGCTGCCGCCACACTATATTCCCACTAAGATGCACCCCAATTTTCCCCCAAAGTTTTTGGGGAAAAAAGTGTGTCTTAGAGTCTGAAAGCTACAGTAACTCTTGTTTGCCAGAGGGATCAAATACTTATTTCTAACGGCAAAATGCAAATAAAAGTACGGTATATAATTTATAAAATGTGATTTTCTGTTTTTTTTATATTCTATCTCTGTGTTAAAATTAACCTACCCTTAAAATTATAGACTGTTCATGTCTTTGCCCGTGGACAAACTTAGAAAATCATCAAAGGATCAAATACTTATTTCCCCCACTGTATGTTTATTTTTTATATTGTTTTAATGGATTTATTTTGAATGAGGCGAATTAGGGGCGCTTTAAACTTTTATATACCGCATATATATTTTTTATGTATTTTAAAACCATTTTTTTTTTACTTTTACTTTTTTTTTTACAATTTCTTCAATAGTCTCCATGGAAGACTAGAACCGGCGATCATCCGATCACTCGTGCTACACACAGCAGGGCTTAAAGGGAAGGTGCCGCGTTTTAATATTGTAAAAAAAAAAAAAACCTCTTTAATTCCTCATTTTTATAAGTTATTTTCAAGTGCATAGTATTTATTGTTTTTTTTTTTATTCATTTTTTTTTCTGCCACTGGGCGCCGCCATTTTCATTTGCAGGACTGTAAGTGTAGCTGCACGACACTTACAGTCTTCACATACGGCTGCCCTGGACATAGAGATCAGTAGTCGGGAGGCGACCCCATAGCTAGCATTGTCTGCTCTCTGCTCTGATGTGGCCACACCCCCTGGGCGGTCTCCACATCACAGCAGAGGCAGGAGATCGGCGCCATCTTGCTTCAGCCTACAGTGGATTGAACCTGTGAGCTCCACTGTAGAGCCGTGCTGTTGGAGGGGCAGCTCCATCTGTCTCCCCTCACACTCAGCGGCCATTCCCTGTCCTCTGCTGCCTGGTGTGTGGCTGAATCTCTAGAATCGCTAGAGAGTCTGAAGTGCTGGGGTCTGATGTTCTCTTATCAGGAGCTGCAGAGAGGTAACAGAGGGGGATGGGGGAGAATCTCTGTGCTGCTGGACCTCTCACTGCAGCTCCTCACAGGACATCAGACCCTGCATCTATCACTATACTGTGCTGAGCCATGTATCTAATCCTCTCCTGTGCTGACCTGTGTATCTAATCCTCTCCTGTGCTGACCTGTGTATCTAATCCTCTCCTGTGTGATACTGTCTGCTGAGCCGTGTATCTTATCCTCCTGTGGAATACTGACTGCTGAGCCATGTATCTAATCCTCTCCTGTGTGATACTGTCTGCTGAGCCGTGTATCTAATCCTCCTGTGGAATACTGACTGCTGAGCCGTGTATCTAATCCTCTCCTGTGTGATACTGTCTGCTGAGCCGTGTATCTAATCCTCCTGTGGAATACTGACTGCTGAGCCGTGTATCTAATCCTCTCCTGTGTAATACTGACTGCTGAGCCGTGTATCTAATCCTCTCCTGTGTGATACTGTCTGCTGAGCCGTGTATCTAATCCTCCTGTGGAATACTGACTGCTGAGCCGTGTATCTAATCCTCTCCTGTGTGATACTGTCTGCTGAGCCGTGTATCTAATCCTCCTGTGGAATACTGACTGCTGAGCCGTGTATCTAATCCTCTCCTGTGTGATACTGTCTGCTGAGCTGTGTATCTAATCCTCCTGTGGAATACTGACTGCTGAGCCGTGTATCTAATCCTCTCCTGTGTAATACTGACTGCTGAGCCGTGTATCTAATCCTCTCCTGTGTGATACTGTCTGCTGAGCCGTGTATCTAATCCTCCTGTGGAATACTGACTGCTGAGCCGTGTATCTAATCCTCTCCTGTGTGATACTGTCTGCTGAGCCGTGTATCTAATCCTCCTGTGGAATACTGACTGCTGAGCCGTGTATCTAATCCTATCCTGTGTGATACTGTCTGCTGAGCCGTGTATCTAATCCTATACTGTGTGATACTGTCTGCTGAGCCGTGTATCTAATCCTCTCCTGTGTGATACTGTCTGGTGAGCCGTGTATCTAATCCTCTCCTGTGTGATACTGTCTGCTGAGCCGTGTATCTAATCCTCTCCTGTGTGATACTATCTGGTGAACCGTGTATCTAATCCTCTCCTGTGTGATACTGTCTGGTGAACCGTGTATCTAATCCACTTCTATGCACTCCTCTCCCCCTGCATATCTTTCTCCATTGCACACACAACTCAATGCGTGCGGTAACAGGAGCTGCGAGCGTCATGCTGTATTATGGCATGTCCCCATAAGGCCTATAACTATAATTATAATAATCACAAGACACCTTTAATGGTTGGAATAAATGGCCGTGAGGTTTTATTTTGAGTTACAAAATCCAATTAATTAAATAAATAACCAATAAATAATATCCATAAGTTCATAAGTCCAAATGTCCATAAACTTCCAGAAACCAAATCCACCCAAAGTTGAGTGATTTTTACCCACAAATAAAACCAAACGACAGGTGAATGATAACATAAAGGGAGGGAGGGCGGGCTCTTCTTTTCTTCAAGCGCCGGCGAACTGAGTATCCAACGCCGGTGCTCAGGTATATATCATAACAAAATCTGCCCAGCAACTGATTGACAACCAATCATCCATCAAAAATTTAGGCGGGCAAAAAGCCAGTCAGAACCAGATCTGGCTGCTTTTACATACAGTAACAGTAAATACCCTGACCTCAACTTGACCCCTAATAATCATGGCATAAATGAATGTGCCAGGCCTATGTGGACATGGGACCCCCGCTATATTTCTGCTGTCTGAGCGGGGGGGCTTACATGTCCCCATAAGGCCTATAACTATAATTATAATAATCACAAGACACCTTTAATGGTTGGAATAAATGGCCGTGAGGTTTTATTTTGAGTTACAAAATCCAATTAATTAAATAAATAACCAATAAATAATATCCATAAGTCCAAATGTCCATAAACTTCCAGAAACCAAATCCACCCAAAGTTGAGTGATTTTTACCCAAAAGGCCAAGGTTCAAAGAGCCGAGGACCCCCCCAAACCACACAGCCATTTTTCGATTATATTGCCCATGTTAAGATTAAATATATCAAGTCCGATATCGGACAAATGAACCAAATCATTTCTGAACATCCCTGGTAAAAAGCCTTCTAAGTCTGTATGTCTAAAAGAAAACCCAGAAATAAGAGGTAAAAACTTCTTCATGGAGAAATTAACCCTCTTCCGGATCTTATCCAAAAATGAAAGTTGATTACAGTGCCAAGCACGCCTGGGAATGATTTCTGAAAAAACGACACCAGACAATGGAAAAGTCTGTCTTAAATAAGTAAGATCTGACCGCATAATGGCCAGTAAATTCAAAGTGTTGATTCTTCCTAAGTCATTCCCAGCGAGATGCACTACAATTAAATCCGGATAAGGGAACTTCTCCAAACAACTCTTTACCTCGGACACCAAAGAAGGCCATTTCAGGCCGCGAATGCCGTGCCAAAAGACTTGAACTTTAGAAGAATGGAACGACAAATTTTCAGAATATGATCGAAGGCCGGCCCTCTTCTGAGCCCAGAAGACAAATGAATGCCCAACGATCCAAATAACTGCAGGGTATAAGAGAAATAAAAATTAATCGGGATATAAATCAGGACGAACATAAATTTTGAATCTTTTCGATTCCCATCTTCCCATTCTTTTAATTCTATCGTCAGATAGGCCAGCTCTTGAGGCTTCTGTAGCCGCACCTATTCTGAAAGAATGGGAAGTAATTTTGAGATGACTTTTACCCAAAAATGCCAAACACTTCTTCAAAATAAAATTGAATTGAAAAACCGTCACCGGGGAAGAATCTCTATGAATAAATAGGGAGCCTTCAGCCGGAGGCCTAAACGTAATCCATTTAGACAGATTAGCCACAGGACAAATTTTAGATTCAGGGAACGAATTCAATCTTAGTTCAGATCCTCTCCCCAGCTGATCCGTTTTAGACTTCCTGATAAACAAGAGAAGAAACGATTCAAAAATTCTGACGTCCGAAAGCATGAGCCCGGATGAAACAGCTTTCTTGGCTGATACTACCTCACTGACCCTCAGTGCCCCAAAAAAGGAGATAGAAAATATGGAATTAAACAAAAGCGCTTCCTCAAAATTCTTACAAACGTGCGCAAGGGCAGAACAAATGTCAATTAACAAAGAAATAGAAATAGGGCACCTTGAATCCGGAAAAAACCTTTCCCTTTTCAGGCCCTTCAAAAATTGCTTAACTAAGAAAAATTCCGTTAACGCAGTACCGCCATGTAATTTTAAAAAGAAAGAGACTCCCACAAAGCTTTTGGCTATTGCGGAGTAAGATAAGCCCTGTTTGACCAGAGACTCAGCAAATTTCAAAGCCGAAGTCGGGTCAGGAACAGAGGCGTCAAAACCGAAAAGCACAGAAAAATCGACCCATTTCTTCCATGCAGCTGAGTAATCAGCCCATGATCTGTTTGATAAAGAATTCTGAATAAAATAAGGAATTATATCGGAATCAGGTCCTGAATTGAAAGGGGGCAATCGTACGCCTCTTTGTCTGCCATTGGGACCTGTAGATAAAAATCAAGCCACTGACGGTGCAATATAAGATCAGTTAAATGACTAACTTTACCACCTCCCGAGACTGCTTTTAACCAAATATTGCAGTTCAAACATTCCAAAACCAATTTTCTCAAAATTTTTGCTGCATTCGCATTTTTGGATGATAGGGTATTGATTGAAAAAATTACTGCCTGATTCATGGAATGTAGTAGAACCCTGGAATTTTGCAATTCACGGCCCCATAAGCAAATACATAGAAGGATTGACAAAAGTTCAGCAATAAAAGGGTTCTTGTTTAATTTTCTAGCAACCCAATTGACAGGCCAGTTCAGGGATACCCAGTGAGATTGAAACAAACAAGCTACTCCTAGAGTGGCGTCTGCAGAAAAAACGAGGGGAATAGAATCCGAAGAGACAAAAGGGGATTGGATTATTGATCTGCCATTAAAACCCGCTAAAAATGCTAGCCAGATTCTGGCGTCCTCTTTCACCTCGGAACACAATCTGATATGAGAATTGGGGGAAGAATGCCCTTTAGTAGCTTCGTAAAGCGACCTGGAAAAAACCCTGCCAATCGGAATGACCCTTAAGGAAAAGTTCAGTAGCCCCAGCAGGGACTGAAGCTCCTTAAGAGTGATTTTGTCTTTTGCTAGTAAGTTTTCCAGAGAACTACGAAGCTTGTCAATTTTTTCCTGGGGCAGGACGGTTTCCATTTTGACCGAATCGATCATGATGCCCAAAAATTCAATGCGACAAGAAGGGCCTACTGTTTTCTCGTGGGCAATTGGGACTCCAAAAAATGCGCACAATTCAAGAAACCTAGAAAGAGTATTTTCACAAGACATAGATTGGGATGGGCCAACAAAAAGGAAGTCATCTAAATAGTGTAGAATACCCGCCTCACAACCGCTAGATTCCAAAACCCAATGCAAAAAGCGGGAAAAATTCTCAAAATAAAAACAGGACAGGGAAAAACCCATAGGAAGGCATTTGTCAAAAAAGAAGCAGTTATCAAAATGAAAACCCAATGAATTAAACCCCTCCGGATGAACTGGGAGAAGTCTGAAGGCAGATTTAATGTCTGATTTGGATATAAGGGCATTAGGGCCGAATTTTCTAAGCATATCCAGAGCGCCATCAAAGGAGGAGTAGGTGACAGAACACATTGTCTTGTCTACCTCATCATTCAGTGATTGGCCGACTGGATAAGATAAGTGGTGAATCATCCGGAAAGAACCCGGCTCCTTTTTGGGAACAATACCCAGGGGGGATAAGCGAAAATTTAAATATGGGGGGGACAAAAAAAGGGCTCTGCCTAGCTCAATTTCAGAAAAAATTTTCTCCCTAGCGACATCAGGAAAGTCGGTAATGGACGGGAGATTTTTAACTAAAACACAACCAGAACCTTTGAATTGAGGAACACGAAAACCTAGAGAAAAACCGTCATATAGTAAACTACTGATCTCCCTGTCTGGGTATTTGCTTAGCCAGTGGACCATTTTTTCCAGCCTCACTGGCGATTGAGCCCTTTGAAATTGATTCCTTAGAGGATTGCTGGGCAGCCTGCTTTTTAAAGCATTTGGACATTGAGTGGGAATTCCCACAGAACGAACATTCATGCCGAAAACGGCAACTATTGTTCCACTTACAGAAAGAATCATTGTAAGCAAAACAAACACCTTTTTTGCTGACAGAAACAGAAGGCTGCCTAGTAACAGCATTCCTCATAGGAAGCATGAGATTGATCCATAAACCAATGTCTGTGGAGCCCCATTTTACTTCGGGATGAACTGACAGCTTATGTCTAAATGCCTCATCATAACTGAGCCATGCGGAGCCACCAAAATTTTTATAAGCCTCCAAAATAATGTCGACGTGTTGGAAGAGACTACTACAAAGGTTAGGTGATTTCTCTCCCAACACGGCAGCATAGATGGCAAACGCCTGGACCCAGTTATTAAAGGACCTAATACTACGTTTAGGATCATCATGGTCAGATTTGTCATCTTTCTTCTCTGACTTAGGGGGGTGATCCCTACTTGGTAACAATGAAAACAGATCGACAAATTGATTATTCCAAATGAGCTCCTTAACTGAGGGGCTCAAATGGAATCCCAGTGGGGAAAGCTCACAAGTTAAAGCCTCCTTGAAAGGATTCAAAGGAGGCATACTAAGGGCAGGAGCTTCTGAGCGAAAAGGAGCAGGAGAAGCTGCTGCCCGAGATGAGTTATTAGCCTCGCTTAATGCTTCAGCTACTACGGATTTAATTAAGTCTCTTAACTGGCTCTGAGGGACAGACAAGGGGATATTACAAGTCTCACCCCTCGCAGGTCGGTCGTCCGGTCTTCTTCCTCCTTCACAGCCTGCGCTCCAGCCCGCAGAATGGGGCGAGCGCAGCTGCCTGGCAAGTCTTGGGTCACGATCCTCCTCTTCATCAGATGACAGGGGGGGCAGAGCAGACCTCGAGCCCCGTGCAGCAGCTGCAGGAGCCGACCGGGCGCCAGCGGAGAGGGGCACCGCAACGCTTTTACGGCCGGTGCCCTTTCTGGCTCTTCCGGCCGCTCCCGATGACGTGGACGGCTCACCCAGCTGATGGTCGCCAAAATCTCGCGGAGGGCTGCGAGACTTCGACGCGCAGCGGCGGCGTGACTTCCCGCTTGCTTCTGACAGACCGGGCCTGGACGCCGCAGGAGACGGAGCAGGGGAGGAAGCCGCCTTCTGTCTTCTGGTCCTCGCCGGAGGGCTCACAGCAGCCGGAGCTCCCATTTCTTGCCCCGCAGCTGGCACCACAGGTTCCGGAACAGGAGGAGGAGCGACGGCTTCGGAGGCTGCTAATGGAGGTTTCATAGCCAAGCAGCTCCTCAGCCAATCCTCCCCGTCCTCCCCGCCAGCTCTTGATAGGAGTTCCTGCAGGAGCTTCTCCATTGCTCGGTGAGGTCTCTTCTTTTCTTCAAGCGCCGGCGAACTGAGTATCCAACGCCGGTGCTCAGGTATATATCATAACAAAATCTGCCCAGCAACTGATTGACAACCAATCATCCATCAAAAATTTAGGCGGGCAAAAAGCCAGTCAGAACCAGATCTGGCTGCTTTTACATACAGTAACAGTAAATACCCTGACCTCAACTTGACCCCTAATAATCATGGCATAAATGAATGTGCCAGGCCTATGTGGACATGGGACCCCCGCTATATTTCTGCTGTCTGAGCGGGGGGGGCTTACATTATGTGAGATCTATATGACGGTATTATGTGATCTGTTTGGTGGTATTATGCTTGATCAGTATTGTGAGAATTATATGGTGGAATTGTGTGTGATCTATATGGTGGTATTATGTGAGAACACTGGCAGCATTATGTGTGATCTATATGGCGGTATTATGTGAGAACACTATGGCAGTATTATGTGCGATCTATATGAAGACACAAAAGAGAATAGTAAAACCAAAAACACTCAGTTTGAAAAAATGTTGCAGTAATCCGCAAGTGCTAGTAAAAGATGTAAAAAACAGGGTATTTGGTTGATACGTTTTTTGCAAAAAATGTATACTAAGCTGCTCTACCAATCTTCACGGTATACCCTTATCAGAGCAGTCCTAACTAATGTATGCAATCCCTATCTGATGTATTTAAAAACCTGATCATCTGTATATAACCTGTGTGAACAGGGTTCAGAGAGGAAAAATCCATGTGTGCATACAGGGTAGAACAGCTTTTGTGCAGATAGCCCAAGAGGAGTGGTGGAACTCCCCAGTCTTGTAGACACAAGAGAACAATTATGGAAACAGGAACACATGGGCTACTTGCACAGTGAACAAGTCTGTATGATCATGTGAACATGATCATACAGACTTGTTCACTGTGCAAGTAGCCCATGTGTTCCTGTGCGATCTATATGGTGGTATGTGAGAACACTGGCAGTATTATGTGTGATCTATATGGTGGTATGTGAGAACACTGGCGGCAGTGGCGGACACTGACAGCTTTGGGCCCCTGTGCAGGAAATGTGTCTTGGCCCCCCGCCCTGCCCAGCATGCTGCTTATGATGAGTGCAATCTGGCTCCGAGCAACAAACCAGATTGCCCTCATTATCAAAGGTTAAGATTTGGTTCTGCTGGTTCCAGTGCAGTCAGACTTGCAGTCAGGTGACAACTAGTGTTCGCTGTCAGTGAATAGAACACTGCAGACTCTCTAGTTGGCACAAGACAGCAAGTGTGCGAAGTGCATCCTCTTGGTTATGTGATTACTGTGGGAACCGGCAGAGCCTGACCATGTACCTATATATTGTATTACATTATATGTCTGGTATCTGATAAAATACTACAAATAAAGGTATGGAATCGTGTAGTAGACTGCATTATTCCATACAACAGTATCATGTAAAAGACGTACTACAGGAGGGGCCCCCACACAGCTCTCCCTATATACAATTTGTGCCCTCACAGAGTCCCCGATGAAATCTGGATGCAGGTCAGCTGTATATTGCAACCTGCGGACCAGTGTTTCCGGGTGTTTTGTTATCACAGATAGCCCGGTCCGATTTCCACATTTTGCCCAGGTCTGTTATATATGAGCCATATACTAATCTGTGTACTAGATGTTACGTACTATACTACTGATGGCGAACCTTTTAGAGACCGAGTGCCCAAACTGCAGTCTAAAATCCACTTACGGTATGTATTGCAAAGTGCCAACACAGCAATTTAACCGGAATACTGTGGTTTTAGATTAGAAAATCTCCTACATTAGCACACCATAGCAAAGAGCTTGTAAGCACTGCACTCCAAGCCAAAGATACTAGCCACCGATTGCAGTGGAGGTCTGTTCTTGAGAATGAAGAGGATTTTTATTCCAAAGTAATATTGCCAAGTTGTTTGTTTTTTACAGCCTCTTTGCAATTGTAACCCTTTATCATGATGAGAATAACCCTTTAAGCCAGGCATGTCAAACTATATTCACATATTCCTCCATACAGTGAAATGGGCCTCACATAGTGCTCCATACTGTATAATGGCCCCACATGATGGTGCCTACTGTATAATGACCATATATGATGCTCCATACTGTATAATGGCCACACATGATGCTCCATACTGTATAATGGCCACACATGATGCTCCATACTGTATAATGGCCACACATGATGCTGTGTACTGTATAATGGCCACATATGATGCTCCATACTGTATAATGGCCACACATGATGCTCCACACTGTATGTGATGGCCCTACATGATACTACATACCGTATAATGGCCACACATGATGCTCCATACTGTATAATGGCCACATATGATGCTCCATACTGTATAATGGCCCCACATGTTGATGCTCAATACTGTATAATGGCCCCACATGATGATGGATACTTTATAATGGCCCAACATGATAAATACAGTATAATGGCCACATATGATGCTCCATACTGTATAATGACCCCACATGATGATGCTTAATACTGTATAATGGCCCCACATGATGGTACATACAGTATAATGGCCAAATATGATGCTGCATACATTATAATGGCCACATATGACGCTGCATACAGTATAATGGCCACACATGATGATGCATACAATATAATAGCCCCACATGATGCTGCATACAGTATAATGGCCAAATATGATGCTGCATACATTATAATGGCCACATATGATGCTACATACAGTATAATGGCCCCATATACTGCTCCATACTGTGTAATGGCCTTGCATTACAAAAAAAATACTCACCTCTGTCCGTTCCAACGCTGATCTAGTCTCTTCATATATCAGTCCTACCTGTGGGCATGCGCACCATCTCGGCAATAGTGCCGCCGTCACTCTCCTCAGATCGCGCACTATCCCCGTCCTCAGCAAGAGCGCAGACTGATGGAACGGCGTGCGGCCTGATGGGAGAGTTGGGGTGCATGTCCACTGTCCAGATTACATCCGGATTAGCTGCGGATTGAATGCTGCGTACAACAGCAGAGCCACGTAGTATATTGCCCAGCCACGTAGTATATTGCCCGGCCACGTAGTATATTGCCCAGCCACGTAGTATATTGCCCGGCCACGTAGTATATTGCCCAGTTACGTAGTATATTGCCTGGCGACGTAGTATATTGCCCAGCAACGTAGTATATTGCCCAGCCACGTAGTATATTGCCCGGCCACGTAGTATATTGCCCAGTTACGTAGTATATTGCCTGGCGACGTAGTATATTGCCCAGTTACATTGTATATTGCCCAGCCACGTAGTATATTGCCCAGACACATAGTATACAGCAGAGCCACGTAGTATATTGCCCAGACACATAGTATACAGCAGAGCCACGCAGTATATTGCCCAGCCACACAGTATATTGCCCAGTGACGTAGTATATTGCCCAGCCACGTAGTATATTGCCCGGCCACGTAGTATATTGCCCAGTTACATTGTATATTGCCCAGCGACGTAGTATATTGCCCAGTTACATTGTATATTGCCCAGCCACGTAGTATATTGCCCAGACACATAGTATACAGCAGAGCCACGTAGTATATTGCCCAGACACATAGTATACAGCAGAGCCACGTAGTATATTGCCCAGACACATAGTATACAGCAGAGCCACGTAGTATATTGCCCAGACACATAGTATACAGCAGAGCCACGTAGTATATTGCCCAGACACATAGTATACAGCAGAGCCACGTAGTATATTGCCCAGACACATAGTATACAGCAGAGCCACGTAGTATATTGCCCAGACACATAGTATACAGCAGAGCCACGTAGTATATTGCCCAGACACATAGTATACAACAGAGCCACGTAGTATATTGCCCAGACACATAGTATACAGCAGAGCCACGTAGTATATTGCCCAGACACATAGTATACAGCAGAGCCACGTAGTATATTGCCCAGACACATAGTATACAGCAGAGCCACGTAGTATATTGCCCAGACACATAGTATACAGCAGAGCCACGTAGTATATTGCCCAGCCACACAGTATATTGCCCAGTGACGTAGTATATTGCCCAGCCACGTAGTATATTGCCCGGCCACGTAGTATATTGCCCGGCCACGTAGTATATTGCCCAGTTACATTGTATATTGACCAGCGACGTAATATATTGCCCAGTTACATTGTATATTGCCCAGCCACGTAGTATATTGCCCAGACACATAGTATACAGCAGAGCCACGTAGTATATTGCCCAGACACATAGTATACAGCAGAGCCACGTAGTATATTGCCCAGACACATAGTATACAGCAGAGCCACGTAGTATATTGCCCAGACACATAGTATACAGCAGAGCCACGTAGTATATTGCCCAGACACATAGTATACAGCAGAGCCACGTAGTATATTGCCCAGACACATAGTATACAGCAGAGCCACGTAGTATATTGCCCAGACACATAGTATACAGCAGAGCCACGTAGTATATTGCCCAGACACATAGTATACAGCAGAGCCACGTAGTATATTGCCCAGACACATAGTATACAGCAGAGCCACGTAGTATATTGCCCAGACACATAGTATACAGCAGAGCCACGTAGTATATTGCCCAGACACATAGTATACAGCAGAGCCACGTAGTATATTGCCCAGACACATAGTATACAGCAGAGCCACGTAGTATATTGCCCAGACACATAGTATACAGCAGAGCCACGTAGTATATTGCCCAGACACATAGTATACAGCAGAGCCACGTAGTATATTGCCCAGACACATAGTATACAGCAGAGCCACGTAGTATATTGCCCAGACACATAGTATACAGCAGAGCCACGTAGTATATTGCCCAGACACATAGTATACAGCAGAGCCACGTAGTATATTGCCCAGACACATAGTATACAGCAGAGCCACGTAGTATATTGCCCAGACACATAGTATACAGCAGAGCCACGTAGTATATTGCCCAGACACATAGTATACAGCAGAGCCACGTAGTATATTGCCCAGACACATAGTATACAGCAGAGCCACGTAGTATATTGCCCAGACACATAGTATACAGCAGAGCCACGTAGTATATTGCCCAGACACATAGTATACAGCAGAGCCACGTAGTATATTGCCCAGACACATAGTTTACAGCAGAGCCACGTAGTATATTGCCCAGCCACGCAGTATATTGCCCAGTGACGTAGTATATTGCCCAGCCACGTAGTATATTGCCCGGCCACGTAGTATATTGCCCAGTTACATTGTATATTGACCAGCGACGTAATATATTGCCCAGTTACATTGTATATTGCCCAGCCACGTAGTATATTGCCCAGACACATAGTATACAGCAGAGCCACGTAGTATATTGCCCAGACACATAGTATACAGCAGAGCCACGTAGTATATTGCCCAGACACATAGTATACAGCAGAGCCACGTAGTATATTGCCCAGACACATAGTATACAGCAGAGCCATGTAGTATATTGCTGTGACTTATTGCTGCAGCTTCAGCTTACATGCAGATCGGGTGACGCTGGAGCCGGGGACCTTATCTGTATGTAAGTTTATGGTGCAATAAATCTCAGCACAGTACAGATAGATCCTCTGCAGAAAGCAGATAAGAAAGCAGGAATTAGATGAAGCCCGTCACATACCTCCTGCCCCAACCCCCTGGCTCGCTCTCTGCCAACTTCTTCTCTCCTCTCCAGGCCTCCGGCAGAGTGAAACAGGCGCGCAGGTGACGTCAGATCAGCAGACACACAGCCTGCTGTCTGCAATGGGGGATGCCGGCCGGCACTTGTACACTGCTAATACAGTGCGGGCCCGGGCCTGCATCGATCTACAGCGGCAGCAGAAAGCCCCTGTCTGCAAGGGCCCCCCTCCACCTCCGGGCCCCGGTGCGGCTGCACCGGTTGAACCGGCGGTAGGTCCGCCCCTGACTGGCGGTATTATGTGTGATCTATATGGTGGTATGTGAAAACACTGGCGTTATTATGTGTGATCTATATGGCGGTATTATGTGAGAACACTATGGCAGTATTATGTGTGATCTATATGGCGGTATGTGAGAACACTGGCGGTATTATGTGTGATCTATATGGCGGTATTATGTGAGAACACTATGGCAGTATTATGTGTTATCTATATGGCAGTATGTGAGAACACTGGCGGTATTATGTGTGATCTATATGGTGGTATTATGTGAGAACTGTATGACAGTATTGTGTGATCTATTTGATAGTATTGTGTGTGATCTATATGGCGGTATTATGTGAGAACACTATGGCAGTATTATCTTCAGAAAGCGGACCCATTCTATGGTGGTTCTGGCTGAGCACCTGCACGCGGGTCTGGGGTAATAGAGGGGGCAGCAGGACCTCCAGTTAGGTGCAGTCAGGGCTGGTGAGGCAGCTGAAGAGAAGCGTCTCATTTTTATTGTTACTATATGGCTACATTTCCCCCCAGCGTCACCCCGGACTGCGCCTGTCGCCTCGCTTTCACACATTGCCAGAACAGGATGGAGAAGACAGGATCTGAGGAGGGGAATGGGGTCTGCATGCAAAGTCTGGATCAGACCAGGCCATCAATCCGCAGAAATGTTTCCTGGATTTCTGTGGAGCAAACAAGCAGACGGTCCATCCATGTGTATAAAAGACAGCGCTCCATGTACAATCCCTGGCTGCTCCGCACACCGAACAGGATGCCCCCCATAGACCAGCACACTGCTCTCCTGAAATACTCTGTGCTGCTGTCACCCTGCTCCCTCCACCACCTATCTCCCAGAATCCATGCTGCCTGCCATCCTCGGTGACTGTCTACTTGTCAGTATAAGGCTGCTTTCACACTAGCGTCGGTACGAGCTCGTCGCAGTGTCGGGCCGATGTACTGACGCATGCTGTGAAAGAAATGTCCGATGTGGGCAGCAGAAGCAGTCTTACGACGCTTCCGCTGCCCCATTGTTAGGTCTGGGCATGAGGGGGCGGAGTTTCGGCCGTGCATGCGCTGTCGAAAATGGTGGACTCGACGCACAAACGTTACATGTACCTTTTTTTGTGGCGGCGGTCCACCAAAACATGACGCAACCGTCGCACGACAGTTGTGGCGTGTGGCAATACGTCGGTAATGTTAGTCTATGGGGAAAAACGCATCCTGCAGACAACTTTGCAGGATGCGTTTTTTCTCCTGAACGACGCATTGCAACGTACAGCCAAGAACGCTAGTGTGAAAGTAGCCTAAGGCTGCCGTCCACACTCAGTATTTGGTCAGTATTTTACCTCAGTATTTGTAGCTAAAACCAGGAGTGGGTGATAAATGTAGAAGTGGTGCATATGTTTCTGTTATACTTTTCCTCTATTTGTTCCACTCCTGGTTTTGGCTACAAATACTGAAGTAAAATACTGACCAAATACTGATAGTGTGACGGCGGCCATACTCTGCAGTCACCAACAAAATGGCTGCTCACTGGATTCCTGAATCTCATCCTCTCTAATCCCTTAGCAAACACCCAGAAGGGGAGGAGACATCACACAGGTCAGCAGACTCCGCCCATAATTACTGCAGTGCAGTAATGTGAGCTATTTGTACACTAGGTTTTTCTGAAATTTCAGCAGCTGCTCCCCCTAGTGTTGAAAAGTGGAAATTCCAAATCTTTTCAAATTATTTTTCATATTTTACTAAATTATAAACAAATGATAATATTTTTTAAGAAAATGTAATAATTAATTCTTTACATTTTTACAATTTCTGAAAAAAATTTTTTTTTGATGGCACCTTCCCTTTAAGCCCTGCTCTATGTAGCTAAAATGATCACTTGCAGATCCTTGGTTGTCATGCCAACCCATCAGCGATCCACGGTCATGTGACATGGGCACCGATGGGTGGAGTTTGTAACGCTCTTCCGGCACAAGTATGTTAAATGCCACTGTCTGAGTTTGACAGTGGCATTTAAAACCCGCGGCTTTTAGGGGCGCATTTCAGCTCATCAGATCCACTGTCCTGTGGCGGAAAGGTGCAGGCTCTGCGCTGGAGCCTGCACCAAAGAGGGGGAGGGACCATTTGACATGCTAGTACGTTAGACGTCGGGAAGGGGGTAACTATTATCTTACGTATTTTTTAATCTTGCCTTGTAGTGTTGGTGAGGGTATAGGGGTATTTGTTCTTGTGTGGTGCACTTATAAAGTGCTGGGCAGCCCACTTGATCTAATGGTATTGGCATCACCAGTAGGCTGTAAGCAGTATGGTGCCCTACATGTATTTGTGTATCTGGCACCTTACACAAGTCTTACTTGTGTGTATTTATACAACCACCTCCATAGGTATGTGGGTGAGTAGTTGCTTTAGCAGAATTTTTCACCTCTTTTGCCTCCACCAGTTATCATGGGGGGCCTGCTGCATCCTGCAGTGCATTAGTATTATGATTAGGTATTGCTAAATATGACTTTTTTTTTTTGTTGATCTGTGGAAACATTTAGGTCTTATTAGCTTTTTTTCACAGAACATAATATTCAAGCCTTAACATGTGAAAAAACTTTAGTTTAAGGCTACTTTCACACTAGCGTTAACTGCAATACGTTAAAATGCGTCGTTTTGCCGAAAAAACGCATGCAGCAAAATATTTTGCTGCTTGCGTTTTTTTCCCATAGACATGTATTGGCGACGCATTGCGACGGATTTGCATTTGTCGGTATACGTCTTTCGACGGATGCGTCGAAAAGAGGCGACACGTTGTCTGGAAAAACGTAGATTGTAACGTTTTTTGGCTCCGACAATAAAACGTGTCTCGGCGCATCTGTCGGCATGCGTCTTTTGCTACAATGAAAGTCTATGAGCGACGGATGCGTCGAGACACGTCGTACGACGCAATGCAGCGCTGCAATGCGTTTTTTTCTACTGAGCATGCTCAGAAACAGGATTTTTTATCTAATTGGCCAGACATCCCCAAATCTATATAAACTTGGTCTGGGCCTTCAACCCCCACATATGCCAGCAAGACCCAGAGAAAGAAGAAGCCTCCAGCCAGCCGGACACCAAGACCCCAGCCAGAAACCAAGACCCCAGCCTGGACACCAAGACCCCAGCCTGGACACCAAGACCCCAGCCTGGCAGCAAGACTCCAGCCTGGACACCAAGACCCCAGCCTGGACACCAAGACCCCAGCCTGGACACCAAGACCCCAGCCTGGCAGCAAGACCCCAGCCTGGACACCAAGACCCCAGCCTGGACACCAAGACCCCAGCCTGGCAGCAAGACCCCAGCCTGGACACCAAGACCCCAGCCTGGACACCAAGACCCCAGCCTGGCAGCAAGGACCAGACACACTCCAACAGTGTGAGTATATTGCCATTTTTGTGTGTGTGTGTGTGTGCGCATTTGTGTATGCCGTACTGACTACAGCAAGAACTTTTAAAACCTGAATCCAACCTGAGGCCTGCCGTCGTCCTGCAACAGCCAGTGCCCTGCTACAGTCCAGATCTACCCTGAGGCCTGCCACTGTGAAGACATCAAGCTCCAGCCGGAGGACTGATGGCCGTGTGTGTGTGTGTGTGTATTTTTGTACTGCTGTGTGCTTTTGTATGTATGTGTTCATGTGCCTGCACCTTATTATGCCTTCGTCAATATTACGCCTCTTCATGTGTTATGCTTGCGTTACGATTCTGCTTGCAGGTATGTTTGTGTGCGTCTTGTTGGTTGCATGTGCATTTGTCAATGCTATATTGGTTAATGTTGATTTTTGATGTATTTACTAAAGGTACTGTCACACTGAGCGACGCTGCAGCGATACCGACAACGATTCGGATCGCTGCAGCGTCGCTGTTTGGTCGCTGGAGAGCTGTCACACAGACCGCTCTCCAGCGACCAACTATGCCGGTAACAAGGGTAAACATCGGGTTAAGCACAGGGCTGCGCTTAGTAACCCGATGTTTACCCTGGTTACCATCCTAAAAGTAAAAAAAACAAACGCTTCATAGTTAACTTCCGCTGTCTGTCCCTGGCGCTCTGCTTCTCTGCTCTGGCTGTGAGCACAGCTGCCGGAAAGCAGAGCGGTGACGTCACTGCTCTGCTTTCCGGCCGCTGTGCTCACAGTGAGTGCAGGAAAGCAGAGCGCCGAGGATAGACAGCGGAAGGTAATTATGAAGTGTTTTTTTTTTTTACTATTACGCTGGTAACCAGGGTAAACATCGGGTTACTAAGCGTGGCCCTGCGCTTAGTAACCCGATGTTTACCCTAGTTACCAGCGAACACATCGCTGAATCGGCGTCACACACGGCGATTCAGCGATGTCTGCAGGAAGTCCAGTGACGAAATAAAGTGCTGGACTTTCTGCAGCGACCAACGACATCACAGCAGGATCCTGATCGCTGCTGCGTGTCAAAATGAACGATATCGCTAGCCAGGACGCTGCAACGTCACGGATCGCTAGCGATATCGTTCAGTGTGACGGTACCTTTAGTATAGTGGTTTGTGCAGCATGTGGGTTTTTTTTTTTTTTAATTGGATGTATTATTGCAAAGCCTAGTGGTCTGCAGCTTGTGGTTAGAATGTGTGAGTGTTTTTTTTTTTAAAAAAGTGTTGATTTTTTTAATTAACTGTTGAAACCATTCCCAGTTGATGTACTTGTATTTAAAATAAAGAGCATTTCTGCTCCATTGTGATTTAAAAAAAAAAAAAAAAATTATTAATAAAATGTTTATTAAAAAATTGTCCGTAGTATAATTTCCTAAAGGTAAATTTAAAACAGGTGTATGTACCAATGGTTACACATGCAAGACACAGTGGGTTGAGGGCTCACTTTTTACTAAAGGTTATCCTTTGAAAGGTTTTTTGGGGGAGGTAATTTTTTTTTTTTTAAATAACTGAAAAATATTTTTAAAGGTGTCTCACATTTAAAACATTTTTTTTTTGGGACATGGAAAAGAATGGTATAACGTGCACCTGTTTTTGGGTTTTGGTGTTCACCTATTTCTCACATTTTAACAGGGTGTTTATTGGTAAACATTACCTATTTCTGCGGTGGTGTAACTATAAATCCATTATACTTATTATATTGCAGATAGAGTAGGGACCACAGTGACTGCCCGTAGCCACCAGGACCGCATCCAGAAATTCTTAAGAGTAAGTTTTGAAGACCCCAAATCTGCTACTTCAATGTGTAGAGCAGATTGCAAGTGTCTTTTAACTTACAGACCCACCAGGACCACAGCTACCAGGACCACAGCTACCAGGACCACCGCTACCAGGACCACAGCCACCTGGACCACAGCCACCAGGACCACATCAAGAAATTCTTAAAAGTAAGTTTTGAAGACCCCAAATCTGCTACTTCAATGTGTAGAGAAGATTGCAAGTGTCTTTTAACTTACAGACCCACCAGGACCACAGCTACCAGGACCACAACCACCTGGACCACAGCCACCTGGACCGCATCAAGAAATTCTTAAAAGTAAGTTTTGAAGACCCCAAATCTGCTACTTCAATGTGTAGAGCAGATTGCAAGTGCCTTTTAACTTACAGACCCACCAGGACCACAGCTACCAAGACCACAGCTACCAGGACCACAGCTACCAGGACCACAGCCACCTGGACCACAGCCACCAGGACCGCATCAAGAAATTCTTAAAAGTAAGTTTTGAAGACACCAAATCTGCTACTTCAATGTGTAGAGCAGATTGCAAGTGTCTTTTAACTTACAGACCCAGCAGGACCACAGCTACCAGGACCACAGCTACCAGGACCACAGCTACCAGGAACAAAATGTCCTCTTCTGACAGCCCTCCTCCACAGCAACAGCGCGTATCGGTAAGTAAATATTTTTTTTTTATTTTTTTTTTTTTAAATTTACATCTTTTTTTTTCACTACATGCATTTATTATGTTTAAACAGGAATCAGAATCCGATGAGGAGCTGTCAGAAGGGACCGAGACGGGTGGAGACATGCAAGTGGAGGAGGAACCAAGTGTAAGTAGTGGTGAAACACTTGCTTCAGACATCAAACTGCACCATACACAAAACATAATTTCATATATATCGTAACACAGAAAACATATACATACATTAAAGCTAATTTTTTTTTATCCTGTATTTCAGTCTCCTGCTGCTGCTGAACTTCCAGCACAGCATGAAGGTTCTCCCAGGCGCTCCCAGAGTCGGCGGAATCGACGCCGAGTTCGGCCATCAGTGAGTTGGTTTTTTGGAGGGCTTCGATTGGTAATTATTTTGTTTCAGTCTACTAATTTTTTTTTTTTTCTCACAGGCTTCACAGTGTGCTCCCGAAGAAGATTCGGACATTGAAATCGAAGCCCTCATCGAGGAGGTTCGAGAGCGGGAGCCGCTGTGGAACATGGCTGACCGCAGGCATGCTGATACCAGTGTCACCCGTCGGCTCTGGTTGGAAGTATGCCGGAACATCTTTCCGAGGTGGGAGGACCTTCTTCCACAGCAGCAGAGCAAACTATGTAAGTATTCACTTTTCAGTGATGTTTAGAGCTGAATGTAATGTATTGTATTTACCTTTTTTTTTTTTCTTCATTCCTGTCTTCACAGGTGGCAAGGTTAGGAAGCGGTGGCGGTCACTGAGGGATCGTTTTAAGAGAGAATTTAACCAGGAGATGCAGGCCCCGAGTGGCTCAGCAGGAAGGAAGAAGAGGAGGTACAGATACGGCTCTGCCCTCTCCTTCCTGAGGCAAACCATGCTGAGTAGAGTGTAAGTATTCAACATCCCAGTAAGAACCTGTCTAATCACAAAACTTTTGTTTCAGTCCTGGCTTTTTCATATCAATATATAAATTTTTTTTTTTCTTTCACAGCACCTTCTCCAGCCACCGTGCGCCTGCATCTACCTCTGCGCCCTCTGAAGCGATCCCTCCTGAGTCCACCACCGGGACCACGTCGGTAGGCCCCACACCTCTCACCCCTCTGTCCCCTCCACTTCATCCACCTCAACCACTGGAGCGCAGCCTTCCTTACTCGCATCTGATGGTCAACAGATAGCGTTCCCCTTACCCCACCCCTCTGACCCTGCCACCTCTACACCACCGTTAGGTTCGTGGCGGCAGCGTCAGAGGGGTCAGGAAAGGAGCTATGCTCCTGAGTTCTTGCATCTAAATGCAGGCTTCCAAAATTCTTTTAAAATTTTGGGAGAACAAGTGAATGCTGGTTTCAGCATGGTGCAATCACGCATGAGTGAAAACCACCATGAAATCAGCAGTCGCTTGGATAGGCTGCATTTAGATGTAAGTCAAGCTCCAGCAAATCTTTTTTTTCAGTCCATGCTCAGGAGCATGGAAAAGCTTTCTTTTGATCAGCAGATGCGGGTAATGAATAGCTGCCATAATTCTCTTCTGAAGGTCATCAACGAACCACAATCTACCCCCACACCTCCCCACACATCCCAGTCCCAATTTCAACACCATGCCCCCCAATATCACCGCCAGTCCCAATATCAACATCAGTCCCAATATCAACATCAGTACCAAAACCCAACCCGGCCCACAACCCAAATGTATTCCCCCGTGTTTTCTTCTTCCTTGCCCAGCTTTCCTTCCCCAGGAAGTTTTCCACCTACCCCAACACAACCCCCCTCTGGTCAGCCTCCTGCTTTTCACCCCCCTTCCACTGCAGACCAAACAAGTAGGGTTTCCCCAATCCCACCTACCGACGTGGTCCAACCTTCCAGCCCCTCCTCCCATAGTTACTCCACCCGACACTACCAAGGCCTGTAAACTTTTGTATTTTCCTTGTTATTACAAAATTATATTTTGACAAGAAAAAAAAACTTTTTTGAAAATTACAAAAAAAAAAAGAAGGTTTGAAATAAAAATATTTCTGGTTTAAAATCTACTGTGTGTGTGTTGATTCATTAAGGTAAATATTAAAGGTTAAGTGAAAAGAAACACCAGACGTTTTAAAGGTATAACAAAATGGTTTTATATTAGCAAGTAAACCACACTTTGTGGATTTTTTTTTGTTTTTTTTTTTGGTTGCTACAAACACAATTTTGACAAACAACAAAAGCCAAGAAAAACATGTCACACAATCATGTCTTGCCATGGAATCCGCCCAACAGGTGACAAAAAATAATCCGCAAACTGGTCCCTCATTATAGTAACAGAACTGGTGGAGCGAACAGAGGCAGTGCGGTAATCCCACAAGGATGTCTCCAATTGTTCGTCATCCAAGGTAACGGGCTCCTTTGAAATAACAAAATTATGGAGCACCACACATGCCTTGACAACATCGTCTACAGTTTTTGTTTCCAGTTTTATTGCCGTCAGCAGAACTCTCCACTTTGCCGTCAATATACCGAAAGAGCACTCTACCACTCTTCTTGCGCTGGTAAGACGGTAATTAAATACCCGCTTGGTACGGTGTAATTCACGGCTGCTGTATGGTTTCAGTAGGTGCGGCGACAGTTGAAAGGCTTCATCACCTACACACACATATGGCATGGCTGGTTCACTTGTTCCTGGGAGCGGTCTTGCTGGCGGGAAATTGTATGTATCTCCATACAGGCAGCGACCCATCGGAGAGTTTTTAAACACTTGTGAGTCGTTGGACCGGCCATACGCTCCTATGTCCACAGCAAGGAATCGGCAGTTGGCGTCAGCAATAGCCATGAGTACAATGGAGAAGTATTTTTTATAGTTATAGTACTCTGATCTTGTTCCTGCCGGTTTAGCAATCCTTATGTGTTTGCCGTCCACGGCACCAACACAATTTGGGAAATTGCAAATTGTCTCAAATTGTTCGGAATTTCTCAACCAGATTTCCATTGTTGGTTGTGGGATATACTCCGGCTGTAAAGTGTCCCAAATCGCACGACATGTGTCCTTCACAATTCCGCCAATAGTGGAAATCCCCAGCCTGAATTGGAAATGGAGTGAAGTCAAAGACTCACCCGTAGCTAGGAAGCTGCAGGAAAAAAAAAAAATGTAAAAAAAAAAAATTGCACAGACCATCAACCAAAAAAAAACAGTGGAATGGCCTCAAACAAACCAAAAAATTACATGCTGCAGAAAATGCTGCGCAATGTGTCAGCGCAGTTTTATCTGCAGCATTTAATAACATTCAATATGAGCAATGACACAAGAAAAATAAACCAGTGGAATGGCCTCAAACAAACCAAAAAATTACATGCTGCAGAAAATGCTGCGCAATGTGTCAGCGCAGTTTTCTCTGCAGCATTTAATAACATTCAATATGAGCAATCACATAAAAAAAAAGATGCTTACCGCAGTGTCACCAGGAGCCGCTCCGCCGGTGTGATGGCAAGCCTCATCCTTGTGTCCTGCCTTTGGATGACATCCTCTAGTTTTCCAACCAAATAATCGAAATGTTCCATTCTCATCCGTACATAATTGTAGAATTTCAGTGGGTTGCACCGCAACTCCAGATAGAGAGTGGACTGGACACCCCTGGTCATCCGCAGCTCATTGATTGGATGTATCCAGAATCGTCGCACTCTCCGTTGCATCCTCCGTCTTTCTGCTGCCGCCTCCTTCTCCCGCACTATGATATCCAGGCGATTCGTCTCAAATATAACTTCAGTAACCAAACTCGAAATCCTCCCAATTACACCATCCATCCTTGCCACTAAACTAAAACCCTCAAAGATGGGCTGTAAATACAGTCAGTATATAGATTTCCCTTAGTTTCCAGTAGCCAATCAAATTTTGGTGCCTCCCATTTTAACAACGGATCCGTCGTAAAAACGGATGCAACGGATGGTAAAAACGTATGCAACGCATCCAGCGTTTCAACGCAACCGTTTATCGGATTTGCGACGTATCCGTCGAAATGCTGTATGCGTTGCATACGTTTTGCAGTTTTTAGACGCATCCGTTTTTTCGGGAAAAACGTTTTTGTGACGGTTTGCAGTTAACGCTAGTGTGAAAGTAGCCTAACTTTTTATTTTGCAATGTTGATCTAGAAAAAAGAAAAATCCAAAGAGACAAAATACATGATTCCAAGTACAGTAGCATAGTGCCATCTTAGCCCTTGTTCACATGTAGCAAAAATGTTGCTTTTTTTAAATTTCTGCTGCTTTTTATCTGCAGGTGTCTGTACTGTAATAACCATACTATGCACAAAAAATCATCTGTAATTGCTGCGTATTTGCTGCTCCTCTCCATTTAATTGATGCATTTTTGTGCAAATTTGAAGCACTATTTTTAATGTTTTTTTTTTCTAAGCTTTTTATTCTGCAATTAAAGGGAACCTGTCACCCCCCCCAGGCGTTTGTAACTAAAAGAGCAACCTTGTGCAGCACTAATGCTGTATTTGGATAAGGTGGCTCTTTTAGTTATGCTCCCTGCACACGCTGAAATAAACACTTATAAAATGTGCCCCCTCATACTGTGAAATTGCTAGGGAGGCGGGACTTTCCTTCCTAATCAGACACAGCACAGCCGTCATTCATACCCCCTTGGCGCCGGGCGCCGCCTCCTCAGCGTTGTTTGAATCTGTCCAGGAGCCTGCGCTGTTATGTGATCCCTTGGTCATGCGCAGTTAGCGCAGCCCATCTTTGATGTCAGTCTGACTGCGCCTGTGTGGCCGTGCTGCCCGAAATCCCGCAGTGTCTTCTGATTTGTTCACATTGCGGGGCTGAGATTCATGGGCATGCGCAGTGCATATCTTCGCCTCTCACTCCTCCCTCCGCCTTCTTCAGACTGTGCGGCGTCAGCTGATCCCTAATCGCCTTGGCATGCGTGGTGGTTCAAGATTCAAGAAATGATTTGTTTTATTTACACAATGAAATGCAATAGATTTTTTGCACAAAGAAGCAGTGAAAATGCAGTTTTATAACATGTGGAAGCATGGCCTTAGTCAGTCCCATGGATCAAGCGCATCCATTTCAATTTTAATTTGGGCTGTTTGTGATTTTGAAAATAAAAAATATATTTGTGCTAGTTTTTGTCTTACTGTTGACTCTGCAAATATAGAAATTATAGAACAGGAAAAATGTTATAGAGCTATACGGATTGACTGGTGTGTTTGCTTTTTTTCTTTTTTAGAGCCATTAATAATGGACTTTTGGACACATATCAGCTGAAGTCATTAGATGGTCTCTTGGAGGGAGATCTTTCTGACTTGGCATTAATCCGAGATGATTCTGGAAAGTTATATGTTACTCACAAGCATTATCAAAAAAGTAACCCTGCAGGTAATCACAACATGAAGCCTGATTCCATGCTTCTGCAAAATAATCTGGATAACTTTGCAGCCCGTGAACCATATGACCGCGTGATCCGTTGCTTAGGTTGGAAATTCGACTTCTCCATTTTTGACAGGTAATATATTTTAACTTCATATATACTGAAGTATTTATTAAGTCAAAGTCAAAAAAATTAAGGGACATGCATTAAAGAGAATCCTGCTGACAGGTTCCCTTTAAGAACTGCTTGATTTTAATGTGAAATAGACTAATTTACAATTAAATATATTTACTATATATGTCCATATTCCTGCAAGCTAGTAATTACTTCAAGACCTGGCAATTTTAATGTTTTGTATTTTCATTTTTTCTTACACTATTTTCAAGAGCTTTAATGTTTTTATTTTTATGACCACATAGCCATGTAATGGCTTGATTTTTTGAGGATGAGCTTTAGTTTTGAATTACTTTGTTAATTTTACTATGTAATGTACAGAAAAACAGGGAAAAAATTCCAAATGGGGTGAAATGGTGAAAAATGTAACACTGGTGTGTTTGCACCCACTGCTCCTTGGGCAGGCTTAAACTGGAGGGGTGTAGCTAAGTGACTACCTGGTATTAGGTCTGCAGGAGCAGATTGGAGGGTCAGAGAAACGGGTACGAGGTACAGGTAGACAGAGGTAAAGACGTGGTCAAGCAACACAGGTTTAATACACATATCCGAAGTCAGGAGTGGAGCCGTCAGGATAAACAAGTAGGTAGCTGGCTCAGAATACAGGAGACACAAAATTAGAAAGCATCTTGCAGACACTAGACAAGAACTAGCACCTAGATCAGGCATGGAGTGATGGGAGGAGCTGCCAAATAAAACCCCTGCTGCTTGGGGATAAGCCAGAGAATCTCACTTCTACATGACATGATGGGGTTAAATGCCTGCAAAATGTGGCCCCGCCTCCCTATAATCCGGAGGAGACTTACCACCAGCAGGAGGATGCAGCAGTGTTGAAAATGCTAGAAGAAGCAGCTCAGCGAGACAGCCCGTGACTGGGTAGAGTAGAGCGGTGACTGCAGTGAGTAGGACGACACTTATTACCCTTACGATTGACCAGCCTGATAAAAAAATGCAATTCCATGTTCTGAGCCCTTTTGTCATGCCTCGATTTTGGGTTTTGATCCCGTGACCTCTTCTTGTTTGGTTCTCCTGTCTGCTGAGTTACTACCCTTTCTTCCCTGCCAATGGTTCCTATTGCTTTTTTGTTCCTTTCTCAGTTTGCTCCTCTTGAGGTATTTCCCATTGTCCCATTTTGGTTGCCCTATCACATTCTGGGTTGAACAGTATCGTACTCCCATTACTACACTTCCTCCCTGGCTATACTCTAAAGGTACCTTCACAGTTAGCGACGCTGCAGCGATCTAGACAACGATCCCGATCGCTGCAGCGTCGCTGTTTGGTCGCTGGAGAGCTGTCACACAGACAGCTCTCCAGCGACCAACTATGCGAAGTCCCCTGGTAACCAGGGTAAACATCGGGTTACTAAGCGCAGGGCCGCGCTTAGTAACCCGATGTTTACCCTGGTTACCAGCGTAAACGTAAAAAAAAAAAAAAACACTACATACTTACATTCCGGTGTCTGTCCCCCGGCGCTGTGCTTCTCTGCACTGTGTGAGCGCCGGCTAGCCGTAAAGCACAGCGGTGATGTCACCGCTGTGCTTTACGGCTGGCTGGCGCTGACAGTGCAGAGAAGCAGAACGCCGGGGGACAAACACCGGAATGTAAGTATGTAGTGTTTCGTTTTTTTTTACGTTTACGCTGGTAACCAGGGTAAACATCGGGTTACTAAGCGCGGCCCTGTGCTTAGTAACCCAATGTTTACCCTGGTTACCAGTGAAGACATCGCTGAATCGGCATCACACACGCCGATTCAGCGATGTCTGCGGGAGATCCAGCGACGAAATAAAGTGCTGGCCTTCTAGCTCCGACCAGCGATCTCCCAGCAGTATCCAGATCGCTGCTGCGTGTCAAACACAACGATATCGCTATCCAGGACGCTGCAACGTCACAGATCGGTAGCGATATCGTTGTGAAGTTGTTTAGTGTGAAGGTACCTTAAGTGGATTAGTGCTAAGGAGTTCCTGCTCTTCAGTGAAGGCATTCTTGCTGCTAGGCAAACACCGTTTGTGTTTCTAATCTGTGTTTTTTGGCTGCCTTCCCAGCACCTTTCTTTCTCTTGAGAGGTTGGTGGGAGATTATTCATGTTTCATTTATTTTTCTCCTTAAGGTACCGTCACACTAAGCGACACTGCAGCGATACCGACAACGATCCGGATCGCTGCAGCGTCGCTGTTTGGTCGCTGGAGAGCTGTCACACAGACAGCTCTCCAGCGACCAACGATCCCGAGGTCCCCAGTAACCAGGGTAAACATCGGGTTACTAAGCGCAGGGCCGCGCTTAGTAACCCGATGTTTACCCTGGTTACCAGCGTAAAAGTAAAAAAAAGCAACAAACACTACATACTTACCTTCCGCTGTCTGTCCCTCGGCGTTCTGCTTCTCTGCCCTGTGTAAGCACAGCGGCCGGAAAGCAGAGCGGTGACATCACCGCTGTGCTTTCCGGCCGCTGTGCTTACACAGGGCAGAGAAGCAGAGCGCTGAGGGACAGACAGCGGAAAGTAAGTATGTAGTGTTTTTTTTTTTTTACTTTTACGCTGGTAACCAGGGTAAACATCGGGTTACTAAGCGCGACCCTGCGCTTAGTAACCCGATGTTTACCCTGGTTACCAGTCAAGACATCGCTGAATCGGCGTCACACACGCCGATTCAGCGATGTCTGCAGGGAGTTCAGCGACGAAATAAAGTGCTGGATTTTCTGCAGCGACCAACGACATCACAGCAGGATTCTAATCGCTGCTGTGTGTCAAACTGAACGATATCGCTAGCCAGGACGCTACAACGTTACGGATCGCTAGCGATATCGTTCAGTGTGACGGTACCTTTAGTTCTTCTTTACTCTTTGTGCACATACTTTAATTACCCCTCTGCACACTTTCCCTCTCCTGATTAGCTGTGCACAGCGGTCTCCCCTCTGGTTCCTCAAGAGGTGGGATAAACCCCTCGATGCCATTTAGGGTGCCAGGTCCGAGGTGGTGTTTTTCAGTTCTGTGGCTAGGGATTATCTAGTCTGTACAGCAGGGGTGGGGAACCTCATACCCCAGGGCCATTTACTTCCCTCGATGATCTTTTATCATCCCCTGAGCAGTTTTTCAGGAATGGCATTCTTGGGCAGGGAGGTGTATTTTGATTACAACCAGCTCATTCATTTCTTCTTGCCCTGTTAGCACACACACTACTAAACACTGGAGGGCATGCAATGAAAGATTACATCCTGAAACTAGTGCCAGAGTCAAGATGTATTTTGTGGGCGGAGTTTGTACGGCCCACAAAAGGATGGTATGAATATCCAAATGGCCCTTGGCAGAAAATATTCCCCACCCCTGCTGTACAGGGACCATTAGGTTGTGGATGCTGCTGTATGATTTATTATTTCCCTGTAGTATTATTAGGATTTATTATTAGTGTGCCACTTAATCCATGGCACGTTACACGTGAAAAGGGGTATACATAATAAAAACAAGTACAATAATCTTGAACAAAAAAAAATCACCTAATGGTATAGTAGGAAAGAGCTTCCTGCCCATGAGGGCTCACAGCCTACAAGGGATGGATGATGATACAGTAGGTGAGGGTAGAGCTGGTCGTGCAGTGGTATGGTGCAACAAGGGTTACTGCAGATTGTAGGCCTGTCGGAAGAGGTAGGTCTTCAGGTTAATTCAGTCAAGAGTCTGATATGTTGGAGTAGAGAGTTCCAGAGTAGGGGGATGATGCACAGTAAAAATCTTGAATGGAATTGTGGGAAGAGAAGATAAGAGATGAGTAGAGAAGATCTTGTGAGGATCTAAGGTTGCATGCAGGTAAGTACCGAGTGACTAGGACACAGATGTATGGAGGAGACAGGCTCTGGATGGTTTTGTATGCCACTGTTAAGCTGTGTGCCCACATTGTGTTTTCTATGCGTTTCCGCCGCGTTTTTGTTGCAGCAGAAACGCTTACAAAACGCATTCCCATGCAATCCATGCACCATGCTTGACAAGTGTGACCAACCTGTCAATCACTTTTCCAAGCGATGCTTCAAATTACTTGGAAAAGCGCAATAATTCTGGAAGCTAAAAACGCTTGCAAAACGCTTGTGTTTTGCAGGAAAACACATGCAAATTCCCATGCGTTTTACCCGCGGCAGGGAGTTGCGAAAATGCTGCGAACATTTCCGCAGCATTTCTGCATTGTGGGTACACAGCCTTAGGCTAAGTGCACACGTTGCAGATTTGCCGCGGAAATTTCCGTGCCAATTCCGCAACTCCTGCCGCGGGTATATCGCATGCGGAATTGGCATGCGAATTCCCGCTAAACACTAGCGTTTTGCAAGCGTAATTAGCTTGCAGAATGCTAGCAAACTGATTGACAGGTTGGTCACACTTGTCAAACATAGTGTTTGACAAGTGTGACCAACTTTTTACTATTGATGCTGCCTATGCAGCATCAATAGTAAAAAGATCTAATGTTAAAAATAATTAAAACATGGTTATTCTCACCTTCCGACGTCCCCCGATCTCCTCCTCAGCGGTGCACTCGGCTGCTGTGAATTCTGCTCTTGGGTTCCCTCCGGTGGTTGTAGGTTGGAATGCAGTTGTCTCTGAGTCACAGTCCTGGCCAGGTGTATTTGATGATTACAATTCGGACTGGGTTATTTAGATGTGCTGGATCCTTTAGCCCTTGCCAGTTGTCAATGTTTCTTGTGAAGTGATGGATCACTTTCTGGCTTCTCCTGCCTGCTGCCAAATTCAGCAAAGATAAGTGTTTGGTTCTTTGTATCTGTGGCACACTGCTGTGTGCTTGTTTCAGTTTTATTCCTGCTCTGATTGTAGGATTCACTGGAGTTGCAGATTTATGCTCTTACATCTATTAGTTAGATGTAGGAAGTTTTTGTAATTTCTGCAGTGGATGTTTTTGAAGGGTTTTTTACTGACCGCACAGAACTCTGTCCTATCCTGTTCTATCTAGCTAGTGTGGCCTCCTGTGCTAAATTCTGTTTTCTGCCTGTGTATGTTTTTTCCTCTCTGACTCACCGCCAATATTTGTGGGGGGCTGTCTATCCTTTGGGGATTTTCTCTGAGGCAAGATAGTATTACTCTTTCCATCTTTAGGGGTAATTAGTCCTCCGGCTGTGACGAGGTGTCTAGGTGTGTTAGGTACACTCCACGGCTACTTCTAGTTGCGGTGTTAAGTTCAGGATTGCGGTCAGTACAGTGGCCACCATCTCCAGTGAAAGTTCTCATGCAGTTCCAAAGTCCCGGATCATAACAGTACAACTGTCCACAATGAGTTAAATGCATCTCAGAAGAAGGGAAGGAAGCTCTTGAGCCATTTTTTTTTTCTCCAGTCTGTTTTGTGTTCTCCTCCCTCTTAATATCTGGGTGACTGAGGAGCCTGGTGCAAGCATGAATGTTCAGGATTTAGCTTTTCGTGTAGACCAGATTGCTGCTAAGGTGCAAGGTATTTCTGAGTATATTTTTCAGACTCCTGCTTTAGAACCAAAGATTCCTACTCCTGATTTATTTTTTGGTGACCGGTCTAAATTTTTGAGTTTCAAAAACAACTGTAAACTTTTTTTTTGCCCTGAGACCTCGATCCTCTGGTGATTCCAGTCAGCAGGTAAAAATCGTTATTTCACTGCTGCGTGGCGACCCGCAGGATTGGGCGTTTTCCCTGGAATCTGGGAATCCGGCTTTGCTTAATATTGATTCCTTTTTTCAGGCTTTAGGATTATTGTATGATGAGCCTAATTCTGTGGATCAAGCTGAGAAGACCTTGTTGGCCTTGTCTCAGGGTCAAGAGGCGGCAGAATTGTATTGTCAGAAATTCAGAAAATGGTCGGTGTTGACTAAATGGAATAATGAGGCTTTAGCGGCAATTTTCAGAATGGGGCTTTCTGAATCCGTTAAAGATGTTATGGTGGGGTTTCCCACGCCCTCCGGTCTGAGTGAATCTATGTCTCTGGCTATTCAGATTGACCGACGCCTGCGGGAGCGCAGAACTGTGCGCGCTGTGGCGTTATCTTCAGAGCAAATTCCTGAGCCTATGCAATGTGATAGATTTATGTCTAGAACGGAACAACAAGGTTTCAGACGTCAAAATAGGTTGTGTTATTATTGTGGCGATGCTTCTCATGTTATTTCTGTCTGCCCTAAGCGGACTAAGAGGATCGCCAGTTCAATTACCATCAGTACTGTACAACCTAAATTTTTATTATCTGTGTCCTTGATCTGCTCATTGTCATCATTTTCTGTCATGGCGTTTGTGGATTTAGGCGCCGCCTTGAATTTAATGGATTTAGAATTTGCCAAGCGTTGTGGTTTAACCTTGCAGCCTTTGCAGAACCCTATTCATTTAAGGGGCATTGATGCTACACCCTTGGCTAAAAATAAGCCCCAGTTTTGGACACAGGTAACTATGCGCATGGCGCCAGCCCATCAGGAAGATATTCGATTTCTGGTGTTGCATAACTTGCATGATGTTGTCGTGCTGGGTTTTCCGTGGTTGCAGGTACATAATCCTGTGTTGGACTGGAAATCCATGTCTGTGACTAGTTGGGGTTGTCAGGGGGTTCATAATAATGTTCCTTTGAAGTCGATCTCCTCTTCTTCACCTGAGATTCCAGAGTTTTTGTCTGATTTTCAGGATGTATTCGATGAGCCCAAGTCCAGTTTTCTTCCACCGCACAGGGATTGTGATTGTGCTATTGACTTGATTCCAGGCTGTAAGTTTCCTAAGGGTCGACTTTTCAACCTATCTGTGCCTGAACATACCGCCATGCGGAGCTATATTAAGGAGTCTTTGGAGAAAGGGCATATTCGACCATCTTCTTCACCGTTGGGAGCAGGGTTCTTTTTTGTTGCTAAAAAGATGGTTCCTTGAGATCCTGTATAGATTATCGCCTCTTGAATAAAATCACGGTCAAGTTTCAATACCCTTTACCTTTGCTTTCCGATTTGTTTGCTAGGATTAAGGGAGCTAGTTGGTTTACTAATATTGACCTTCGAGGGGCATATAATCTTGTTCGTATTAAGCAGGGTGATGAATGGAAAACTGCGTTTAACACGCCCGAAGGCCATTTTGAATACCTTGTGATGCCATTCGGACTCTCTAATGCTCCATCTTGTTTTCAGTCCTTTATGCATGATATTTTTCGGACTTATCTTGATAAATTCTTGTTTGTATATTTGGACGATATTTTGATTTTTTCCGATGACTCGGAGTCTCATGTGCAACAGGTCAGGATGGTATTTCAGATCCTTCGTGACAATGCCCTGTTTGTGAAGGGGTCTAAGTGTCTCTTTGGGGTGCAGAAAGTCCCTTTTTTGGTCTTCATTTTTTCTCCCTCGTCTATAGAGATGGATCCGGTTAAGGTTCAGGCCATTCATGATTGGATTCAGCCCACATCCGTGAAGAGCCTTCAGAAATTTTTGGGTTTTGCAAATTTTTATTGCCGTTTCATTGCTAATTTTTCTAGCGTGGTTAAACCCTTGACAGATTTGACAAAGAAAGGTGCTGATGTGGCGAATTGGTCCGCTGCGGCTGTCTCTGCCTTTCAGGAGCTTAAACGTCGATTTATTTCTGCTTCTGTGTTGCGCCAACCGGATGTTTCTCTTCCATTTCAGGTTGAGGTTGACGCTTCTGAGATTGGGGCAGGGGCCATTTTGTCTCAGAGGGATCCTGTTGGTTCCTTAATGAAACCATGTGCCTTCTTTTCCCGTAAATTTTCGCCTGCTGAACGCAATTATGATGTCGGCAATCGGGAGTTGTTGGCTATGAAGTGGGCGTTTGAGGAGTGGCGACATTGGCTTGAAGGAGCTAAGCACCATATTGTGGTCTTGACCGATCATAAGAATTTGATTTACCTTGAGTCTGCTAGACTGCTGAATCCTAGACAGGCTCGATGGTCCTTGTTTTTTTCCCATTTTGATTTCGTGGTCTCGTACCTTCCGGGTTCTAAGAATATTAAGGCTGATGCCCTCTCTAGGAGGTTTTTGCCTGATTCTCCTGAGGTGTTGGATCCGGTTGGTATTCTGAAAGAAGGGGTGGTCCTTTTTGCCATTTCCCCTGATTTACGACGGGTTCGTCAGGAATTTCAAGCTGATAAACCTGACCGCTGTCCTGTGGGGAAACTGTTTGTTCCTGACAGGTGGACTAGTAGAGTGATTTCTGAGGTTCACTGTTCCGTGTTGGCTGGTCATCCTGGCATTTTTTGTACCAGAGATTTGGTTAGTAGGTCCTTTTGGTGGCCTTCATTGTCACGTGATGTGCGTTCTATTGTGCAGTCCTGTGGGACTTGTGCGCAGGCTAAGCCTTGTTGTTCCCGTGCTAGTGGGTTGCTTTTTCCATTGCCTATTCCTGAGAGGCCCTGGACGCATATTTCGATGGATTTTATTTCTGATCTTCCGGTCTCCCAGAAGATGTCTGTTATCTGGGTTGTTTGTGACCGGATCTCTAAGATGGTTCATTTGGTGCCCTTGCCTAAATTGCCTTCCTCTTCAGATTTAGTTCTGTTGTTTTTTCAGCATGTGGTTCGTTTGCATGGTATTTCGGAGAATATTGTGTCCGACAGAGGTTCCCAGTTTGTTTCTAGGTTTTGGCGGGCCTTTTGTGCTAGGCTGGGCATTGATTTGTCTTTTTCTTCTTCGTTTCATCCTCAGACAAATGGCCAGACCTAGCGCACTAATCAGACCTTGGAGACTTATTTGAGATGCTTTGTGTCTGCTGATCAGGATGATTGGGTGGCTTTCTTGCCATTGGCCGAGTTTGCCCTTAATAATCGGGCTAGTTCTGCTACCTTGGTTTCGCCTTTCTTTTGTAATTTTGGTTTTCATCCTCGTTTTTCTTCTGGGCAGGTTGAGCCTTCTGACTGTCCTGGTGTGGATTCTGTGGTGGACAGGTTGCAGCAGATTTGGGCTCATGTGGTGGACAAGTTGGTGTTTGCTCAAGAGGAGACTCAACGTTTTGCTAATCGTCGTTGGTGTGTTGGTTCCCGGCTTCGGGTTGGGGATCTGGTCTGGTTGTCCTCCTGTCATGTTCCTATGAAGGTTTCTTCTCCTAAGTTTAAGCCTCGGTTCATTGGTCCTTACAGGATTTTTGAGATTATTAATCCGGTGTCTTTTCGACTGGCGCTTCCGGCCTCTTTTGCTATCCATAATGTCTTCCATAGATCTTTGCTGCGGAAATATGTGGAGCCCGTTGTTCCCTCTGTTGATCCTCCGGCCCCTGTGTTGGTTGATGGGGAGTTGGAATATGTTGTTGAGAAGATTTTGGATTCCCGTTTTTCGAGGCGGAAGCTTCAGTACCTGGTCAAATGGAAGGGTTATGGCCAGGAGGATAATTCTTGGGTTTTTGCCTCTGATGTCCATGCTGCTGATTTGGTTCGTGCCTTCCATCTGGCTCGTCCTGATCGCCCTCGGGGCCCTGGTGAGGGTTCGGTGACCCCTCCTCAAGGGGGGGGTACTGTTGTGAATTCTGCTTTTGGGTTCCCTCCGGTGGTTGTAGGTGGGAATGCAGTTGTCTCTGAGTCACAGTCCTGGCCAGGTGTATTTGATGATTACAATTCGGACTGGGTTATTTAGATGTGCTGGATCCTTTAGCCCTTTACAGTTGTCAATGTTTCTTGTAAAGTGATGGATCACTTTCTGGCTTCTCCTGCCTGCTGCCAAATTCAGCAAAGATAAGTGTTTGGTTCTTTGTATCTGTGGCACACTGCTTTGTGCTTGTTTCAGTTTTATTCCTGCTCTGATTGTAGGATTCACTGGAGTTGCAGATTTACGCTCCTACATCTATTAGTTAGATAGGAACACATGGGCTACTTGCACAGTGAACAAGTCTGTATGATCATGTTCACACACCACCAAGAAACCTGAAGACACAAAAGAGAATAGTAAAACCAAAAACACTCAGTTTGAAAAAATGTTGCAGTAATCCGCAAGTGCTAGTAAAAGATGTAAAAAACAGGGTATTTGGTTGATACGTTTTTTGCAAAAAATGTATACTAAGCTGCTCTACCAATCTTCACGGTATACCCTTATCAGAGCAGTCCTAACTAATGTATGCAATCCCTATCTGATGTATTTAAAAACCTGATCATCTGTATATAACCTGTGTGAACAGGGTTCAGAGAGGAAAAATCCATGTGTGCATACAGGGTAGAACAGCTTTTGTGCAGATAGCCCAAGAGGAGTGGTGGAACTCCCCAGTCTTGTAGACACAAGAGAACAATTATGGAAACAGGAACACATGGGCTACTTGCACAGTGAACAAGTCTGTATGATCATGTTCACACACCACCAAGAAACCTGAAGACACAAAAGAGAATAGTAAAACCAAAAACACTCAGTTTGAAAAAATGTTGCAGTAATCCGCAAGTGCTAGTAAAAGATGTAAAAAGCAGGGTATTTGGTTGATACGTTTTTTGCAAAAAATGTATACTAAGCTGCTCTACCAATCTTCACGGTATACCCTTATCAGAGCAGTCCTAACTAATGTATGCAATCCCTATCTGATGTATTTAAAAACCTGATCATCTGTATATAACCTGTGTGAACAGGGTTCAGAGAGGAAAAATCCATGTGTGCATACAGGGTAGAACAGCTTTTGTGCAGATAGCCCAAGAGGAGTGGTGGAACTCCCCAGTCTTGTAGACACAAGAGAACAATTATGGAAACAGGAACACATGGGCTACTTGCACAGTGAACAAGTCTGTATGATCATGTTCACACACCACCAAGAAACCTGAAGACACAAAAGAGAATAGTAAAACCAAAAACACTCAGTTTGAAAAAATGTTGCAGTAATCCGCAAGTGCTAGTAAAAGATGTAAAAAACAGGGTATTTGGTTGATACGTTTTTTGCAAAAAATGTATACTAAGCTGCTCTACCAATCTTCACGGTATACCCTTATCAGAGCAGTCCTAACTAATGTATGCAATCCCTATCTGATGTATTTAAAAACCTGATCATCTGTATATAACCTGTGTGAACAGGGTTCAGAGAGGAAAAATCCATGTGTGCATACAGGGTAGAACAGCTTTTGTGCAGATAGCCCAAGAGGAGTGGTGGAACTCCCCAGTCTTGTAGACACAAGAGAACAATTATGGAAACAGGAACACATGGGCTACTTGCACAGTGAACAAGTCTGTATGATCAAGTTCACACACCACCAAGAAACCTGAAGACACAAAAGAGAATAGTAAAACCAAAAACACTCAGTTTGAAAAAATGTTGCAGTAATCCGCAAGTGCTAGTAAAAGATGTAAAAAACAGGGTATTTGGTTGATACGTTTTTTGCAAAAAATGTATACTAAGCTGCTCTACCAATCTTCACGGTATACCCTTATCAGAGCAGTCCTAACTAATGTATGCAATCCCTATCTGATGTATTTAAAAACCTGATCATCTGTATATAACCTGTGTGAACAGGGTTCAGAGAGGAAAAATCCATGTGTGCATACAGGGTAGAACAGCTTTTGTGCAGATAGCCCAAGAGGAGTGGTGGAACTCCCCAGTCTTGTAGACACAAGAGAACAATTATGGAAACAGGAACACATGGGCTACTTGCACAGTGAACAAGTCTGTATGATCATGTTCACACACCACCAAGAAACCTGAAGACACAAAAGAGAATAGTAAAACCAAAAACACTCAGTTTGAAAAAATGTTGCAGTAATCCGCAAGTGCTAGTAAAAGATGTAAAAAACAGGGTATTTGGTTGATACGTTTTTTGCAAAAAATGTATACTAAGCTGCTCTACCAATCTTCACGGTATACCCTTATCAGAGCAGTCCTAACTAATGTATGCAATCCCTATCTGATGTATTTAAAAACCTGATCATCTGTATATAACCTGTGTGAACAGGGTTCAGAGAGGAAAAATCCATGTGTGCCACAGGGTAGAACAGCTTTTGTGCAGATAGCCCAAGAGGAGTGGTGGAACTCCCCAGTCTTGTAGACACAAGAGAACAATTATGGAAACAGGAACACATGGGCTACTTGCACAGTGAACAAGTCTGTATGATCATGTTCACACACCACCAAGAAACCTGAAGACACAAAAGAGAATAGTAAAACCAAAAACACTCAGTTTGAAAAAATGTTGCAGTAATCCGCAAGTGCTAGTAAAAGATGTAAAAAACAGGGTATTTGGTTGATACGTTTTTTGCAAAAAATGTATACTAAGCTGCTCTACCAATCTTCACGGTATACCCTTATCAGAGCAGTCCTAACTAATGTATGCAATCCCTATCTGATGTATTTAAAAACCTGATCATCTGTATATAACCTGTGTGAACAGGGTTCAGAGAGGAAAAATCCATGTGTGCATACAGGGTAGAACAGCTTTTGTGCAGATAGCCCAAGAGGAGTGGTGGAACTCCCCAGTCTTGTAGACACAAGAGAACAATTATGGAAACAGGAACACATGGGCTACTTGCACAGTGAACAAGTCTGTATGATCATGTTCACACACCACCAAGAAACCTGAAGACACAAAAGAGAATAGTAAAACCAAAAACACTCAGTTTGAAAAAATGTTGCAGTAATCCGCAAGTGCTAGTAAAAGATGTAAAAAACAGGGTATTTGGTTGATACGTTTTTTGCAAAAAATGTATACTAAGCTGCTCTACCAATCTTCACGGTATACCCTTATCAGAGCAGTCCTAACTAATGTATGCAATCCCTATCTGATGTATTTAAAAACCTGATCATCTGTATATAACCTGTGTGAACAGGGTTCAGAGAGGAAAAATCCATGTGTGCATACAGGGTAGAACAGCTTTTGTGCAGATAGCCCAAGAGGAGTGGTGGAACTCCCCAGTCTTGTAGACACAAGAGAACAATTATGGAAACAGGAACACATGGGCTACTTGCACAGTGAACAAGTCTGTATGATCATGTTCACACACCACCAAGAAACCTGAAGACACAAAAGAGAATAGTAAAACCAAAAACACTCAGTTTGAAAAAATGTTGCAGTAATCCGCAAGTGCTAGTAAAAGATGTAAAAAACAGGGTATTTGGTTGATACGTTTTTTGCAAAAAATGTATACTAAGCTGCTCTACCAATCTTCACGGTATACCCTTATCAGAGCAGTCCTAACTAATGTATGCAATCCCTATCTGATGTATTTAAAAACCTGATCATCTGTATATAACCTGTGTGAACAGGGTTCAGAGAGGAAAAATCCATGTGTGCATACAGGGTAGAACAGCTTTTGTGCAGATAGCCCAAGAGGAGTGGTGGAACTCCCCAGTCTTGTAGACACAAGAGAACAATTATGGAAACAGGAACACATGGGCTACTTGCACAGTGAACAAGTCTGTATGATCATGTTCACACACCACCAAGAAACCTGAAGACACAAAAGAGAATAGTAAAACCAAAAACACTCAGTTTGAAAAAATGTTGCAGTAATCCGCAAGTGCTAGTAAAAGATGTAAAAAACAGGGTATTTGGTTGATACGTTTTTTGCAAAAAATGTATACTAAGCTGCTCTACCAATCTTCACGGTATACCCTTATCAGAGCAGTCCTAACTAATGTATGCAATCCCTATCTGATGTATTTAAAAACCTGATCATCTGTATATAACCTGTGTGAACAGGGTTCAGAGAGGAAAAATCCATGTGTGCATACAGGGTAGAACAGCTTTTGTGCAGATAGCCCAAGAGGAGTGGTGGAACTCCCCAGTCTTGTAGACACAAGAGAACAATTATGGAAACAGGAACACATGGGCTACTTGCACAGTGAACAAGTCTGTATGATCAAGTTCACACACCACCAAGAAACCTGAAGACACAAAAGAGAATAGTAAAACCAAAAACACTCAGTTTGAAAAAATGTTGCAGTAATCCGCAAGTGCTAGTAAAAGATGTAAAAAACAGGGTATTTGGTTGATACGTTTTTTGCAAAAAATGTATACTAAGCTGCTCTACCAATCTTCACGGTATACCCTTATCAGAGCAGTCCTAACTAATGTATGCAATCCCTATCTGATGTATTTAAAAACCTGATCATCTGTATATAACCTGTGTGAACAGGGTTCAGAGAGGAAAAATCCATGTGTGCATACAGGGTAGAACAGCTTTTGTGCAGATAGCCCAAGAGGAGTGGTGGAACTCCCCAGTCTTGTAGACACAAGAGAACAATTATGGAAACAGGAACACATGGGCTACTTGCACAGTGAACAAGTCTGTATGATCATGTTCACACACCACCAAGAAACCTGAAGACACAAAAGAGAATAGTAAAACCAAAAACACTCAGTTTGAAAAAATGTTGCAGTAATCCGCAAGTGCTAGTAAAAGATGTAAAAAACAGGGTATTTGGTTGATACGTTTTTTGCAAAAAATGTATACTAAGCTGCTCTACCAATCTTCACGGTATACCCTTATCAGAGCAGTCCTAACTAATGTATGCAATCCCTATCTGATGTATTTAAAAACCTGATCATCTGTATATAACCTGTGTGAACAGGGTTCAGAGAGGAAAAATCCATGTGTGCCACAGGGTAGAACAGCTTTTGTGCAGATAGCCCAAGAGGAGTGGTGGAACTCCCCAGTCTTGTAGACACAAGAGAACAATTATGGAAACAGGAACACATGGGCTACTTGCACAGTGAACAAGTCTGTATGATCATGTTCACACACCACCAAGAAACCTGAAGACACAAAATAGAATAGTAAAACCAAAAACACTCAGTTTGAAAAAATGTTGCAGTAATCCGCAAGTGCTAGTAAAAGATGTAAAAAACAGGGTATTTGGTTGATACGTTTTTTGCAAAAAATGTATACTAAGCTGCTCTACCAATCTTCACGGTATACCCTTATCAGAGCAGTCCTAACTAATGTATGCAATCCCTATCTGATGTATTTAAAAACCTGATCATCTGTATATAACCTGTGTGAACAGGGTTCAGAGAGGAAAAATCCATGTGTGCATACAGGGTAGAACAGCTTTTGTGCAGATAGCCCAAGAGGAGTGGTGGAACTCCCCAGTCTTGTAGACACAAGAGAACAATTATGGAAACAGGAACACATGGGCTACTTGCACAGTGAACAAGTCTGTATGATCATGTTCACACACCACCAAGAAACCTGAAGACACAAAAGAGAATAGTAAAACCAAAAACACTCAGTTTGAAAAAATGTTGCAGTAATCCGCAAGTGCTAGTAAAAGATGTAAAAAACAGGGTATTTGGTTGATACGTTTTTTGCAAAAAATGTATACTAAGCTGCTCTACCAATCTTCACGGTATACCCTTATCAGAGCAGTCCTAACTAATGTATGCAATCCCTATCTGATGTATTTAAAAACCTGATCATCTGTATATAACCTGTGTGAACAGGGTTCAGAGAGGAAAAATCCATGTGTGCATACAGGGTAGAACAGCTTTTGTGCAGATAGCCCAAGAGGAGTGGTGGAACTCCCCAGTCTTGTAGACACAAGAGAACAATTATGGAAACAGGAACACATGGGCTACTTGCACAGTGAACAAGTCTGTATGATCATGTTCACACACCACCAAGAAACCTGAAGACACAAAAGAGAATAGTAAAACCAAAAACACTCAGTTTGAAAAAATGTTGCAGTAATCCGCAAGTGCTAGTAAAAGATGTAAAAAACAGGGTATTTGGTTGATACGTTTTTTGCAAAAAATGTATACTAAGCTGCTCTACCAATCTTCATGGTATACCCTTATCAGAGCAGTCCTAACTAATGTATGCAATCCCTATCTGATGTATTTAAAAACCTGATCATCTGTATATAACCTGTGTGAACAGGGTTCAGAGAGGAAAAATCCATGTGTGCATACAGGGTAGAACAGCTTTTGTGCAGATAGCCCAAGAGGAGTGGTGGAACTCCCCAGTCTTGTAGACACAAGAGAACAATTATGGAAACAGGAACACATGGGCTACTTGCACAGTGAACAAGTCTGTATGATCATGTTCACACACCACCAAGAAACCTGAAGACACAAAAGAGAATAGTAAAACCAAAAACACTCAGTTTGAAAAAATGTTGCAGTAATCCGCAAGTGCTAGTAAAAGATGTAAAAAACAGGGTATTTGGTTGATACGTTTTTTGCAAAAAATGTATACTAAGCTGCTCTACCAATCTTCACGGTATACCCTTATCAGAGCAGTCCTAACTAATGTATGCAATCCCTATCTGATGTATTTAAAAACCTGATCATCTGTATATAACCTGTGTGAACAGGGTTCAGAGAGGAAAAATCCATGTGTGCATACAGGGTAGAACAGCTTTTGTGCAGATAGCCCAAGAGGAGTGGTGGAACTCCCCAGTCTTGTAGACACAAGAGAACAATTATGGAAACAGGAACACATGGGCTACTTGCACAGTGAACAAGTCTGTATGATCATGTTCACACACCACCAAGAAACCTGAAGACACAAAAGAGAATAGTAAAACCAAAAACACTCAGTTTGAAAAAATGTTGCAGTAATCCGCAAGTGCTAGTAAAAGATGTAAAAAACAGGGTATTTGGTTGATACGTTTTTTGCAAAAAATGTATACTAAGCTGCTCTACCAATCTTCACGGTATACCCTTATCAGAGCAGTCCTAACTAATGTATGCAATCCCTATCTGATGTATTTAAAAACCTGATCATCTGTATATAACCTGTGTGAACAGGGTTCAGAGAGGAAAAATCCATGTGTGCATACAGGGTAGAACAGCTTTTGTGCAGATAGCCCAAGAGGAGTGGTGGAACTTCCCAGTCTTGTAGACACAAGAGAACAATTATGGAAACAGGAACACATGGGCTACTTGCACAGTGAACAAGTCTGTATGATCATGTTCACACACCACCAAGAAACCTGAAGACACAAAAGAGAATAGTAAAACCAAAAACACTCAGTTTGAAAAAATGTTGCAGTAATCCGCAAGTGCTAGTAAAAGATGTAAAAAACAGGGTATTTGGTTGATACGTTTTTTGCAAAAAATGTATACTAAGCTGCTCTACCTGACTGGGGAGTTCCACCACTCCTCTTGGGCTATCTGCACAAAAGCTGTTCTACCCTGTATGCACACATGGATTTTTCCTCTCTGAACCCTGTTCACACAGGTTATATACAGATGATCAGGTTTTTAAATACATCAGATAGGGATTGCATACATTAGTTAGGACTGCTCTGATAAGGGTATACCGTGAAGATTGGTAGAGCAGCTTAGTATACATTTTTTGCAAAAAACGTATCAACCAAATACCCTGTTTTTTACATCTTTTACTAGCACTTGCGGATTACTGCAACATTTTTTCAAACTGAGTGTTTTTGGTTTTACTATTCTCTTTTGTGTCTTCAGGTTTCTTGGTGGTGTGTGAACATGATCATACAGACTTGTTCACTGTGCAAGTAGCCCATGTGTTCCTGTTTCCATAATTGTTCTCTTGTGTCTACAAGACTGGGGAGTTCCACCACTCCTCTTGGGCTATCTGCACAAAAGCTGTTCTACCCTGTATGCACACATGGATTTTTCCTCTCTGAACCCTGTTCACACAGGTTATATACAGATGATCAGGTTTTTAAATACATCAGATAGGGATTGCATACATTAGTTAGGACTGCTCTGATAAGGGTATACCGTGAAGATTGGTAGAGCAGCTTAGTATACATTTTTTGCAAAAAACGTATCAACCAAATACCCTGTTTTTTACATCTTTTACTAGCACTTGCGGATTACTGCAACATTTTTTCAAACTGAGTGTTTTTGGTTTTACTATTCTCTTTTGTGTCTTCAGGTTTCTTGGTGGTGTGTGAACATGATCATACAGACTTGTTCACTGTGCAAGTAGCCCATGTGTTCCTGTTTCCATAATTGTTCTCTTGTGTCTACAAGACTGGGGAGTTCCACCACTCCTCTTGGGCTATCTGCACAAAAGCTGTTCTACCCTGTATGCACACATGGATTTTTCCTCTCTGAACCCTGTTCACACAGGTTATATACAGATGATCAGGTTTTTAAATACATCAGATAGGGATTGCATACATTAGTTAGGACTGCTCTGATAAGGGTATACCGTGAAGATTGGTAGAGCAGCTTAGTATACATTTTTTGCAAAAAACGTATCAACCAAATACCCTGTTTTTTACATCTTTTACTAGCACTTGCGGATTACTGCAACATTTTTTCAAACTGAGTGTTTTTGGTTTTACTATTCTCTTTTGTGTCTTCAGGTTTCTTGGTGGTGTGTGAACATGATCATACAGACTTGTTCACTGTGCAAGTAGCCCATGTGTTCCTGTTTCCATAATTGTTCTCTTGTGTCTACAAGACTGGGGAGTTCCACCACTCCTCTTGGGCTATCTGCACAAAAGCTGTTCTACCCTGTATGCACACATGGATTTTTCCTCTCTGAACCCTGTTCACACAGGTTATATACAGATGATCAGGTTTTTAAATACATCAGATAGGGATTGCATACATTAGTTAGGACTGCTCTGATAAGGGTATACCGTGAAGACTGGTAGAGCAGCTTAGTATACATTTTTTGCAAAAAACGTATCAACCAAATACCCTGTTTTTTACATCTTTTACTAGCACTTGCGGATTACTGCAACATTTTTTCAAACTGAGTGTTTTTGGTTTTACTATTCTCTTTTGTGTCTTCATCTATTAGTTAGATGTAGGAAGTTTTTGTAATTTCTGCAGTGGATGTTTTTGAAGGGTTTTTTACTGACCGCACAGAACTCTGTTCTATCTAGCTAGTGTGGCCTCCTGTGCTAAATTCTGTTTTCTGCCTGTGTATGTTTTTTCCTCTCCGACTCACCGCCAATATTTGTGGGGGGCTGTCTGTCCTTTGGGGATTTTCTCTGAGGCAAGATAGTATTACTCTTTCCATCTTTAGGGGTAATTAGTCCTCCGGCTGTGACGAGGTGTCTAGGTGTGTTAGGTACACTCCACGGCTACTTCTAGTTGCGGTGTTAAGTTCTGGATTGCGGTCAGTACAGTGGCCGCCATCTCCAGTGAAAGTTCTCATGCAGCTCCAAAGTCCCGGATCATAACACTCGGCGGCCTGCGTTCCCATGGATGCTTTGTGCAAAGGACCTGGGTGGGATGACGTCACGGTCATGTGACCGCGACGTCATCCCAGGTCCTTCGCACAAAGAATCCCTGGGAACGGAAGCCGCCACGTGCACCGCTGAGAGGCCGGAGGACTCCGGGGGCCATCAGTAGGTGAATAGATCCCTATTTTTTATTGTAATCCTTTTTTTTAACAATTATATGGTTCCCAGGGCCTGGAGGAGAGTCTTCTCTCCACTGTGGGTACCATCCCCACATGATCCTCTTATTTCCCGCATGGTGGGCATAGCCCCATGCGGGAAGTAAGCAGATCAATGCATTCCTATGTGTGCAGAATCCCCGCGATTCCGCAAATTAATGAACATGCTGCGTTTTTTTCCGGAATGCGTTTCCGCTCCGGAAAAACACGCAGCATGTGCATACAAAATGCGGATTGCATTCTGTTAATAGGATGCTTAATGTGAGCGTTTTTTTCCCGTTTTTTTCCCGTTTTTATAGCAAAAAAACGCAAAAAATCAGGAACGTGTGCACACAGCTTTAGGGTTTTGAACTTCAGTCACTGGGTAATGGGGAGCCAGTGAAGGCATTGACAGAGAGGAGAGGCCAGAGAATAGCTGGGGGGCAGGTGGATTAGGCAGCAGAGTATAGATTTAGAGAGGTGCTAGAATGTTAGAAGGGAAACCTCAGAGCAGGAGGTTGTAGTGGCAGGAAATGATGATAGCAAGCACTAGTGTTTTTGCCGGTTTATGGTTGAGGAATGTGTGGATCCGGGAATTTTTTTTTTGAGTTGGAATCAGTAGGAAGTACAGAGGGCTTGGATATGTTTTTTGAAGGAGAGATCAGAGGATTACCCCGAGATAGCGAGCTTGTGGGAATGGGAAGACTGAGCAGTCATTGACTTTGATGGATAGATCTGTTGGGGGTTTGAGTGAGATGGAAAAGATATAGTAGGAAAAGCAAGGTAGAAGTACTATATAAATTTAAACTTTTAATTTAATTATTAAAATATATGGAGCCCTTTAATCCAATGAGACGAACAATAAATCACAAAAACCACACAAAAAAACACAATTAACATGTAAGGTCAAATAGAGACTATCACTAAACAGTAGTGATGGATGAATGGAAATTCCTACATAGAGCTAAGGGTATAAATGCACAAAATAATGTTACAGCTGCTGCTCAGCCAGCCCAAGAAGGTCAATTTGCATGGATTCAGTATGGACAGCTGCTTCAAAAAGCTGGTGAACAGGTGTTTTCTGGAAGGATAAAGTCAAATGTGACTGTTTCGTCACATGCATCACCTGTCTGGTTGCATGCACTGTTCTAGGAACCCACGACACTGTTTCGGATCCCTATCGTAATGTGGCAGATTAGACAGGATGAGTTCATCTTCAGGAGCATAATTTGCAGGCTGAATACACGTCTGCAGGTACTGCAATAACTTGTGTTAGAGCAGTTAATGTCAGGACTTCCAATCGGTCATCCACTGCCTGTAGATAGAACAATTTTTTTTCCTGTTGCTCTTGCTGGTGAAATAACTGCAGATATAACTCTGAGTGTGAAGGACCATGGGGATCAGCGGGGTCCATGGCTTGAGCAAACTGTCACACACGCATGTGGTGCACGTGGTCCGTGGACCCACTGTACCACGGGGAAAGTCCTACCTACGAGGGGCTTAGTTCAAAGGCTACCTAGAGTTCGCTAGAGCTCCTGCTGGTGGAGTTAGACTTGAGCTACAGTTTGCCACAGGTACCACTTCTAGTGTTGAGGGAGGATCTAAAGTGATCCTTCACGGTTGACTCAGTGATTTCCAAATTAATCTAAAGGGCGTTGCCGGCAACTGAAAATGACCAGACGGAGACTCGTGCCTCTGTGTGGGGGATCGAGCAGATCTCTGGGCCCCCGTTTATTGTGTATGAGTTTTCATAGTCATAGAAATTATACTTCAACCAATCAGCATAAGAATACGCTCACAATTCTTAACCTGTAAGAATGCAGGAAAAACTTAACCCATGAGGATACAGGAAAAATGGAAACTACAGATATGGTCGTGTCTTTTTGGCATAAAAAAACATATTAACAGATACCTCAGTCTTGTATAGCGATACACCCACGAGTCTCTTATCTGGCTCACTCGAGTTAGAATACTCAAGGTCTTTATACCAATTATGAACCATAGACTAGCTGAATAACAAAATGTTATCTTCGTGAGAAACAGGACAGAGTTATTTCATAGCAGCTGTAACCTTCTACCTAAGTAAATAACAGAATTTATCTTTAACCCCTTCATGACCGGGGGATTTTTCGTTTTTCCGTGTTCATTTTTCGCTCCCCTCCTTCCCAGAGCCATAACTTTTTTATTTTTCTGTCAATTTGGCCATGTGAGGGCTTATTTTTTGCGGGACGAGTTGTACTTTTGAACGACATCATTGGTTTTAGCATGTCGTGTACTAGAAAACGGGAAAAAAATTCCAAGTGCGGTGAAATTGCAAAAAAAGTGCAATCACACACTTGTTTTTTGTTTGGCTTTTTTGCTAGGTTCACTAAATGCTAAAAATGACCTGCCATTATGATTCTCCAGGTCATTGCGAGTTCATAGACACCAAACATGACTAGGTTATTTTTTATCTAAGTGGTGAAAAAAAATTCCAAACTTTGCTAAAAAAAAAAAAAAAAATTGTGCCATTTTCCGATACTCGTAGCGTCTCCATTTTTCATGATCTGGGGTCGGTTGAGGGCTTATTTTTTGCGTGCCGAGATGATGTTTTTAATGATAGCATTTCGGTGCAGATACGTTCTTTTGATCGCCCGTTATTGCATTTTAATGCAATGTCGCTGTGACCCAAAAAAAACGTAATTCTGGCGTTTCGAATTTTTTTCCCGCTACGCTGTTTAGCGATCAGGTTAATACTTTTTTTTAATTGATAGATCGGGCGATTCTGAGCGCGGCGATACCAAATATGCGTAGATTTGATTTTTTTTTTTATTGATTTATTTTGATTGGGGCAAAAGGGGGGTGATTTAAACTTTTATGTTTTTTTTTATTTTTTTCACATTTTTTTAAACTTTTTTTTTTTAACTTTTGCCATGGGAGGCTAGAAGCAGGCACAGCACGATCGCCTCTGCTACATAGCAGCGATCTGCTGATCGCTGATATGTAGCAGAATTGCACGTGTGCTGTGAGCGCCGACCACAGGGTGGCGCTCACAGCGACGGGCGATCAGTAACCATAGAGGTCTCTAGGACCTCTATGGTTACCATCCAGACGCATCGCCGACCCCCGATCATGTGACGGGGGTCGGCGATGACGTCATTTCCGGCCGCCCGGCCAGAAGCGGTAGTTAAATGCCGCTGTCTGCGTTTGACAGCGGCATTTAACTAGTTAATAGGTGCGGGCAGATCGCGATTCTGCCCGCACCTATTACGGGCACATGTCAGCTGTTCAAAACAGCTGACATGTCCCGGCTTTGGTGCGGGCTCACCGCGGAGCCCTGCATCAAAGCAGGGGAGCCGGCATCGGACGGTATAGTACGTCCGATGCCGGTAAGGGGTTAACCAACAACAAAATGGAGTCAAAGCACAAAATGGAGAATCTTTCATAATTTGTTCCTTCACATTCCCCCCTAGATAAATTTTGTTAATTAATGTCCAGCATCAGAGGTACTATCCCAAGCTATAAGCTCGAGGGGTACTGGTCTTCACATGACTGGTGCCATGTTACCAGCCATGGCTGTTGGGGCGTACCCGTCCCCCCTGTATACTAGAATTTATGAATAACAATTGTTGATAACGGTGGTGGGGATCTTTTGAAGATAGCCATGCGCTTGGCTTCAACATCTTCATCTGGTAACTTTGTAAATCGGTGTAGAGAGCAGGGGTGGCAACGCTTTTGGTTTCATCATTAGTTGTCTTAGTGCAGAATTTCCTAATACATACAGAAATACACCAAAGAACAAGTTTTAGTATTACATACATGACAAGGATAAAGGCAGCGATGTGTAACAAACTTTACAAGATTCCAGCTATCCAGCCCCCAAGTCCCTCAAAGCAATTGGCTGGATTAAGAAAGGAGAATGTGTCTGCCCACCAACTGTCCTTATTACGGTGTTGTGAATTCTGTTATCGAACTCCCTCCTGTGGTCATGAATGGTACTTCGGCGAGTTCTGTCCATGGACTCCCTCTGGTGGCTGTGAGTGGTGCTGCTGCTTCTGAGGTTCCTTCCACAGGTGACGGAGTTTATTCGTTGGCTGGCTGCTCTATTTAACTCCACTCAGATCGTTACTCCATGCCAGCTTTCAATGTTCTTGTACTGTTTCAGTTCATTCTTGGATCTTTCTGGTGACCTGTCTACTCCAGCAGAAGCTAAGTCCCTGCTAGATATTATTTGTTCATTGTTTTCTGGTCCAGCTTGCTATCATGATTTTGTTTTGCTAGCTGGAAGCTCTGGGATGCAGAGTGGCACCTCCGCACCGTGAGTCGGTGCGGAGGTCTTTTTGCACACTCTGCGTGGTCTTTTTGTAGTTTTTTGTGCTGACCGCAAAGATACCTTTCCTATCCTCAGTCTGTTTAGTAAGTTGGGCCTCTCTTTGCTGAAACCTGTTTCATTTCTGTGTTTGTGACTTTCATCTTTACTCACAGTCAATATATGTGGGGGGCTGCCTTTTCCTTTGTGGAATTTCTCTGAGGCTAGGTAGGCTTTATTTTCTATTTCTAGGGCTAGTTAGCTCTTAGGCTGTGAAGAGGCGTCTAGGCCGTGTTAGGTACGCTCTACGGCTATTTCTAGTTGTGTGATAGGATTAGGGGTTGCGGTCAGCAGAGTTCCCACTTCCCAGAGCTTGTCTTGTGTGAGTTTAATCATCAGGTCGTTCCTGGTGCTCCTAACCACCAGGTCCATAACATTACGGTCATTGTATTTATCATATTGATCTCTAAATCTTTGAATGTCCTCTAACTTTAACTTTATTGTACTATTGGGTTCTATATAATGACAGCTTGTCCAATAATCTGACACATACCACCCTGTGCTGCTGTTAAGTAGTCCAGTACTACAGTATATTGATTAGTGACTATGATAAGTTAGTTTTGGACAGCAACAGTAGTATTAAATATATCCCAAATTTGATCATCTGGATAATCTGTGGCCCTAAGCAATTTATCCCACATTTGTGTAATCATAGGGTAAATGAAAATAGAACTGACAATTTTATTGGCTATACCCATCTGTACTATTAATCTTTCATGATATTGTACAAACTTATTATTCAAGGATGTTGGAGAATTTAGGCTGTCCCATTCGGTTACCAATATTATTATATGGAAATACGAAAAACCAAAACATCATGTCCCCTTATTTGCCACTAGTCTGTTTGACCAGCTTGCAGTGCGATACGTGGATCCATGTCGGCCTTCCTTCCAGCTTTACTGACATAGGAGTAATGAGGAGGACTTGGTAGGGACCGTCATACCAGGGTTCTAGTCCGTGTTTTCTGACATAGCTTTTCACGACCATAAAACCACAAGGCTTCAAATTGTGACAAGTGTCGGTTTCTGCTGAATCTGGAAGGAAAGAAGAAACTAAAACATGGGTGTTAGCAACATTTTTACTAAGCTGAATAACATATTGAACAGCACGGTCAGTTTCTTCTGATATCTACTGAGACTGGAAATTTGTAACTGAGAACCTAGCACCAAACAATATCTCATATGGGGACAGGCCATGTTTTGCAATAGGGGTAGTACGAATGTGTAAGAGCCCTGGCCATGGAGCCGTAGTCTCCTGCATCATTTTGGTCAATTGTCCCTTCAGTGTGCCGTTCAGCCTCTTAACTTTCCCACTAGATTGTGGATGGTACGGAGTATGGAGGGCTACAGTGGATCCAAGCATTGTCAGAACCTCCTGATACACATGAGAAGAAAAGGCCGGGCCTTGGTCACTTTCATCGACTTCTGGAACACCATATCTGCATATAACTTCCATCACCAGTTTCTTTGCTCTGGTCTTTGCAGTCATGTTGGTAACGGGGAATGCTTCCGGCCAACTGGAGAACATGTCGACAACCATCCGACAATATTCATACCTTCCAGACTTAGGCAACGTGATATGGTCCACCTGGAGCCTTTGGAAAGGATAGTCTGGCTTCGCAAGATGCTTCAGGGGTACACGTTGAAGTTGACTGGGATTGCAGGTCTGACAGATATTACATATACGGTTGAGTGCTGTCAGGACTGTAGAAATACCTGGAGCCCAGTAGAATTTTTGTACCAGGGCTAGGGCCTGTTTTTTTTTTTTTTCCTCGATATGTGGGCCCATGTGCCCACGTGGCAATAGCAGGGTACATCCGCTTAGGGAGACACACAAGTTGGTCCTTTTTCCAGTGACCATTGTCCATACATGCTCCATCAGCTTCCACTGCTTCACTTCTTCCTTTGGAAACATTCTCTGCATCGTCATTAAGCGGTCTCGCGGGTTTTGGCAGAAAACCTCAGTCTGGCATAGATCATCAGGTTCCTGTAGAGTCAGTGTTTCTTGTAACTGTTTACGCTGAGAGCGTGTGCTCACCATAGTTGGTATGGTCTGTTCAACGGGTAGGAGAGCAGCAGCTTTTGCTTGCATATCCGCAAAGGTGTTACCAACAGTCTGTGGACTGTTCCATAGTACCGTGCTCCTTAACTTTGATAATGGCCACCTGAGTAGGTAATTTGATTGAGTCCATGAGGGTTTTAACAGCTTCTTAACGGGAAACAAGGGCGTGTTACATGGGGAAACACAGGATACCAGGGCACCATTATCGAGTAACGTTTGTATTTGCCCCTTGAGTTACTGCTCCTGATCATGTTTCAAAGGGTACTGATGGACTTTGGGAAAAAGGGCACCAGGTTTGAGAAGCACTTTTACTGGTTTTACAGGCATTATTGGGGGTGAATCTGGGCCTATAAGGGCCATCATAACCGTGGAAAGGGCATGTAAGATACACATCTCATTATGTTCATCTGCATAGGGATTATATGACGTAAATACCATTTGACCATCATCTTGGAATTGTATTCTGGAGCGGAACTGTGATAATAAATCTGCCCCCAGTAAATTTACCGGACATGAGGGAGAGATTACGAACTGAGCAGTAACTTCAGGGAAAGGTCCCACAGGGATGGGTTTTGTGAGAGTATATTTATTGAGTCTGCCATCTACTCTAATTAAAACAAGCTCTTGATCTGAGAATTGACATGGCGGGGCTTGGGAGGGAGATTCCCAGACATAGGGTTAAAAAGGGCTATTGGAGTATGGGACTGGATTTGTGTAAGGGTGGGAGGAGGTCAGGAGCTGGAGTCTGGTGGGTCACTGATAAGGAACGGAGCTGCGTCCTTGCAGCTGTGGGGGAGGGGGGGGCTGAGATTGGAGCAGAAATTGCTGCAGCTACTGATTTAACCCTTGATCTCACTGTTGATGCAGAGCGGGTTAAAGGGACACTGTCACCTGAATTTGGAGGGAACAATCTTCAGCCATGGAGGCGGGGTTTTGGGGTTTTTGATTCACCCTTTCCTTACCCGCTGGCTGCATGCTGGCTGCAATATTGGATTGAAGTTCATTCTCTGTCCTCCGTAGTACATGCCTGCACAAGGCAATCTTTACTTGCCCAGGCGTGTACTATGAAGGACAGAGAATGAACTTCAATCCAATATTGCAGCCAGCATGCAGCCAGCGGGTAAGGAAAGGGTGAATCAAACACCCAAAAACCCCGCCTCCATGGCTGAAGATTGTTCCCTCCAAATTCAGGTGACAGTGTCACTTTTTAAGTTCTTCTGAAAACTTTGTACAACTTTTTTTTTTTTTCAATGCATCGTCCAGAATGGAAGTCTCAGTATCGGGTCTCATTGACATTATTGCCTCTTTCAATTCAGATTTAAGGCCGGACATCAAAGCTACTGCAAAAAGGTGTGAATGGGCTTTATTATACAGTGAAAACCCCAAATCTTTAAGTACTACCATAAGACGCCCATAGAACTTCTCGGCAGTCTCCCCCTTGTCCTGTGTGACATCTGTGAGGGAGGTAGCTTGGTCCGCTAATCTATCTTGTGCCCAAACCTTTAAAGCATTACAGAAATCAACATCACTCTCATAGGTTCCCCCGTTCACATTATACATTATGCCACCCTCAATAATAAGAAAATACCCCTCTCCAGCCTTCACATGGAGTAAGTGTAACAGATCTCTCCGGGGAGTGGAATAAATCTCTCAATTCGCTGCTATTTGTCTATAGAAGGCCATGGGGGATGTTTCTGAATCGGGTAACTAAAGTAGGAGGGGGTGGATACTCATAACCACTAGCAATACTAAGCATACCAGGGACTGGTGCTGGCGGTGGCTGATAATAAGTGCCGTCAGCGTTTAGCAAGGGAAAGGTGGGGGCTACAACTCCGGGTCTTCTTGCTTCACAATTGTAACAGACCTGTCTCCACTGAGAATTAGTAACTCTGCATACATCACAAATCCACCCGGCAGGATCATAGGGTGGGGGCGCACTGAGTTTTGGCAACCCAGGATATATTGGAGCTTTGGGGTTAAGGGGCACAGAGCTTACAGTCGGGAGAAGAGGCTTGATTTACTGGGGAGAGACCATATTACCTAACAGGGAGCCCCCCTGTTTCAGATTATTATTTTTAATTATTTGTCTTTCTAACACATTACCCTCAATCACTTTCTCAGTTCCTTCTTGTACCACAAACATCCAGTTTTTGTCATAGTAATAGACAACTTTCCTTTTTCAACGTAACAAAAATAAATCAGAATTCACTTTCTCTGTTAATCCTTAATTTGCTATATATCAACCACTCAACTTGAAGCAGGTGAATATTTTACCAATCTTTCAATCACACTGATAACCAAACAATCTCTTTCAAGTTTCTTTCTAAAACTAGGCGCCATTTTTTACTTTAAACTTACAATATTTCTTTCTACTTCAATACAATATTGTACTATTGCTTTAAATAAAGCACAGATCTCCCAACACATACTACACAAGGATAGAAAATTCAGAGAAGATGCAGCATTGTGCCCCCTCCATACCAGAAACACAGAACAGATTAGAACATCACAGCATTCCTCAACACAAAAGAAAGCAATAGCGCAGCTGTTTGACCCCTCCCATCTTGGAAATTTCACACAGAAACGGAATACAGCAGTTCTCAGACTTAATTAATTTCTACAAAACCTTCATCACACAATTCATTTGCCAGAGAATATTTTCCCCATCTTTGGGCTAACATATTGTTAGCCAATTCAACACACAAATTCAAAGTCTTCTCTTACTTCCATGGAAACATGATTCTCCTTTAGAGCTAAATATCCTTACTTTGTCGTGCATAGTACCAGAGCGGCCGTATATAGTCTATTCCACTAGGTTTACCTGTCCCCCGCCGGGACAACCCAAAAACGCGGTACTCAGTGAAAGGAGGAGGGCGTCTTAGACTTCCCTCCGAATACCTCTGGATATATATACTGTATACTTCTATATATATTCCTGAGTTACGTATCCTACCCAATCTTCGATCACCTCACCGCGCCTGATTCTAACAATGATCAGGAATTCAGGATATTTTGACTATAAAGAGAATTACAATCACTGGTCAATCCGGTGTGTCCGTCCCTTATGAGGTACGGTTCGAGCACTGGGCTCCCAACGGAACTACACCTCTATATGATTCCACCCAAAAATCACCCACCATCGGGGACAAACCTCAGATCCTCTTTGCAGCACAAACACAGGAAAACCACACCAAACGGTCAGTCTGGACAGTATAACTGCCAACTTACCGTGGTTGTTGTGGGGGATGATCAGTCCCAATTTTCCAGTGCCTGTGTCCGCTCCGAGGGTCCTTTGTCTTGTTGTCCTCCGGGGGGCAGAGGCGTTCCTGTTTGGGGTCCCACGTTTTCGGGCGCCAAGCTGTTGAGGGAGGATCTAAAGTGATGGTTGACTCAGTGATTTCCAAATTAATCTAAAGGGCGTTGCCGGCAACTGAAAATGACCAGATGGAGACTCGTGCCTCTGTGTGGGGGATCGAGCAGATCTCTGGGCCCCCGTTTATTGTGTATGAGTTTTCATAGTCATAGAAATTATACTTCAACCAATCAGCATAAGAATACGCTCACAATTCTTAACCTATAAGAATGCAGAAAAAACTTAACCCATGAGGATACAGGAAAAATGGAAACTACAGATATGGTCGTGTCTTTTTGGCATAAAAAACATATTAACAGATGCCTCAGTCTTGTATAGCGATACACCCACGAGTCTCTTATCTGGCTCACTCGAGTTAGAATACTCAAGGTCTTTATACCAATTATGAACCATAGACTAGCTGAATAACAAAATGTTATCTTTGTGAGAAACAGGACAGAGTTATTTCATAGCAGCTGTAACCTTCTACCTAAGTAAATAACAGAATTTATCTTTAACCAACAACAAAATGGAGTCAAAGCACAAAATGGTGAATCTTTCATAATTTGTTCCTTCACACTAGGAAGTCCCCAATACAGCAGCTGCTGTCCCCAGGGGTCAGGATACCAGTCAGGGAATGAACTCAGAATAACTGGCGGAACAGGTTACGGACTCTGTTCAGACTTCACAGATTCTGAATCTTCAGGCAGAAGGAATTCTACATGGAGTCACAGACAGTGCTAGATAGGTATACTGGAAAAGGCTTCAAGAGTACGGTATCAGGTTCAGATACCGCCAGAGAAGCTTCAGAGTTCAAATTCCGACCTGTGCGGCTACAGGGTTAGTTACAACCAGTGCGCCTTCATGGTTCAGGTACCGCCAATTCGGTCTCAGGGATCAAGTACCCCCCTGGTAGGGCTTCAGGGTTCAGGTACCGCCTGTACTGTTTCAGGTTTTGGCCCTGTCCACACAATACCCAGGGGTTCAAGTTCAGACCCTGGCCACACAGGACCAGAGGTATAGATTCATCCCCTAGCCACACAAGAACCAGGGGTTCATATTCAGGTACTCACTATACGGGATACTAGGACAGGGGACTTGGTATCATACAGTAGCACACACTAAATGAAGGTAACTACAGGGGTTGCTCAAGCACCTCCCTAGTGGGGGGGTGTCTTTTATGCTAAATGCCTCCCAGCCATCGGCAGGTGGCATTTTCACAGTGCACGCTCTGCTCCTTTAACCCCTTCCCGACCCATGACGCCACGTAGGCGTCATGAAAGTCGGTGCCATTCCGACCCATGACGCCTATGTGGCATCATGGAAAGATCGCGTCCCTGCAGATCGGGTGAAAGGGTTAACTCCCATTTCACCCGATCTGCAGGGACAGGGGGAGTGGTAGTTTAGCCCAGGGGGGGTGGCTTCACCCCCTCGTGGCTACGATCGCTCTGATTGGCTGTTGAAAGTGAAACTGCCAATCAGAGCGATTTGTAATATTTCACCCATTATAACGGGTGAAATATTACAATCCAGCCATGGCCGATGCTGAAATATCATCGGCCATGGCTGGAAATACTAGTGTGCCCTCACCCCACCCCTCCGATCGCCCCCCCACCCCCCCGATCTGGCCGGTACACTGCTCCGGCTTCCCTCCGCCCTGTGCTCCGCTCCCCCCCGTGCTCGTGTCCGCTCCCCCCGTGCTCCAATCACCCCCCCCGTGCTCCAATCACCCCCCCTGCACTCCGATCCACCCCCCCCCGTGCTCCGTTCCACCCCCCCGTGCTCCATTCCAGCCCCCCCGTGCTCCGTTCCACGCCCCCCGCGCTCCGTTCCACCCCTCCCGCGCTCCGATTCCCCCCTCCGTGCTCCGATCCCCCCCCCCCGTGGTCCCCCCCCACCCTATCATACTTACCGATCCAGCCGTGGTCCCGTCCGTCTTCTCCCGGGCGCCGCCATCTTCCAAAATGGCGGGCGCATGCGCAGTGCGCCCGCCGAATTTGCCGGCCGGCAGATTCGTTCCAAAGTGCATTTTGATCACTGAGATATAATCTATCTCAGTGATCAAAATAAAAAAAATAATAAATGACCCCCCCCCTTTGTCACCCCCATAGGTAGGGACAATAAAAAAATAAAGAAATTTTTTTTTTCCACTAATGTTAGAATAGGGTTAGGGTTAGGGGTAGGGTTAGGGTTAGGGGTAGGGTTAGGGTTAGGGCTAGGGGTAGGGGTAGGGTTAGGGGTAGGGTTAGGGTTAGGGGTAGGGTTAGGGGTAGGGCTAGGGGTAGGGTTAGGGGTAGGGTTAGGGGTAGGGTTAGGGTTAGGGCTAGGGTTAGGGTTAGGGTTAGGAATGTGCACACGTATTCTGGTCCTCTGCGGATTTTTCCGCTGCGGATTTGATAAATCCGCAGTGCTAAACCGCTGCGGATTTATGGCGGATTTACCGCGTTTTTTTCTGCGCATTTCACTGCGGTTTTACTATTGCGATTTTCTATTGGAGCAGTTGTAAAACCGCTGCGGAATCCGCACAAAGAAGTGACATGCTGCGGAATGTAAACCGCTGCGTTTCCGTGCAGTTTTTCCGCAGCATGGGCACAGCGATTTTTGTTTCCCATAGGTTTACATTGAACTGTACACTCATGGGAAACTGCTGCGGATCCGCAGCGTTTTCCGCAGCGTGTGCACATACCTTTAGAATTAGGCTATGTGCACACGGTGCGGATTTGGCTGCGGATTCGCAGCAGTGTTCCATCAGGTTTACAGTACCATGTAAACATATGAAAAACCAAATCCGCTGTGCCCATGGTGCGGAAAATACCGCGCGGAAACGCTGCGTTGTATTTTCCGCAGCATGTCAATTCTTTGTGCGGATTCCGCAGCGTTTTACACCTGTTCCTCAATAGGAATCCGCAGGTGAAATCCGCACAAAAAACACTGGAAATCCGCGGAAAATCCGCAGGTAAAACACAGTGCCTTTTACCCGCAGATTTTTCAAAAATGGTGCGGAAATATCTCACACGAATCCGCAACGTGGGCACATAGCCTTAGGGTTAGGGTTGGAATTAGGGTTGTGGTTAGGGTTAGGGGTGTGTTGGGGTTAGTGTTGTGGTTAGGGGTGTGTTGGGGTTAGTGTTGTGGTTAGGGGTGTGTTGGGGTTAGGGTTGTGATTAGGATTATGGCTACAGTTGGGATTAGGGTTAGGGGTGTGTTGGGGTTAGTGTTGGAGTTAGAATTGAGGGGTTTCCACTGTTTAGGCACATCAGGGGTCTCCAAACGCAACATGGCGCCACCATTGATTCCAGCCAATCTCGTATTCAAAAAGTCAAATGGTGCTCCCTCACTTCCGAGCCCTGACGTGTGCCCAAACAGTGGTTTACCCCCACATATGGGGTACCAGCATACTCAGGATAAACTGCGCAACAATTACTGGGGTCCAATTTCTCCTGTTACCCTTGTGAATCTAAAAAAATGCTTGCTAAAACATCATTTTTGAGGAAAGAAAAATGATTTTTTATTTTCACGGCTCTGCGTTGTAAACGTCTGTGAAGCACTTGGGGGTTCAAAGTGCTCACCACATATCTAGATAAGTTCCTTGGGGGGTCTAGTTTCTAAAATGGGGTCACTTGTGGGGGGTTTCTACTGTTTAGGCACACCAGGGGCTCTGCAAACGCAACGTGACACCCGCAGACCATTCCATCAAAGTCTGCATTTCAAAAGTCACTACTTCCCTTCTGAGCCCCGACGTGTGCCCAAACAGTGGTTTACCCCCACATATGGGGTATCAGCGTACTCAGGAGAAACTGGACAACAACTTTTGGGGTCCAATTTCTCCTGTAACCCTTGGGAAAATAAAAAATTCTGGGCTAAATAATTATTTTTGAGGAAAGAAAACGTATTTATTATTTTCACGGCTCTGCATTATAAACTTCTATGAAGCACTTGGGGGTTCAAAGTGCTCACCACACATCTAGATAAGTTCCTTTCAGGGTCTAGTTTCCAAAATGGGGTCACTTGTGGGGGGTTTCTACTGTTTAGGCACATCAGGGGCTCTGCAAACGCAACGTGACGCCCGCAGAGCATTCCATCAAAGTCTGCATTTCAAAACGTCACTACTTCAATTCCAAGCCCCGGCATGTGCCCAAACAGTAGTTTACCCCCACATATGGGGTATCACCGTACTCAGGAGAAACTGGACAACAAACATTGGGGTCAAATTTCTCCTGTTACCCTTGGGAAAATTAAAAAATTCTGGGCTAAATAATTATTTTTGAGGAAAGAAAACGTATTTATTATTTTCACGGCTCTGCATTATAAACTTCTATGAAGCACTTGGGGGTTCAAAGTGCTCACCACACATCTAGATAAGTTCCTTTGGGGGTCTAGTTTCCAAAATGGGGTCACTTGTGGGGGGTTTCTACTGTTAAGCCACATCAGGGGCTCTGCAAACGCAACGTGACGCCCACAGAGCATTCCATCAAAGTCTGCATTTCAAAACGTCACTACTTCACTTCCGAGCCCCGGCATGTGCCCAAACAGTGATTTACCCCCACATATGGGGTATCAGCGTACTCAGGAGAAACTGGACAACAACTTTTGGGGTCAAATTTCTCCTGTTACCCTTGGGAAAATAAAAAATTGCAGGCTAAAAGATCATTTTTGAGAAAATAATTTTTTTTTTTATTTTCATGGCTCTGCGTTATAAACTTCTGTGAAGCACTTGGGGGTTCAAAGTCCTCACCACACATCTAGATTAGTTCCTTTGGGGGTCTAGTTTCTAAAATGGTGTCATTTCTGGGGGATCTCCAATGTTTAGGCACACAGGGGCTCTCCAAACGTGACATGGTGTCCGCTAATGATTGGAGCTAATTTTCCATTTAAAAAGCCAAATGGCATGCCATCCCTTCCGAGCCCTGCCGTGCGCCCAAACAGTGGTTTACCCCCACATATGGGGTATCAGCGTACTCAGGACAAACTGGACAACAATATTTGGGGTCCAATTTCTCCTATTATCCTTGGCAAAATAGGAAATTCCAGGCTAAAAAATCATTTTTGAGGAAAGAAAAATTATTTTTTATTTTCATGGCTCTGCGTTATAAACTTCTGTGAAGCACTTGGGGGTTTAAAGTGCTCAATATGCATCTAGATAAGTTCCTTGGGGGGTCTAGTTTCCAAAATGGGGTCACTTGTGGGGGAGCTCCAATGTTTAGGCACACAGGGGCTCTCCAAACGCGACATGGTGTCCGCTAACAATTGGAGCTAATTTTCCATTCAAAAAGTCAAATGGCGCGCCTTCTCTTCCGAGCCCTGCCGAGTGCCCAAACAGTGGTTTACCCCCACATATGAGGTATCGGCGTACTCGGGAGAAATTGCCCAACAAATTTTATGATCCATTTTATCCTACTGCCCATGTGAAAATGAAAAAATTGAGGCGAAAAGAATTTTTTTGTGAAAAAAAATTACTTTTTCATTTTTACAGATCAATTTGTGAAGCACCTGAGGGTTTAAAGTGCTCACTAGGCATCTAAATTAGTTCCTTGGGGGGTCTAGTTTCCAAAATGGGGTCACTTGTGGGGGAGCGCCAATGTTTAGGCACACAGGAGCTATCCAAACGCGACATGGTGTCCGCTAACGATGGAAATAATTTTTCATTCAAAAAGTCAAATGGCGCTCCTTCCCTTCCGAGCCTTACCATGTGCCCAAACAGTGGTTTACCTCCACATGTGAGGTATTGGTGTACTCAGGAGAAATTGCCCAACACATTTTAGGATCCATTTTATCCTGTTGCCCATGTGAAAATGAAAAAATTGAGGCTAAAAGAATTTTTTTGCGAAAAAAAGTACTTTTTCATTTTTACGGATCAATTTGTGAAGCACCTGGGGGTTCAAAGTGCTCACTATGCATCTAGATAAGTTCCTTGGGGTGTCTAGTTTCCAAAATGGGGTCACTTGTGGGGGAGCTCCAATTTTTAGGCACACGGGGGCTCTCCAAACGTGACATGGTGTCCGCTAAAGAGTGGAGCCAATTTTTGATTCAAAAAGTCAAATGGCGCTCCTTCCCTTCCAAGCCCTGCCGTGCGCCAAAACAGTGGTTTACCCCCACATATGAGGTATCAGCGTACTCAGGACAAATTGGACAACAACTTTCGTGGTTCAGTTTCTCCTTTTACCATTGGGAAAATAAAAAAATTGTTGCTAAAAGATAATTTTTGTGACTAAAAAGTTAAATGTTCATTTTTTCCTTCCATGTTGCTTCTGCTTCTGTGAAGCACCTGAAGGGTTAATAAACTTCTTGAATGTGGTTTTGAGTACCTTGAGGGGTGCAGTTTTTAGAATGGTGTCACTTTTGGGTATTTTCAGCCATATAGACCCCTCAAACTGACTTCAAATGTGAGGTGGTCCCTAAAAAAAATGGTTTTGTAAATTTCGTTGTAAAAATGACAAATCGCTGGTCGAATTTTAACCCTTATAACTTCCTAACAAAAAAAAAATTTGTTTCCAAAATTGTGCTGATGTAAAGTAAACATGTGGGAAATGTTATTTATTAACTATTTTGTGTCACATATCTCTCTGGTTTAACAGAATAAAAATTCAAAATGTGAAAATTGCGAAATTTTCAAAATTTTCGCCAAATTTCCGTGTTTATCACAAATAAATGCAGAATTTATTGACCTAAATTTACCACTAACATGAAGCCCAATATGTCACGAAAAAACAATCTCAGAACCGCTAAGATCCGTTGAAGCGTTCCTGAGTTATTACCTCATAAAGGGACACTGGTCAGAATTGCAAAAAACGGCAAGGTCTTTAAGGTCAAAATAGGCTGGGTCTTGAAGGGGTTAAGAACAGGGGAACGCGCAAGCACACAAGGTGCAACCTGTAGTAGGAGGCAGGAGATTGGGAGCACACCCCGCAGTCAGGGCGATGAGTATGTCACCGTCCTTGCATCATCGAGTGGGCGGGGGAACAATGCAAGAGCGCCGGCAATAGTGAAAGCAGCACAGGAACTTTTTAAACCAAAGACATGGAATATTCTGCAATGGCTGAGTCAATTTACAGATCTAAACCCCATTAAGCTTGCACATGCCCACATGGTAGAACTGAGCAGAGAGAAGCAGAGCCACAGACAGTGGCGAAAAGAGCAGTAAGATAAGGCGGAGGTACACCCAGCAGAGTGGGAAATGATTAAGACAAAGGAGTAGCAGGGACGGACATACACCAGAGTACAGACAGGAACGGACATAGACCAGAGTTCAGACACGAACGGACACACAAACAGAACACAAATTAAGGCCTGCTAATTGCAGCCCTCTGAGACCGGAAACAGACACGACCTGGCAGCTCAGTAGCAAGTGCTAACTGAGCGAAATAGTTTGCTCAGGCATCCTCCAACGGTTGAGGATGCCTTAACCCCTTAATTCCATATGATGTACTATCCTGTCGAGGTGACCTGGGACTTAATTCCCAGTGACGGGATAGTACGTCATATGCGATCGGCCGCACTCACGGGGGGATCGCGGCCGGGTGTCAGCTGACTATCGCAGCTAACATCCGGCACTATGTGCCAGGAGCGGTCACGGACCGCTCCCGGCACATTAACCCCCGGCACACCGCAATCAAACATGATCGCGATGTGCCGGCGGTACAGGGAAGCATCGCGCAGGGAGGGGGCTCCCTGCGTGCTTCCCTGAGACGATCGGTACACGGTGATGTATTCACCGTGTACCGAGCGTCTTCTCCCTGCAGTCCCCGGATCCAAAATGGCCGCGGGGCTGCATCCGGGTCCTGCAGGGAGTACTTCCGGGCCGCCTGCAGGTGCTGGTGAGCCTGCAGCGATGTCAGTGAGATCATTTCCACATGTGTAAAAAAAAAATAAAAAAATTACTAAATAAATTTAAAAAAATATATTATTCCCATAAATACATTTCTTTATCTAAAAAAAACAAAACAATAAAAGTACACATATTTAGTATCGCCGCGTCAGTAACGACCCAACCTATAAAACTGTCCCACTAGTTAACAACTTCAGTGAACACTGTAAGAAAAAAAAAAAAAACGAGCCAAAAAACAACGCTTTATTATCATACCGCCAAACAAAAAGTGGAATAACACGCGATCAAAAATAATGAATAACCATGATACCGCTGAAAACATCATCTTGTCCCGCAAAAAACGAGCCGCCACAAAGCTTAATAAGCAAAAAAATAAAAAAGTTATAGTCCTGAGAATAAAGCGATGCCAAAATAATTATTTTTTCTATAAAATAGCTTTTATCGTATAAAAGCACCAAAACATAAAAAAATGATATAAATGAGGTATCGCTGTAATCATACTGACCCGACGAATAAAACTTATTCATCCACTTTACCAAATGCGGAACGGTATAAACGCCTCCCCCAAAAGAAATTCATGAATAGCTGGTTTTTGGTCATTCTGCCTCACAAAAATCGGAATAAAAAGTGATCAAAAACTGTCACGTGTCCAAAAATGTTACCAATAAAAACGTCAACTCGTCCCGCAAAAAACAAGACCTCACATGACTCTGTGGAAAAAAATATGGAAAAATTATAGGTCTCAAAATATGGAGACCCAAAAACTTTTTTGCTATAAAAAAAGTGTATTTTAGTGTGTGACGGCTGCCAATCATAAAAATCCGATATAAAAAACGCTATAAAAGTAAATCAAACCCCCCTTCATCACCCCCTTAGTTATGGAAAAATAATAAAATTAAAAAAATGTATTTATTTACATTTTCCCATCAGGGCTATGGTTAGGGTTAGGGTTAGGGCTAGGGTTAGGGTTGGGGCTAGGGTTAGGGTTGGGGCTAGGGTTGGGGTTAGGGTTGGAGCTAAAGTTAGGGTTGGGGCTAAAGTTAGGGTTGGGGCTAAAGTTAGGGTTAGGGTTGGGGCTAAAGTTAGGGTTAGGGTTTGGATTATATTTACGGTTGGGATTAGGGTTGGGATTAGAATTAGGGGTGTGTCAGGGTTAGGGGTGTGGTTAGGGTTACCGTTGGGATTAGGGTTAGGGGTGTGTTAGGGTTAGGGTTTCAGGTAGAATTGGGGAGTTTCCACTGTTCAGGCACATCAGGGGCTCTCCAAACGCGACATGGCGTCCGATCTTAATTCCAGCCAATTCTGCGTTGAAAAAGTAAAACAGTGCTCCTTCCCTTCCGAGCTCTCCGGTGCGCCCAAACAGGGGTTTACCCCAACATATGGGGTATCAGCGTACTCAGGACAAATTGGACAACAACTTTTGGGGTCCAAGTTCTCTTGTTATCCTTGGGAAAATAAAAATGTGGGGGGCTAAAAATCATTTTTGTGGGAAAAATAAGATTTTTATTTTCGCGGCTCTGCATTGTAAACTGCAGTGAAACACGTGGGGGTTCAAAGTTCTCACAACACATCTAGATAGGTTCCTTGGGAGGTCTAGTTTCCAATATGGGGTCACTTGTGGGGGGTTTATACTGTTTGGGTACATCAGGGGCTCTGCAAATGCAATGTGATGCCTGCAGACCAATCCATCTAAGTCTGTATTGCAAATGGCGCTCCTTCCCTTCCGAGCTCTGCCATGCGCCCGAACAATGCTTCCCCCCCACATATGGGGTATCAGCGTACTCAGGACAAATTGGACAACAACTTTCGAGGTCCAATTTATCCTGTTACCCTTGTGAAAATACAAAACTGGGGACTAAAAAATCATTTTTGTGAAAAAAAAAGAATTTTTATTTTCACGGCTCTGCGTTATAAACTGTAGTGAAACACTTGTGTTTTGAGAGCTTTGAGCCCCCATCTAGATAAGTTCCTTAGGGGGTCTACTTTCCAAAATGGTGTCACTTGTGGGGGGGTTTCAATGTTTAGGCACATCAGGGGCTCTCCAAACGCAACATGGTGTCCCATCTCAATTCCAGTCAATTTTGCATAGAAAAGTCAAATGGCGCTCCTTCCCTTCCGAGCTCTGCCATGCGCCCACACAATGGTTTACACCCATATATGGGGTATCAGCGTACTCAGGACAAATTGCACAACAACTTTTGTGGTCTAATTTCTTCTCTTACCCTTGGGAAAATAAAAAATTGGGGGCAAAAACATCATTTTTGTGAAAAAATATGATTTTTTATTTTTACGGCTCTGCATTATAAACTTCTATGAAGCACTTGTTGGGTCAAAGTGCTCACCACACATCTAGATAAGTTCCTCAAGGGGTCTACTTTCCAAAATGGTGTCACTTGTGGGGGGTTTCAATGCTTAGGCACATCAGGGGCTCTCCAAACGCAACATGGCGTCCCATCTCAATTCCAGTCAATTTTGCATTGAAAAGTCAAATGGCGCTCCTTTCCTTCCGAGCTCTGCCATGCGCCCAAACAGTGGTTTATCCCCACATATGGGGTATCAACGTACTCAGGACAAATTGCACAACAACTTTTGGGGTCCATTTTCTCCTGTTACCCTTGGTAAAATAAAACAAATTGGAGCTGAAATAAATTTTGTGTGAAAAAAAGTTAAATGTTCATTTTTATTTAAACATTCCAAAAATTCCTGTAAAACACCTGAATTGTTAATAAACTTCTTGAATGTGGTTTTGAGCACCTTGAGGGGTGCAGTTTTTAGAATGGTGTCACACTTGGGTATTTTCTATCATATAGACCCCTGAAAATGACTTCAAATGATATGTGGTCCCTAAAAAAAAATGGTGTGGTAAAAATGAGAAATTGCTGGTCAACTTTTAACCCTTATAACTCCCTAATAAAAAAAAAAAATGTGGTTCCAAAATTGTGCTGATGTAAAGTAGACATGTGGGAAATGTTACTTATTAAGTATATTGCATGACATATCTCTGTGATTTAAGGGTATAAAAATTCAAAGTTGGAAAATTGCGAAATTTTCAAAATTTTCGCCAAATTTCCATTTTTTTCTCAAATAAACGCAAGTTATATCGAATAAATTTTACCACTATCATGAAGTACAATACGTCACAAGAAAAAAATATCAGAATCGCCAAGATCCGTTGAAGCCTTTCAGAGTTATAACCTCATAAAGGGACAGTGGTCAGAATTGTAAAAATTGTCCTGGTCATTAACGTGTAAACCACCCTCGGGGCTTAAGGGGTTAATTATCAGAGGCCTCAAGGCTATTGGCCAGGAGCACCTTAGGGAGGTACACACAGTCTCAATAAGAATCCGGAGTTGCTGGCGCCTCCCCCCTATGCACACAGCCAGGAAGTGTACACAGAGTAAGCAGCCATGGAGCACATGGCATGGAACCAGCAGCAGACAGATCTCACAGCATGGAACCAGCAGCAGACAGATCTCACAGCATGGCACTGGGTGAGTGAGTTGATGTAACAGGCAGGTGGGGAATGGAAGGCCATGCAGTGATGCCGGCAGGGTTGTTACAACTGCTGCAGTAAATGCCTGGCAAAGCATCATAAAGGAGGAAACCCAGCGTTTTATAATATCCACAGCTTCCGGACTTCAGGCAATCATTGGCTGCAAATGATTCTCCACATAGTATTAAAAATGAACATTTTGTTTACGGTAATATTAATTGGTCAAATTACTTTTCAGCCCCTGAATTGACTCTGTAGAATACTGGTTGCAATTCCTAAATGCTTCACAGAATATTTTTGTGCAACCCCTTTAATTAAACCTGAAAGTCTACACCTTAAAGGTATCTCAGTTCTTTCATTTTAACCCCTTCCCGACCTTTGACGCCACGTAGGCGTCATGAAAGTCGGTGCCAATCCGACCCATGACGCCTATGTGGCGTCATGGAAAGATCGCGTCCCTGCAGATCGGGTGAAAGGGTTAACTCCCATTTAACCCGAACTGCAGGGACAGGGGGAGTGTTAGTTTAGCCCAGGGGGGTGGCTTAACCCCCTCGTGGCTACGATCGCTCTGATTGGCTGTTGAAAGTGAAACTGCCAATCAGAGCTATTTGTAATATTTCACCTATTATAACTGGTGAAATATTACAATCCAGCCATGGCCGATGCTGCAATATCATCGGCCATGGCTGGAAACACTAATGTGCCCTCACCCCACCGATCGCCCCCCCAAGCCACCGATCTGTCCGGTACACTGCTCCGGCTCCCCTCCGTCCTGTGCTCCGCTCCCCCCGTGCTCTTGTTTGCTCCCCCCGTGCTCCAATCACCCTCCCCGTCCTCCAATCACCCCCCTGCACTCCGATCCACCCCCCCGTGCTCCGTTCCACCCCCGTGCTCCGTTCCACCTCCACCGTGCTCCGTTCCACCCCTCCCGCGCTCCGATCCTTCCCCCCATGCTCCGATCCCCCCCCTTCCCCGTGCTCCCCCCCCACCCCATCATACTTATCTATCCTGCCGGGGTCCGTCCGTTTTCTCCCTGGGCGCCGCCATCTTCCAAAATGGCGGGCGCATGCACAGTGCTCCCGCCGAATCTGCCGGCCGGCAGATTCGTTCCAAAGTGCATTTTGATCACTGAGATAGATTATATCTCAGTGATCAAAATAAAAAAAATAATAAATGACCCCCCCCCCTTTGTCACCCCCATAGGTAGGGACAATAAAAAAATAAAGAATTTTTTTTTTCCACTAATGTTAGAATAGGGTTAGGGCTAGGGTTAGGGGTAGGGTTAGGGTTAGGGCTAGGGTTAAGGCTAGGGTTAGGGTTTCGGTATGTGCACACGTATTCTGGTCCTCTGCGGATTTTTCCGCTGCGGATTTGATAAATCCGCAGTGCTAAACCGCTGCGGATTTATGGCGGATTTACCGCGTTTTTTCTGCGCATTTCACTGCGGTTTTACAACTGCGATTTTCTATTTGAGCAATTGTAAAACCGCTGCGGAATCCGCACAAAGAAGTGTACAGCGATTTTTGTTTCCCATAGGTTTACATTGAACTGTAAACTCATGGGAAACTGCTGCGGATCCGCAGCGTTTTCCGCAGCATGTGCACATACCTTTAGAATTAGGCTATGTGCACACGGTGCAGATTTGGCTGCGGATCCGCAGCAGTGTTCCATCAGGTTTACAGTACCATGTAAACCTATGGAAAACCAAATCCGCTGTGCCCATGGTGCGGAAAATACCGCGCGGAAACGCTGCGTTGTATTTTCCGCAGCATGTCAATTCTGTGTGCGGATTCCGCAGCGTTTTACACCTGTTCCTCAATAGGAATCCGCAGGTGAAATCCGCACAAAAAACACTGGAAATCCGCGGGAAATCCGCAGGTAAAACGCAGTGCCTTTTACCCGCGGATTTTTCAAAAATGATGCTGAAAAATCTCACACGAATCCGCAACGTGGGCACATAGCCTTAGGGTTAGGGTTGGAATTAGGGTTGTGGTTAGGGGTGTGATTAGGGTTATGGCTACAGTTGGGATTAGGGTTAGGGGTGTGGGGGGGGTTAGTGTTGGAGGTAGAATTGAGGGGTTACCACTGTTTAGGCACATCAGGGGTCTCCAAACGCAACATGGCGCCACCATTGATTCCAGCCAATCTCGTATTCAAAAAGTCAAATGGTGCTCCCTCAATTCCGAGCCCCGACGTGCGCCCAAACAGTGGTTTACCCCCATATATGGGGTACCAGCATACTCAGGATAAACTGCGCAACAATTACTGGGGTCCAATTTCTCCTGTTACCCTTGTGAAAATAAAATAATGCTTGCTAAAACATCATTTTTGAGGAAAGAAAAATGATTTTTTATTTTCACGGCTCTGCGTTGTAAACGTCTGTGAAGCACTTGGGGTTTCAAAGTGCTCACCACATATCTAGATAAGTTCCTTGGGGGGTCTAGTTTCTAAAATGGGGTCACTTGTGGGGGGTTTCTACTGTTTAGGCACATCAGGGGCTCTGCAAACGCAACGTGACGCCCGCAGACCATTCCATCAAAGTCTGCATTTCAAAACGTCACTACTTCCCTTCTGAGCCCCGAAGTGTGCCCAAACAGTGGTTTACCTCCACACATGGGGTATCAGCGTACTCAGGAGAAACTGGACAACAACTTTTGGGGTCCAATTTCTCCTGTAACCCTTGGGAAAATAAAAAATTCTGGGCTAAATAATTATTTTTGAGGAAAGAAAATGTATTTATTATTTTCACGGCTCTGCATTATAAACTTCTATGAAGCACTTGGGGGTTCAAAGTGCTCACCACACATCTAGATAAGTTCCTTTCGGGGTCTAGTTTCCAAAATGGGGTCACTTGTGGGGGGTTTCTACTGTTTAGCCACATCATGGGCTCTGGAAACGCAATGTGACGCCCGCAGAGCATTCCATCAAAGTCTGCATTTCAAAACGTCACTACTTCAATTCCGAGCCCCGGCATGTGCCCAAACAGTAGTTTACCCCCACATATGGGGTATCACCGTACTCAGGAGAAACTGGACAACAAATATTGGGGTCAAATTTCTCCTGTTACCCTTGGAAAAATTAAAAAATTCTGGGCTAAATAATAATTTTTGAGGAAAGAAAACGTATTTATTATTTTCACGGCTCTGCATTATAAACTTCTGTGAAGCACTTGGGGGTTCAAAGTGCTCACCACACATCTAGATAAGTTCCTTTCGGGGTCTAGTTTCCAAAATGGGGTTACTTGTGGGGGGTTTCTACTGTTAAGCTACATCAGGGGCTCTGCAAACGCAACGTGACGCCCACAGAGCATTCCATCAAAGTCTGCATTTCAAAACCTCACTACTTCACTTCCGAGCCCCGGCATGTGCCCAAACAGTGGTTTACCCCCACATATGGGGTATCAGCGTACTCAGGAGAAACTGGACAACAACTTTTGGGGTCAAATTTCTCCGGTTACCCTTGGGAAAATAAAAAATTGCAGGCTAAAATATCATTTTTGAGAAAATATTATTTTTTTTTTAATTTTCATGGCTCTGCGTTATAAACTTCTGTGAAGCACTTGGGGGTTCAAAGTCCTCACCACACATCTAGATTAGTTCCTTTGGCGGTCTAGTTTCCAAAATGGGGTCATTTCTGGGGGATCTCCAATGTTTAGGCACACAGGGGCTCTCCAAACGTGACATGGTGTCCGCTAATGATTAAAGCTAATTTTCCATTTAAAAAGCCAAATGGCGTGCCTTCCCTTCCGAGCCCTGCCGTGCGCCCAAACAGTGGTTTACCCCCACATACCCCCACATATGGGGTATCAGCGTACTCAGGACAAACTGGACAACAACATTTGGGGTCCTCCTATTACCCTTGGCAAAATAGGAAATTCCAGGCTAAAAAATCATTTTTGAGGAAAGAAAAATTATTTTTTATTTTCATGGCTCTGCGTTATAAACTTCTGTGAAGCACCTGGGGGTTTAAAGTGCTCAATATGCATCTAGATAAGTTCCTTGGGGGGGGTCTAGTTTCCAAAATGAGGTCACTTGTGGGGGAGCTCCAATGTTTAGGCACACAGGGGCTCCCCAAATGCGACATGGTGTCTGCTAACAATTGGAGCCAATTTTCCATTCAAAAAGTCAAATGGCGCGCCTTCCCTTCCGAGCCCTGCCGAGTGCCCAAACAGTGGTTTACCCCCACATATGAGGTATCGGCGTACTCGGGAGAAATTGCCCAACAAATGTTATGATCCATTTTATCCTATTGCCCATGTGAAAATGAAAAAATTGAGGCGAAAAGAATTTTTTTGTGAAAAAAAAAAAGTACTTTTTCATTTTTACGGATCAATTTGTGAAGCACCTGGGGGTTCAAAGTGCTCACTATGCATCTAGATAAGTTCCTTGGGGCGTCTAGTTTCCAAAATGGGGTCACTTGTGGGGGAGCTCCAATTTTTAGGCACACGGGGGCTCTCCAAACGTGACATGGTGTCCGCTAAAGAGTGAAGCCAATTTTTCGTTCAAAAAGTCAAATGGCGCTCCTTCCCTTCCAAGCCCTGCCGTGCGCCCAAACAGTGGTTTACCCCCACATATGAGGAATCAGCGTACTCAGGACAAATTGGACAACAACTTTCGTGGTTCAGTTTCTCCTTTTACCATTGGGAAAATAAAAAAATTGTTGCTAAAAGATCATTTTTGTGACTAAAAAGTTAAATGTTCATTTTTTCCTTCCATGTTGCTTCTGCTGCTGTGAAGCACCTGAAGGGTTAATAAACTTCTTGAATGTGGTTTTGAGTACCTTGAGGGGTGCAGTTTTTAGAATGGTGTCACTTTTGGGTATTTTCAGCCATATAGACCCCTCAAACTGACTTCAAATGTGAAGTGGTCCCTAAAAAAAATGGTTTTGTAAATTTCGTTGTAAAAATGAGAAATCGCTGGTCAAATTTTAACCCTTATAACTTCCTAGCAAAAAAAAATTTTGTTTCCAAAATTGTGCTGATGTAAAGTATACATGTGGGAAATGTTATTTATTAACTATTTTGTGTCACATAACTCTCTGGTTTAACAGAATAAAAATTCAAAATGTGAAAATTGCGAAATTTTCAAAATTTTCGCCAAATTTCCGTTTTTATCACAAATAAACGCAGAATTTATTGACCTAAATTTACCACTAGCATGAAGCCCAATATGTCACGAAAAAACAATCTCAGAACTGCTAGGATCCGTTGAAGCGTTCCTGAGTTATTACCTCATAAAGGGACACTGGTCAGAATTGCAAAAAACGGCAAGGTCTTTAAGGTCAAAATAGGCTGGGTCATGAAGGGGTTAATGCATAGCTCATATCACAAAGGTCTGGTCACTGTTCAAATATGTCTGGACGTAACTGTAACATGCAGGATTTATGCATTTTTAATATGTATTAGTTCATAATTATAATATGATTTACTATGGAATATTTAAAACTAATAACAGTAAGGTAATAAAAAACATTTTAAATTTAGTCACTGTTTTGCAGGTCCATTAAACTAAAGTCATCTTCTGGCATAAAAAAGAAATACCCCATTCTAAAGCCAAATTATGAAGCAAAGCATAGCCAGGGTCTATTTGTGGTGGGAACTGCCAGCCATGGTATTGACTTTCGCAAATCTGCGGGCGGATTCATTCATGGATTCCGATATACAGGTGAGAAATCTTGCAATCTCTTTCTTAAAGGGATTCCCCAAAAATGTAATAATATGGCCCTCGTCTTTTATGTCAAATGGCAGCTTGTCCTTGTCATGTGTCAGAATGGGTTGGAGAAACAGTTTTCTAGACCTGTGTCTCAAGTGACAGAGGAGTTATATCAGGAGGTTACTGTGGAGACACGAGGATCAGTGGGTGCTCTCGTCCGTTAGCCTGGCTGTCTTTAGCAACACCGCATGGACCAGGGCTCATCCCTCTGAAAGCCTTTTCTCCTTCCCCCTGCGTAGAATATTACTCAGACAACACAGGGTGAGGGTAAAACAACAGAATGTTACTTTATTGGATCACCAACAGTCAATAATATATAGTACACAAAAAAACAGTTGAGGCTTCGACTAGAAATGCTGTTGAGACCTAAGGATGGTGGGAAGCTGGCACTTCCGAACCCTTGGATTTATTATTTAGCTGCGCAGGGTCAACATATGAGGGGTTGGAGGGAAGTAGACGGTATGGGTTCAACACAAAGGATTCTGATTCATATTTTGGGCAGGGATCCATTGGTTGAGTGTTGTGGATTCTGTTTTTGGGCTCCCTCTGGTGGTTACAGATGGTACTGGGTGACTTGTGTTCTCTGTGGTCTCTGGTGTCCACCTGTTCTATCAGGATATGGGAGTTTCCTATTTAACCTGGCTTTCTTGTCATTTCCTCGCCGGCGATCAATGTAATCAGTGTGTCTTGTTACCTCTGGTTTCCGCTTCTGTAATCATCAGGACAAGCTAAGTTTTTGATTTTCCTGTTCCACGTTTTGCTTTATTTTTGTTTTAGTCCAGCTTGCAGTTATTTGATTCCTTGTTGCTGGTTGCTCTAGTGGGCTGATATTACTCCTCATGTTCCATGAGTTGGCACGTGAGTTCAGGTAATTTCAGGATGGTTTTTTGTAGGGTTTTTCGCTGACCGCGCAGTTCACTTTTGTATCCTCTGCTATCTAGTTTTAGCGGGCCTCATTTTGCTGAATCTGTTTTCATTACTACGTATGTGCTTTCCTCTCATTTCACCGTCATTACATGTGGGGGGCTGCTATTTCTGTGGGGTGTTTCTCTGGAGGCAAGAGAGGTCTTTGTTTCTTCTAATAGGGGAAGCTAGTCCTTCGGCTGGCGCGAGACGTCTAGAATCATCGTAGGCACGTTCCCCGGCTACTGCTAGTGTTGTGAATTAGGTTCAGGATCGCGGTCAGCTCAGTTTCCATCACCCTAGAGCTTGTTCTGTTTTTTGTGTGCTTGTCCTTTTGTGATCCCCTGCCATTGGGATCATGACAGTATCGCCGGCCCAAAGTGGTAATCGTATTGGCTGAAGTAGGAGGAAAAGTAGTCTGAGGAAGTTTTTTTTTTTTTTTTTCCTTCCCTCAGAGTTTGCTGCCTAGCCTTAATTGCAGCCTGGCTGCGTCTTACCTCCTCTTAATCCTTGAATGGCTCTGACCTCAGCTGTTTATCATGGTGGTCCAGAGTTTGGCTTCCAGCCTGAATAATCTTGCTGCTAAGGTTCAAAATATACAAGATTTTGTTGTACATGCTCCTATGTCTGAACCTAGAATTCCTATCCCAGAGTTTTTTTCTGGAGATAGATCTAGTTTTCTGAATTTTAGGAACAATTGCAAGTTGTTTCTTTCTTTGAATTCTCGCTCCTCTGGAGACCCTGCTCAGCAAGTCAAAATTGTAATATCTTTCCTGCGGGGTGACCCTCAGAATTGGGCATTTGCATTGGCACCAGGGGATCCTGCGTTGCTCAATGTGGATGCGTTTTTTCTGGCATTGGGTTTGCTCTATGAGGAACCTAACCTAGAGATTCAGGCTGAAAAAGCTTTATTGGCTCTCTCTCAGGGGCAAGATGAAGCAGAAATATATTGTCAGAAATTTCGGAAATGGTCGGTGCTTACTCAGTGGAATGAGTGCGCTCTGGCTGCAAAATTCAGAGATGGCCTTTCTGAGGCCATTAAAGATGTTATGGTGGGGTTCCCGGCGCCTACAGGTCTGAATGAGTCTATGACTATGGCTATTCAGATTGATCGGCGTTTACGGGAGCGCAAACCTGTGCACCATTTGGCGGTGTCTTCTGAACAGGCACCTGAGACAATGCAATGTGATAGAATTCAGTCCAGAAGTGAACGGCAAAACTATAGGCGGAAAAATGGGTTGTGTTTTTATTGTGGTGATTCAGCTCATGTTATATCAGCATGCTCTAAACGCACAAAAAAGGTTGATAAGTCTGTTGCCATTAGTACTTTACAGTCTAAGTTCATTCTGTCTGTGACTCTGATTTGTTCATTATCAGCCATTTCCGTCGATGCCTATGTGGATTCAGGCGCTGCCCTGAGTCTTATGGATTGGTCATTTGCCAACCGCTGTGGGTTTAGTCTGGAGCCTCTGGAAGTCCCTATTCCTTTGAAAGGAATTGACTCTACACCTTTGGCTATGAATAAACCTCAGTACTGGACACACGTGACCATGCGTATGACTCCCGTTCATCAGGAGGTGATTCGCTTCCTGGTACTGTATAATTTACATGATGTCTTAGTGCTTGGTCTGCCATGGTTACAAACTCATAACCCAGTCTTGGACTGGAAGGCGATGTCTGTGTTAAGCTGGGGATGTCAGGGGGTTCATGATGATGCACCTCCGATTTCTATCGCTTCATCTACTCCTTCTGAGGTTCCTGTATTTTTGTCTGATTATCGGGATGTTTTTGAGGAGCCTAAGCTCAATTCGCTTCCTCCTCACAGGGATTGCGATTGTGCTATAGATTTGATTCCTGGCAGTAAATTTCCTAAAGGTCGTTTGTTCAATCTGTCAGTGCCAGAGCATACTGCTATGCGGGATTATGTTAAGGAGTCCTTGGAAAAGGGACATATCCGTCCATCTTCATCTCCTTTGGGAGCAGGTTTTTTTTTCGTCGCCAAAAAAGATGGTTCCTTGAGGCCTTGTATAGATTACCGTCTTTTGAATAAGATTACGGTCAAATATCAATATCCTTTGCCATTGTTGACTGATTTGTTCACTCGCATTAAGGGGGCTAAATAGTTCACTAAGATTGATCTTCGGGGTGCGTATAATCTTGTGCGGATTAAGCGGGATGATGAGTGGAAAACCGCATTTAATACGCCTGAGGGCCATTTTGAGTATTTGGTGATGCCTTTTGGACTTTCTAATGCTCCTTCTGTCTTCCAGTCCTTTATGCACGATATTTTCCGTGAATATCTGGATAAATTTATGATTGTGTATTTGGATGATGTTTTGGTTTTTTCTGATGACTGGGAGTCCCATGTTCAGCAGGTCAGGAAGGTGTTTCAGGTCCTGCGGGCCAATTCTTTGTTTGTGAAAGGTTCAAAGTGTCTCTTTGGAGTCCAGAAGATTTCTTTTTTGGGGTATATTTTTTCCCCTTCTACTATTGAGATGGATCCCATCAAGGTTCAAGCTATTTGTGACTGGACGCAGCCTACATCTCTTAAGAGTTTACAGAAGTTCTTGGGCTTTGCTAATTTTTATCGTCGTTTCATAACTAATTTTTCTAGTGTTGTTAAGCCTTTGACGGATCTGACTAAGAAGGGTGCTGATGTTGCTGATTGGTCTCCTGCGGCTGTGGAGGCCTTTCAGGAACTTAAGCGCCGGTTTTCTTCTGCTCCTGTGTTGCGTCAGCCAGATGTTTCGCTTCCTTTTCAGGTTGAGGTTGATGCTTCTGAGATTGGAGCGGGGGCGGTTTTGTCACAGAGAAGCTCCGATTGCTCGGTGATGAAGCCATGTGCGTTCTTTTCTAGAAAGTTTTCGCCCACTGAGCGGAATTATGATGTTGGTAATCGGGAGCTTTTGGCCATGAAGTGGGCATTTGAGGAGTGGCGTCATTGGCTTGAGGGTGCTAGACATCGTGTGGTGGTCTTGACTGATCACAAAAATCTGATTTACCTTGAGTCTGCCAAGCGTCTGAATCCTAGACAGGCTCGTTGGTCACTGTTTTTCTCTCGTTTCGATTTTGTGGTTTCATACCTGCCAGGTTCAAAGAATGTGAAGGCGGATGCTCTTTCTAGGAGTTTTGTGCCTGATTCCCCTGGAAATTCTGAGCCCAATGGTATCCTTAGGGATGGGGTGATTTTGTCGGCTGTCTTCCCAGACTTGCGACGTGCTTTGCAGGAGTTTCAGGCGGATAAACCTGATCGTTGTCCGCCTGAAAGACTGTTTGTTCCGGATAATTGGACCAGTAGAGTCATCTCCGAGGTCCATTCTTCTGCGTTGGCAGGTCATCCTGGAATATTTGGTACTAGAGACTTGGTGGCCAGGTCTTTTTGGTGGCCTTCCTTGTCGAGGGATGTGCGTTCTTTTGTGCAGTCTTGTGAAGTCTAAGCCTTGCTGTTCTCGGGCCAGTGGATTGTTGTCACCTTTGCCTATCCCGAAGAGGCCTTGGACGCACATTTCCATGGACTTTATTTCGGATCTCCCTGTCTCTCAAAAAATGTCCGTCATCTGGGTTGTGTGTGACCGCTTTTCTAAGATGGTTCATCTGGTCCCCTTGCCTAAGTTACCTTCCTCCTCTGAGTTGGTCCCTCTGTTTTTTCAGAACGTGGTTCGTTTGCATGGGATTCCGGAGAACATTGTTTCTGACAGGGGATCCCAGTTTGTGTCTAGATTTTGGCGGACGTTCTGTGCTAAGATGGGCATTGATTTGTCCTTTTCGTCTGCATTCCATCCTCAGACGAATGGCCAGACGGAACGAACTAATCAGACCTTGGAAACTTATTTAAGGTGTTTTGTTTCTGCTGATCAAGATGACTGGGTTACCTTTTTGCCGCTTGCCGAATTTGCCCTTAATAATCGGGCTAGTTCTGCTACCTTGGTTTCTCCTTTCTTTTGTAATTCGGGGTTTCATCCTCGTTTTTCCTCTGGTCAGGTGGAGCCTTCTGATTGTCCTGGAGTGGACATGGTGGTGGATAGGTTGCATCAGATTTGGAGTCATGTGGTGGACAATTTGAAGTTGTCCCAGGAGAGGGCTCAGCAGTTTGCTAATCGCCGTCGCCGCGTGGGTCCTCGACTTCGTGTTGGGGACTTGGTGTGGTTGTCTTCTCGTTTTGTTCCTATGAAGGTCTCTTCTCCTAAGTTCAAGCCTCGGTTTATCGGTCCCTATAGGATCTTGGAAATTCTTAACCCTGTGTCGTTTCGTTTGGATCTCCCGGCATCGTTTGCTATTCATAATGTGTTCCATCGGTCGTTGTTGCGGAAGTATGAGGTACCTGTTGTTCCTTCGCTTGAGCCTCCTGCTCCGGTGCTGGTGGAGGGAGAATTGGAGTATGTTGTGGAGAAGATCTTGGATTCTCGTGTTTCCAGACGGAAACTTCAGTATTTGGTCAAGTGGAAGGGTTATGGTCAGGAGGATAATTCTTGGGTGGTTGCCTCTGATGTTCATGCTGCTGATTTGGTCCGTACATTTCATAGGGCTCATCCTGGTCGCCCTGGTGGTTCTCGTGAGGGTTCGGTGACCCCTCCTCAAGCAGGGGGTACTGTTGTGGATTCTGTTTTTGGGCTCCCTCTGGTGGTTACATATGGTACTGGGTGACTTGTGTTCTCTGCGGTCTCTGGTGTCCACCTGTTCTATCAGGATATGGGAGTTTCCTATTTAACCTGGCTTTCTTGTCATTTCCTCGCCGGCGATCAATGTAATCAGTGTGTCTTGTTACCTCTGGTTTCCGCTTCTGTAATCATCAGGACAAGCTAAGTTTTTGATTTTCCTGTTCCACGTTTTGCTTTATTTTTGTTTTAGTCCAGCTTGCAGTTATTTGATTCCTTGTTGCTGGTTGCTCTAGTGGGCTGATATTACTCCTCATGTTCCATGAGTTGGCACGTGAGTTCAGGTAATTTCAGGATGGTTTTTTGTAGGGTTTTTCGCTGACCGCGCAGTTCACTTTTGTATCCTCTGCTATCTAGTTTTAGCGGGCCTCATTTTGCTGAATCTGTTTTCATTACTACGTATGTGCTTTCCTCTCATTTCACCGTCATTACATGTGGGGGGCTGCTATTTCTGTGGGGTGTTTCTCTGGAGGCAAGAGAGGTCTTTGTTTCTTCTAATAGGGGAAGCTAGTCCTTCGGCTGGCGCGAGACGTCTAGAATCATCGTAGGCACGTTCCCCGGCTACTGCTAGTGTTGTGAATTAGGTTCAGGATCGCGGTCAGCTCAGTTTCCATCACCCTAGAGCTTGTTCTGTTTTTTGTGTGCTTGTCCTTTTGTGATCCCCTGCCATTGGGATCATGACAGTTGAGGTTTTGGAAGAAGATAGTTTTGGGAAGTTTGGGTTGGCTTACCCCACTCTGATAATGATCCATAGGGTGTTCGTGGCAATTAAGAGGATTAGTGGTGTGGAACACTTGACTAATTTCTCCCCGATATGGCAGAATGATAATTTACCAGAGTTTGTTAAAATGGGGGACTTTAACATTTGGAAGAGATTGGGAATATATTACATTGGCCAGATATGGGATGGGCAAGGTCTGTTATCTTTTGAGAAATTACAGGAGACCTATGGGTTACCGGAGGTCTGTAGGTTTCAGTATAGACAGTTTCATCATGCTCACATGGCACAGAGTCAAATGGTTGAAATGTCGGTCCAGACAGATATCCTTGTGGATTATATATGTGTAAAAGGGGGGACAAGAGGAGTTGTGTCCAATATTTACAGGGACCTACTGTTTACCTTTTTTCAAAGTTACCCGATCAAACCAAATGAGAAAATGGGAAGTAGAGGTGGGAAGGATAGAGGAGGATAAATGGGAGGAAATATTGGAATATATACCCAAACTGTCGCTAAGCGAGCCTGCCGACTTTCACAAATATATGTACTCCATAGAGTATATAAGACGCCAGACAGATTGTACAAAGCTAGTTTGAGACAGACTTCGGAATGTCCTAGGTGTCGGGCTGAGGTGGCCGGGATTCTACATATGCTATGGCAATGTCCAAAATTGAATACATTTTGGTTGGAAGTGGGTGCAGCAATTGGAAGGGTATATAACTGTAGAATTGAGAGGGATCCTGAGGTGTGTATTTTGGGATAAGTGGAGGAGATCCGGGTACTTAATTGTCATAAGCTGGAAATAGCCAGGTTATTATATTGTGAGAAAACTGATCGCTAGATATGGGATAAATGAAGAACCACCGATGGTGCGGCAATTTTATAGACAGTCTGACATTATTATAGGAATAGAAAAATGGATTTATGCCAAAAGGAAAAAAAGGCAATACTTTTGAAATACTGTGGAAACCCTGGGTGGAGAGATGATGAACCCAGAAAGTCTGTGTTGTATTAATGTATATTGCTGTTAAAATGCGTTTTTTTATTATTGTTATTATTATTATTTATTTCTATAGCACCATTGATTTCATGGTGCTTTACATGAGAAGGCGTTACATACAAGTTACAGATATCACTTACAGTAAACAAACTAACAATGACAGACTGGTATAGAGGGAAGAGGACCCTGCCCTTGCGGGCTTACATTCTACAGGATTATGGGGAAGGAGACAGTAGGTTGGGGGGTTGCAGGAGCTCCGGTGTTGGTGAGGCGGTAGCTTCGGTAGTGGTGAGGAGGCAGCGGGGTCAGTGCAGGCTGTAGGTATTATTAGGTTTGTGTACATTAATAGGTGGGCGGGGAGGGAGATTTTTTGTAATATCTGTACTTGTTCACTTTTGACAAATTGACTTTGCCTGATGTTTTGTTAATTATTAAAAATGTATCTGATTAAAAACAAAATGATTATCAGGCTGCTGCATATGCAGATACCTAGGAACCAGCCATCTACTAATGCTGAGATTGGAGGGTGAGATTGGGTGAGGAGTCATGGAGCACTCTCCTCATGATTTCACCAGACTCAAAACTACGATCACTCATATGCACCAAATGTTGTAATATTTAGGTGCATTTTCGAATTGTGGGAGAGCGAACCTATTCTCATACTATGTTGCCCTTACCTAGTCTAATTACTGATCCACAGTTCATTGGGGTAAATATTGTAGTATATATAGTGTATATTGTATTATGTTCATGTAAACAGGTCAGGTAAACTGTTTAATATGTTTTGTTCTTTAGCTCGATCTGTACATCGCATGATGGAGAACCGCTACCACAATATTCCCTGGCCATCAACTCATTATTCAATCTTCCAACTCTTAAATGTATTACTGAGGCGAATAAATGAAGCATCAGGCCTTTACCAGATGTTTGATGTCCTGGTTGATGTAATTCTTCTTGGAGAGTAAGTTCTTGCTATATTCACACATTTATATATTTTCAAATATTTGCCAAAGTGCTTTTTTTTACAGTTGATGTATAAGGACTTTAGCTGCAATAGACATTCAAAAGTTTGGTCAACTGTTAATTCCACCAGCTCATCATAACCATAGTTGACCTGCTGTTAATTTGCTAAAAGGGGTTTCCCATTTTTTAATAAAAACAAGTTCCACAACTGGATGTTTAACCTTTTTTTGGGAACATGTCACCAGAAAACAACTGCAGATATATGGGGTTAATCTTCAGGTTACAAGCGTTACTAACCTGCCTGGCACCTGCACTTTGTTGAACGCTGCTGATAAAATGAACTTTATCCTCCCCACTGAATTCGGTTCCAGTCACGGGGCGCTGGCGCAAGTTCAGTGACCGCTCTGAGAGTACACAGTGGCGGCTGTAACAGTGCCCCCGGCCCTGGCTGACACTGGCTCTGCATTGGGGGCGACTGTCAGTCAGGGCCGGGGGTACAGTTACAGCCGCCGCTCTGTATTTTCAGAGCAGTGACTGAACCAGCATCGCCCCCTCTGACTGAAACTGAATGCTGCTTGGGAGAAAAAAGTAAAATTTCTCCTGCAGCCTTTGGCTGCGTGCTGGCGCTGGGCAAGTTAGTAACGCTATTAAAATGCAGATTAACAGCGTTTTTATGGTGGTAGGTTCCCTTTAAGAACCGAGCTATTTTGTAGGTTATGGGGTACTCTGGGGAGATAAATTTTGTATTGTCATTGCCTTCTTAATCTATAAAAATGAGCTGCCCAGTGCTCTTATATTATCTTTAGAACACTTGTAATTCATTGTGACAGCAGCGGCTCCTCACTGCTCTCGTCTGGGACCGTATATCACACAGCAGTGTGTAGCTCCCCCTTATGAGTAAGGCCTGTTTCACACTTCCGTCTTTTAGCTCCCGTCGAAATTCGTTGATTTTTGAAAACACAGGATCCTGCAAATTTTTCTCTCTCTCATTCAAATTCAGGCAGCACCTCATTCGACGCATCCGTCAAAACACTGGATGCGTTACACACGTTTTTCACTATTTTGTGCACATCCGTCGATACGTCACATCGACGCATTATGACGGCCGCCTGCCGACGAAAGTGTGAAAGAAGCCTAACAACCTCTCTGGCTTTTAGTAGCAGCAGCCAGACCCTGATGTCTCCTTCACTGCAGCATGGGATGAGGGGACATGGCAGATTCCCGTCCTGCCCCCTGGCTAGCAGCCTGGCGCCTGATAATGTTTATTTCATTGTAGAGCTACTAGCAGGGAGCAAGCCATGCCTCTGCCATGCCCCCACACCTCAATTTACAGACAGGTAGAAATTATTGAGGGGCTGACATGTTAGGAGCTCCTCTTCATTGCTCTCCCCTCCCTTCTGGGATGTTACAGCAGTGTGCAGCTCCCTGCTGTTACTATCAGTCAGTCTCATTATAATACACTGTGTGCAGAATTATTAGGCAAGTTTATTTTAGAGGATTATTTTTTCTATTGATCAACAACTATGTTCTCAATCAACCCAAAAGACTCATAAATATCAAAGCTTAATATTTTTGGAAGTTGGAGTGTTTTTTTTTTTAGATTTGGCTATCTTAGGAGGATATCTGTTTGTACAGGTAACTATTACTGTGCAGAAATATTAGGCAACTTAATAAAAACCAAATATATTCCCATCTCACTTGTTTATTTTCACCAGGTAAACCAATATAACTGCCCAAAATTTAGAAATAAACATTTCTGACATGCAAAAACAAAACCCCAAAAAATGAGTGACCGACCAGTGACCTTTCTTTATGATGACAGTCAACAGCCTTCCATCCATAGGTTCTGTCAGTTGCTTGATCTGTTTACTATCAACATTGCGTGCAGCAGCCACCACAGCCTCCCAGACACTGTTCCGAGAGGTGTACTGTTTTCCCTCCCTGTAGATCTCACATTTTATGAGGGACCACAGGTTCTCTATGGGGTTCAGATCAGTTAAACAAGGGGGCCATGTCATTATTTTTTCTTGTTTGAGACCTTAACTGGCCAGCCACTATGTGGAGTAGTCGAAGGCATGTGATGGAGCATTGTCCTGCATGAAAATCATGTTTTTCTTGAACGATACCAACTTCTTCCTGTACCACTGCTTGAAGAAGTTGTCTTCCAGAAACTGGCAGTAGGTCTGGGAGTTGAGCTTCACTCCATCCTCAACCCATAAAGGTCCCACAAGTTCATCTTTGATGATACCAGCCCATACCAGTACCCCACCTCTACCTTGCTTGCGTCTGAGTCGGAGTGGAGCTCTCTGCCCTTTACTGGTCCAACCTCTGGCCCATCAAGAGTCACTCCCATTTCATCAGTCCATAAAACCTTTGAAAAGTCAGTCTTAAGATATTTCTTGGCCCAGTCTTGATGATTTATCTTATGTTTCTTGTTCAAAGGTGATCGTTTTTAGCCTTCCTTACCTTGGCCATGTCCCTAAGTATTGCACACCTTGTTACTCCAGTAACGTTACAGCTCTGAAATATGGCAAAACTGGTGGCAAATGGCATCTTGGTAGCTTCACGCTTGATTTTCCTCAATTCATGGGCAGTTATTTTGCGCCTTTTTTGTCCAACACGCTTCTTGCGACCCTGTTGGCTATTTGCCATGAAACGCTTGATTGTTCGGTGATCACACTTCAAAAGTTTGGCAATTTCAAGACTGCTGCATCCCTCTGCAAGACATCTCACAATTTTGGACTTTTCAGAGCCGTTCAAATCTCTCTTCTGACCCATTTTGCCAAAGGAAAAGAAGTTGCCTAATAATTAAGCACACCTGATGTAGGGTGTTGATGTCATTAGACAACACCCCTCCTCATTAGAGATGCACATCACCTGATTAACTTAATTAGTAGTTGGCTCTCAAGCCTGAACAGCTTGGAGTAGGACAATATGTATAAAAAGTATCATGTGATCAAAATAAAACTTGCCTAAAAATTCTGCACACGGTGTAGCTGTTTCCCTGCAGAGAACAGGGGGCGTGGCCACGCCCCATCTTCTTGAGCTGACTCTTATAGCAAGGAGCATCACAGTTCTGTATGACGCAGTATGCCAAACGAGAAGGGGAAGCAGTGAGGAGCAGTTCCTGTCACACTGAATTACGAGTATTCTAAAGATAAGAGAACTGCACTGGGCAGCTCATCTTTATAGTTTATCAGGGCAGAAACAGTACAAAAAATGTTTATTTCCCTGGGCTACACCTTTAATTACTGAACCTTATTTTCCAAGTGTGACCAGGTCAACATAGTCCAGTGATTCTGAGACTGTTTTTTTGTGACATGTTGTACTTCGTGTTAGTGGTAAATTTTTGTCTATATCATTTGCATTTATTAATGAAAATAGCAAAAATTTGACAAAAAATATGGCATTTTTTTCAAACTCTAATTTTTTTGCCCTTAAATCACATAGTTATACCTCACAATATACCGTATATACTCGAGTATAAGCCGAGATTTTCAGCCCAAATTTTTGGGCTAAAAGTGCCCCTCTCGGCTTATACTCGAGTCACGGTAGCGGTGGGGTCGGCGGGTGAGGGGGAGAGGGCGCTGAGGCATACTTACCTAGTCCCAGCGATCCTGGCGCTCCCCCTGCCGTCCCACGGTCTTCTGTGCTGCAGCTTCTTCCCCTCTTCAGCGGTCACGTGGGACCGCTCATTAGAAAAATGAATAAGCGGCTCCACCTCCCATAGGGGTGGAGCCGCCTATTCATTTCTCTAATCAGCGGTGCCGGTGACCACTGATAGAGGAAGAGGCTGCGGCACAGAAGACCGTGGGACAGCAGGGGGAGCCGGACGTCGGGACCAGGTAAGTATGTAATATTCACCTGTCCGCGTTCCAGCCGCCGGGCGCCGCTCCATCTTCCCGGCGTCTATCTGCGCTCTGACTGTGCAGGTCAGAGGGCGCAATGACGCATATAGTGTGCCTGATCAGTCAGAGGGGGGAGACGCCGGGACCGGACGCTGGGAGCTGCAATCAAGAAAGGTGAGTATGGCTTTTTTTTTTTTATTGCAGCAGCAGCGGCGGCACAGATTTATACCGAGCATCTATGGGGCAGTATGAACGGTGCAGAGCACTGTATGGGGCAGATATGGAGCAATATGAACAGTGCAGAGCACTATATGGGGAAGATATGGGGCAATATGAACAGTGCAGAGCACTATATGGGGCAGATATGGGGCAATATGAACGGTGCAGAGCACTATATGGGGCAGATATGGGGCAATATGAACAGTGCAGAGCACTATATGGGGCAGATATGGGGCAATATGAACGGTGCAGAGCACTATATGGGGCAGATATGGGGCAATATGAACAGTGCAGAGCACTATATGGCAGAGCTATGGGGAAATATGAACGGTGCAGAGCACTATATGGCAGAGCTATGGGGAAATATGATCGGTGCAGAGCACTATATGGCACAGCTATGGGGCAATAATGATCTATTTTTATTTTTGAAATTCACCAGTAAATGCTGCATTTCCACCCTAGGCTTATACTCGAGTCAATAAGTTTTCCCAGTTTTTGGTCGCAAAATTAGGGGGTCGGCTTATACTCAAGTATATACGGTAGTTAATAAATAACATTTTCCAAATGTGTAGTTCACATTACCATCATTATTTAAATATATTTTAGGAAGTTGGAAGGGTTAAATGTTTATCAGTAATTTTCCAATTTTCCAACAAAATTTACTTTGAGGGGCCTATGTGACAGAAAATACCCAAAAGTGACACAATTTTAAAAACTGCACCCCTAAAAGTGCTCAAACCCACATTCAATAAATGCATTAACCCTTTAGGCACATCACAGGTATTAAAACAATGTGAATGGAAAAAATGGAATTTTGACTTTTTTCCACAAAAATGTTGTTTTAGCTCCAAATTTTTTATTTTCACAAGAGTAACAGGAGAAAATGGATTATAAAATTTGTGATACCCCATATGTGGCGGACGCAATGTCTCGTTTGCAAAGCTCCTGATGTGCCTACACATTGGAAATTCCCCTCTAGTGACCCCATTTTGGAAACTACATCCCTTAAGGAATTTATCTTGAAGTATGGTGATCATCTTGAACCCACATGAGCTTTGCAGAATCTTAAAACATTGCAATGGGAAAATTAAAAATTACATTTCTTCTCCAGAAATGTTGTTTCAGCCCCACATTTTTAATTTTCACAAAGCTAAGAGGAGAAAATGGACCATATACCGTATATACTCGAGTATAAGCCGACCCGAGTATAAACCGAGACCCCCAATTTTGCCACAAAAAACTGGGAAAACTTAATGACTCGAGTATAAGCCTAGGGTGGAAAATGCAGCAGCTACTGGTAAAAAAAGTAAAAATAGATACCAATAAAAGTAAAATTAATTGATACAGCAGTAGGTTAAGTGTTTTTGAATATCCATATTGAATCAGGAGCCCCATATAATGCTCCATACAGTTCATGATGGCCCCATAAGATGCTCCATACAAAATACACCCCATATAATGCTCCATACAGTTTATGTTGGGCCCCATAAGATGTTCCATATTAAAATATGCCCCATATAATGCTGCATAAATGATGATTATGGCCGCATAAGATGCACCATACTGACATTTGCCCCATATAATGCTCCACAAATGTGATTATGGCCCCATAAGATGCTCCATAGACAGATTTGCCCCGTATAATGCTCCACAAATGCTGATTATGGCCCCATAAGATGCTCCATACAGATATTTGCCCCATATAATGCTGCACATGGTCCATAGAGATATTTGCCCCATATAATGCTTCACATGGACCCATAAGATGCTCCATACAGATATTTGCCCCATATAATCCTGCACATGGCCCCATACAGATATTTGCCCCATATAATGCTGCACATGGTCCCATAAGATGCTCCATACAGATATTTGCCCCATATAATGCTGCACATGGCCCCATACAGATATTTGCCCCATTGTTGTGAATTCTGCTCTTGGGTTCCCTCCAGTGGTTGTAGGTGGGAATGCATTTGTCTCTGAGTAGCAGTCCTGGCCAGGTGTATCTGCTGATTACAATTCTGACTGGGATATTTAGGTGTGCAGGATCCATTAGCCCTTGCCAGTTGTCAATGTTCCTTGTGAAGTGATGGATCACTTTCTGGCTTCTCCTGCTTGCTGCCAAATTCAGCAAAGATAAGTGTTTGGTTTTTGTTTCTGTGGCACACTGCTGTGTGCTTGTTTTTGTTTGTATTCCTGCTCTGATTGTAGGATTCACTGGAGTTGCAGATATACGCTCCTACATCTTTAGTTAGATGTAGGAAGTCTTTGTATATTCTGCTGTGGATATTTTTGAAGGGTTTTAATTCTGACCGCACAGAACTCTGTCCTATCCTGTCCTATCTAGCTAGAGTGGCCTCCTGTGCTAAATCCTGTTTTCTGCCTGTGTACGTTTTTTCCTCTCCGACTCACCGTCAATATTTGTGGGGGGCTGTCTATCCTTTGGGAATCTGCTCTGAGGCAAGATAGTATTCCTATTTCCATCTTTAGGGGTATTTAGTCCTCCGGCTGTGACGAGGTGTCTAGGTGTGTTAGGTACACTCCACGGCTACTTCTAGTTGCGGTGTTAAGTTCAGGATTGCGGTCAGTACAGTGGCCACCTTCTCCAGTGAAAGTTCTCATGTTGCTCCAAGGTCACCGGATCATAACACCCCATATAATGCTGCACACAGCCCCATAAGATGCTCCATACAGATATTTGCCCCATATAATGCTGCACATGGCCGCAAACAGATATTTGCTCCATATAATGCTGCACATGGCCCCATACAGATATTTGCCCCATATAATGCTGCACATGGCCCCATAAGATGCTCCATACAGACATTTGCCCCATATCCTGTTGCTGCGATAAAAAAAAATGACATCCTCACCTCTCAGGCCCCCGGCACTTGCTATATTCACCTGCTCCGCGTTCCACCTACGGGCGCTGCTGTGTCTTCCTCTGCACTGACTGTTCAGGCAGAGGGCGGCGCGCACACTAATCGCGTCATTGCGCCCTCTGACCTGAGCGTTACTGCAGAGGACGGGGAAGACAGCGGCGGCCGGTGGTGGAACGAGGAGCAGGTGAATATCGCGCACTGTGTTATACTCACCTGCTCATTACAGTACCGCTCATTACAGTAATGAATATGTGGCTCCACCCCTATGGGAGTGGAGTCGGGTCCATATTCATTACTGTAATGAGCGGTACCATGTGACCGCTCAACACAGGAAGAAGCTGTCAGCGCCGAAGAAGCAGGGACACCGCGCCAGGAGCAGGTGAGTATTATTACACAGCTGCCCCTCCCCTGCTGACCCCTGGGTATGACTTGAGTATAAGCCGAGAGGGGCAATTTCAGCATAAAAAAATGGGCTGAAATTCTCGGCTTATACTCGAGTATATATGGTAATTTGTTGTGGAATTTCTCCCAAGTACAGGGATAGGAAACAAAGGGTGGTTATTAATGGAGCGCACTCGGACTGGGTCGCGGTTAGCAGTGCGGTACCACAGGGGTCAGTATTGTGCCCTCTTCTTTTTAACATATTTATTAATGACCATGTAGGGGGCATACAGAGCAGAATTTCAATATCTGCAGATGACACTAAACTCTGCAGGGTAATCAATACAGAGGAGGACAATTTTATATTACAGGATGATTTATGTAAACTAGAAGCTTGGGATGATAAATGGCAAATGAGCTTTAATGGGGATAAATGTAAGGTCATGCACTTGTGTAGAAGTAATAAGATGTATAACTATGTGCTTAATTCTAAAACTCTGGGCAAAACCGTCAATGAAAAAGACCTGGGTGTATGGGTGGATGACAAACTCACATTTAGTGGCCAGTGTCAGGCAGCTGCTACAAAGGCAAATAAAATAATGGGATGCATTAAAAGAGGCATAGATGCTCATGAGGAGAACATAAATTTACCTCTATATAAGTCACTACTTCGACCATACTTAGAATACTGTGTATAGTTCTGTTCTCCAGTGTATAAGAAAGACATAACTGAACTAGAGCAGATGCAGAGAAGAGCGACCAAGGTTAATAGAGGACTGGGGGGTCTGCATTACCAAGATAGGTTATTACACTTGGGGCTATTTAGTTTGGAAAAACAAAGGCTAAGGGGTGATCTTATTTTAATGTATAAATATAGGAGGGGACAGTACAAAGACCTTTCTGATGATCTTTTTAATCATAGACCTGAGACAGGGACAAGGGGGCATCCTCTACGTCTGGAGGAAAGAAGATTTAAGCATAATAACAGACGCGGATTCTTGTGGAGCTTACTCTTTGCCACATGGGGTTTTTTCTGCTTTCCTCTGGATCAACATGTTAGGGCATGTTGGGTTAGGCTATGGGTTGAACTAGATGGACTTAAAGTCTTCCTTCAACCTTAATAACTATGTAACTACATGGATACCCTGTAGTTAAATATGTATAAAAATATATGTATGCAGTGAACTATGTATAGGTTTATTGTGTGACTAGTAATAATTGAACATCTGTCCTGAAGGCTGCAGGTCTCACCCAGGTGTTAATATGTATTTTCCTGAGACAGCAGACTTCTGTCTCCAATGTCAGGAGGGGGTTGTGCTTGGAACCAAGAATAAAGGGAACATTTGACACCTCCTATCTCTGTGGGAAGCTTTACACAAAGAATCTCAGAGAAAATAATATATTCAATATGGGCGCGGCCGTGGTCCAACCAAAAACAAGCAATTAGAATATCAACTTGAGGGGCTGGTCTAGAAATCTGACCTCCAGTGTTACTCTATAAATTTGGCTTGTATACATTCAAAATTGTTCACATGTGAGGGCAGCCTGGGAAGCTGATGTGATCCAGTCTATATTCATCCTACCCTCAGGGAGCAGAAGCAGACTACAAGTTAGCTATTTTTGTAAGTTTTCTCCTGTTTATTTTATACTGTTTTGCATAGTTGTATGTCTTTTTATTACCATATTTTTATACCTTTTTCTTCACTGTAAGCACTGAAACATTTTGTATTAAAGCATAAAACTTTAACAAGTTGAACCTCGAATGTTCTAAAGAATGCATAGCCTTTAACTGTGTGATAGCCTTATAAGTGGCAGACAGTTTTAGTAAATTTCCGGGACTCATCGCCCTTGTATTCGCTGAGTGGTGGTGTGTGATTTTTGCTCCCACAAAGCATAAGACAGAGGTTGGGTGCTGGACTGAGAGAGGGGAGATAGATTAACCCCTGCATGCACAACCCCAGGTCACGTGCTGAGAGTGGATACGTGATGAATTAGTGGCAGCGCTGAGAGAGGGATCCGTGACATACCCCATATGTGCTCCGAAACTCTTCTTTGAGCAAAATGCAGGGCTTAGAAGGGTAGAAGCACTATTTGATTTTTGGAGTGCAAAATTGTCTAGAATAGATTGTGGATGCCGTGTCGCATTTGGAGAACCTCTAAGGTTCCAGAACATAACAGAACAGAAACCCCCCACAAGTGACCCAATTTTGAAAACTACACCTCTCGAAGAATTCCGCTAGGGGTGTAGTGGGTATTTTAAACCCACAGATATTTCACAAAATGTTATAACATTGGGCTGTTGAAATGAAGTTAATTTTTGTTTCACTAAAACGTTTTTACCCCAAGTTTTTCATTTTCAAAAGGGATAATGGGAGAAAATGGACCAAAAACTTTGTTATGCAATGTGTCTCCTAAGTACATTAATGCCCCATATGTTGTCAAAAACTACTTTTTAGGCACAGTGCAAAGCTCAGAAGGGAAGGAGCACCATATTGGAGTGCAGATCTGCATTTAATAGTTTGAATGGTGTCATGTCCCATTGGCACAGCCCCTGAAGTGTCAGGACCGCAATACTCACATAAGTGATACCACTTTATGAATAACACCTCTCTAGGGGTACAGTAAGCATATTGACACCACATGTGTTTCATAAAATTTTATACCATTGAGCGGTGCAGAAAAAAAAAATTACATTTTTACCACTATAATGTTGCAGCCTCAGATTTTACATTTTCACAAGGGAAAATGGATAAAAATTACCTCATAATTTGGAAATAATATGAAAATACCCCATATGTGGCTGTACAGTACTGTTTAGCCACATAGTGAGACTCGGAAGGGAAGGAGCGCTCTTTGACTCTTGGAGAACAAATGTTCTTAGAATAGTTTGCAGAAACCTCCCTCAATTGATCCAAATTTGGAAATTAAATGCCTCTAGGAATTAATTTACAGGTGTGTTGATGATTTTGACTCCATGGATGTTTTCCAGAAACATGCAGCAACTGATATTGCTAAGTGAAAATGCAAATATGGCATTGTAGTGCCCAAAATGTTGTAGCACCCATACATTGTGCCCAACTCGTGCTTCTGGAGACATGCACCTGTAAATTATGTGGGCTGTCCTCTCTGTAGTCATGCCAAACATGTGGATTCTAAAAGCAGTTTAGGCACACTGTGGGAGGGTCTTATTTGGATTTAGGAGCGCAGATTTCACTGTATTTCTTTTGGTGGGAGGCCACTCCACTTCACTTTTCCAGAGCCTTTATGTGACCAGTATTGTGGACCTCCCCTATATTTCTCCTTCGCCTCATTGGGGGACACAGGACTGTGGGTGTATGCTTCTGCCGCCAGGAGGCTGACACTAAGTAAACGTGAAAAAAAGTTAGCTCCTCCTCCATCGTATACACCCTGACACTGGCTACCAGATACTCCAGTTATGCTTAGTGTCTCAAGGAGGCACACCTCTGAGTCCTGTTCCTTTGGACTCAATTTTTTCAACGCTATGAATTGAAGGGGCGACGGATCCTTTTGAGGGTCCGATCTCCCCAAACCATCAATGGGCAAGCACGTGTGATTCCATATCCACGTATCCTTTCCCGCTACGTGGGATTCTTCACCGGACTTGGCCCTGACCACCCTAAGGTATTGAGACCCTGGGCTGTACAGGTGCCCCTAGACGTCCGTGTTTCCCCCCAGTTTTCTACACCCCGGCTCTTCTGCGGTGATAGATGGGGTGGTAGACGGTCCCTCTCCTTATCCTAGATAATGGAGATAGGGCTCCTGCACCGTCTTTTTTGCTTCCCCCCTCGCTCTGCTGGTTTACCTGACGCTGCTGGCTTCTTGCGACGGCAGGGGCTCTCCAGTGTTGGGGGGTCCGTCGCCTGTGCCGTGTCCAGTGGTTGTGCTGCGGCGCTGCAGAGCTGCTTTGCCGCCGACGCCGTGTTTTCTCTTTCGGCGGCCGTCTGTGTGTCTCTGTATGCGGCTGGCACTGCGGAGCGGGCGGTGCTGCGTTGCGCGCGGCGCTCAGTGCTGCCGGCGCTATGGTGCGGCTGGTGCCGCACTATCATCTTCAGGTGCGGGCCAGGTCTCGAGAATGCATGGGGACATCTTCGGGCAGCACAGGGCCTGGACTTCCGCCCAGCAAACCTTGCCGTTAGGCTCCTCCCCTTCCGGCGCGTCCACTTTCGGGTCCGCCTTTCCTCTCTCAAGTGGAAAAAACTGAGGTCCCGGCTTTAGGCTTACTGCAGGCCGCTGCGCCGTATGGTGGCCCGCCCCCTGATTTTGCTCAAGTGGCTCTGTAGAAGATAAAAAGCTGCATCCTTTTGCTCCGCAGCGTGCGTCCTGATCCGTCGTCACAATCGTTGGGACACAGGACTGGGGTAAGTGCTTCTCCCTCCAGCTGGCTGAAGCAGTATTTTTTGTCCCAGTCTCTGGCCCTGGGTATAGCATTTACGGAACTATGTCTAGAAGAGTTAAGTCTCACACGGTTCTGTTTACCGGTTGTGTAGATTGTCGTGCCCCATTCCCGCACGCCCAGAGTAATCGCCGCTGCGAGGCCTGTGACTTTGAACGCGCCCAGGAGCCCTCCCCTGCCAGCTCCCCAGCAATCCCTCCGGACCCTGCCCCGCAGAATTCTGGGGCAGCGCTGCCGGAATGGGTCACATCCTTGTCGCAATCTATGGCGTCCCTTACTGAAACAATCAAATCCCTTCAGACCCCGGCAGTCAGGGCCAGCAGTCCATCTGTCTCGGAGAGGGCCTTGGGGTCTCAGGAGCCTTCGGCCTGCAGGGGCCGCGCTCGCACTAGACAGACGAGTGGAAAGCGGATTCGCACTGCGTCGCCCATGCCCTCAGGTGCTTCCGCATCCTGGAGCTCTGTATCTCGTTCTCCTTCCCCTGCAGAGAGCGGGGAAGTTGAGACAGACTATGAGTCTGAAGGGTCCCTTAATTTTGAGAGTCCTGGATTTCAGGAATCGGTAGATAGCCTCATTGAGGCTGTCAATCAGTCCCTGGGGATAGAGGACGAGCTCGCCTCATCCTCAGATCATAAGGTCTCGTTTAAGCGGGCAAAACGGGCCCATAGGGTATTTTCCTCTCATCCGGAATTTGAGGACCTGATTCGCCGTAACCGAGAGCACCCGGACAAACGCTTTTCAGGGCATAGGGCTCTGAAAGCTAGGTATCCCTTTGCTACTGAACTTTGTAGTAATTGGGCGGAAAATCCTGCTGTGGATCCTCCAGTGTCCCGTTTAGCTTCTAACACATTGCTATCTCTCCCTAATGGCTCAGCAATTAAGGATCCTACGGATCGTCTTATTGAGAGCTTGGCTCGCTCCGTTTTCGAGGCTTCAAGTTCAGCGCTTTTCCCTTCTTTCGCGGCAACCTGGGTTACTAAGGCTATGATGCCTTGGTCTGAGTCTTTAACAAAGGCTCTTCAAGAAAGTGATTTGTCAGCAGAATTGGCGGAAATGTCATCTCAGATAGCTCTGGCTGGTAGTTATCTGATTAATGCATCTTTGGATGCTGCAGATTGTGCCTCTGCAGCGGCGGCTAATGCTATTGCTATTAGAAGGGCTCTCTGGCTAAGATCGTGGCGGGCTGACTCTACCTCTAAAAAAATCGCTTACAACTCTTCCGTATCAGGGTGGTCGCTTGTTCGGTGAAAAACTGGACCAGCTGATTTCAGATTCCACAGGAGGGAAGAGTAAGCTTCTTCCTCAGCTGAGGATTAGACAGCCTTTTCGCCGCCAATTTCAAGCTCGTTTCAGACCCTTTCGCAATGCTAGATGGGCTCCAGCATTGAGTTCTGCTGCACAGAGTCGACCCAATCAGGACCGAGACGTTCGGATCCACTATTCGGCCAACCAGGGGGGTAGAATGCGTTCCCAGTCAAGTAGATCCAGAGGATCTAGGGCTCAAAGGTTTTCGGCCAAGTGACTGGAGGCCTCCTCGGGGTTCCTCCAACAGAGTAGGCGGACGTCTACTTTTGTTTCACCAGGTCTGGCTTCAAGTAATCCACGACCGGTGGGTGGGGGAGCTTGTATCTTCAGGTTACAAGATAGAGCTGGTCCGTCTACCTCCTCCCTGGTTCTTCCCATCCCGTCTTCCCAAGTCAGAGTCCCTCTGACAAGACCTGTACAACTCCATAGAGACCCTTCGTCTCAGCGGAGTAATTTCTCCCGTTCCAAGGGAAGAAAGGTTTCGGGGCTTTTATTCCAATCTTTTTGTAGTTCCCAAAAAGGACAGAACAGTAAGGCCTATTCTAGATCTAAAACTTTTAAACAGGTTTGTCCGCGTTCGTCACTTTCGGATGGAATCGCTCAGGTCTGTCATCGCCTCGCTAGAAAAGGGAGAGTTTTGGACCTCAATAGACATTCAGGACGCCTATCTACATATCCCCATCTTTCCACCTCATCAAAGATTTCTCCTGTTTGCCTTAAACGATCTGCACTTCCAGTTCACGGCTTTACCCTTCGGGCTGGCCTCTGCCCCCAGGGTGTTCACAAAAGTCATGGCAACTGTAGTGTCCATTCTGCACTCCCGGGGCATAGTTGTCTTGCCTTATCTAGACGATCTACTGATCAAAGGGGCGACTTTTCAATCTTGCAGAGAAAATGTCGGCATCACCCTGGACACCCTTTCTCGTCTAGGTTGGCTAATAAATTTAAGGAAGTCCTCCCTTCAACCATCTCGGAAAATTTCATTTTTAGGCATGATCTTCGACACCTCTCAAGCCCTTTCAATTCTCCCCCAGGACAAGGTCCTCGCCCTTCGGCAGGAAGTGAGGAAGCTTCAACTACCGTACTCTTATACGATCCGGTCTTGCATGAGGGTGTTAGGAAAGATGGTTGCAACTATAGAGGCAGTTCCTTTTGCGCAGCTCCATCTTCGTCCTCTCCAACAAGCGATCCTAGCAGTGTGGAACAGAAATCCTCTCTCCCTCAACCGCGGATTTCGGTTGTCTCTCCAGGTCAGGCAGTCCCTCTCTTGGTGGCTAAACAGCTCATCTCTACTCAGGGGGAAGCCCTTTCCCCCAACCAATTGGCTAGTGGTCACAAGAGATGACAGTCTCCTGGGTTGGGGAGCAGTGTTCTTCCATCACACAGCTCAGGGGCTCTGGTCCCCTCAGGAATCAGCGCTCCCCATCAATCTCTTAGAGATCCGAGCAGTTCGGCTAGCCTTGTAACATTTCCACCATCTTCTGGCGGGTCGCCCTGTCCGAATTCAATCGGACAACGCCACAGCTGTGGCCTACATAAATCACCAGGGGGGCACCCGCAGCAAGGCAGTTATGCAGGAAGTAAAACAGATTCTGGTCTGGGCAGAGAGAAATCACTCTGTGATTTCGGCAGTCCACATTCTGGGCGAAGAGAACTGGGCAGCAGATTTCCTAAGCCGTCAGGGTCTAGCTTCCGGAGAATAGTCTCTCCATCCCGAGGTATTTCTGCAGATATGCCATCGTTGGGGGACTCCAGACTTGGATCTAATGGCATCCAAGGGCAATGCCAAGGTACCCAGATTTGTCTCTCGGTACCGAGATCCTCAGGCTATCGCGGTAGATGCGCTAGTACTGTCTTGGAACCAATTTCTCTTCCCTTATCTGTTCCCGCCTCTGGCTCTGCTCCCGAGAGTAATCAAGAAAATCAAGTCGGAGAGAGTTCCGGTTATTCTGATTGCTCCGGATTGGCCTCGTCGGACTTGGTATGCAGACCTGGTGCAGCTTCTCGCCGGGGTTCCATGGTGGCTCCCCGATCGGCCAGATCTGCTTTCGCAAGGGCCGATCTACCACCAGAACTCAGGGGTCCTACGTTTGACGGCCTGGCCGTTGAATCTTGGGTTTTAACTCGGGCAGGGTTCTCCCAAGAGGTAGCTAATACCATGATCAGTGCGCGTAAGACTGTTTCGGCCAGAATCTATCATCACACTTGGAAAGTTTTCCTTTCTTGGTGTAGAGAGCGCGGGCTGCCTCCTCTGCATTTTTCCGTCCCTAACATTTTAGCCTTTCTTCAAACAGGCCTGGATTCCGGGCTTGCGCCAAGTACTCTTAAACGGCAGATCTCGGCCTTATCTGTCTTTTTTCAGCGTAGGATTGCTACTCGTCATCAGGTCAAAACTTTTTTCCAGGGGGTTGCTCATAAGGTCCCTCCTTATAAGACTCCTTTGGATGCTTGGGACCTTAATTTGGTCTTAAGGGCTTTACAGGACGCTCCTTTTGAGCCTCTTCAGGATATTTCCTTGACTCTCCTGTCCTGGAAAGTTGTATTTTTAGTGGCCATAACCTCCATAAGGCGGGTTTCAGAGCTGGCAGCCCTCTCCTGTCGATCTCCCTTTCTTCGTTTTCATCAGGACAAGGTAGTGCTCAGACCAGCACCGTCTTTTTTGCCGAAGGTTGTTTCCTCATTCCATATCAATGAGGATATTGTTCTGCCCTCTTTTTGTCCTGCGCCTACGCACCGTGTAGAAAAAGCTCTCCATACGTTGGATCTGGTGAGAGCACTGAGGAGGTACGTTTCCCGAACGGCTCCTTTTCGCCAGACAGATGCTCTGTTTGTCCTTCCGGAAGGTCGCAGGAAGGGTTGTGCGGCCTCAAAATCCACCCTGGCCAGGTGGATACGGGCGACCATTCAGGAGGCCTATCGCACCAAGGGCATGATGGTTCCGGCGGGAATCAAGGCGCATTCCACTGGAGCAGTGGGGGCTTCCTGGGCGATTCGGCACCAGGCCTCAGCAGAACAGGTTTGCAAAGCTGCGACCTGGTCTAGTCTGCATACTTTTGTCAAACATTATAATGTCCACTCCCAGATCTCTGCGGATGCAAGTCTGGGTAGAAGGATTCTTCAAGCGGCGGTGGCGCACTTATAGAGAATCATTATCCGAATATTTATTACTGGTGAGTTAATTTCCCTCCCTGGGACTGCTTTAGGACATCCCACAGTCCTGTGTCCCCCAATGAGGCGAAGGAGAAATAGGGATTTTTGTGTTACTCACCGTAAAATCCTTTTCTCCGAGACGCTCATTGGGGGACACAGCTCCCTCCCTGGTAGCCTGTTGGCTGTATCTGTTTTTGTTAGTCAGTAGGATCTTTTCCAGACATAAGTTTTCTGTATTTATGCGGTTATATCATTTTTTGTGTTTTGTTCGCCTACTGCTTTTGCACCAAACTGGAGTATCTGGTAGCCAGTGTCAGGGTGTATACGATGGAGGAGGAGCTAACTTTTTTTCACGTTTACTTAGTGTCAGCCTCCTGGCGGCAGAAGCATACACCCACAGTCCTGTGTCCCCCAATGAGCGTCTCGGAGAAAAGGATTTTACGGTGAGTAACACAAAAATCCCTATTTCTGTTAACATTTGATGAACCTGAGTGGGGACTTGTTTTTTTGTGGGTTGAGTAGAAGCTTTTATTGGTGCATTTTGGGGTACAGAACATTTTGGATAATTTACCATTTATCCTGTGCTTACGGTGAGTACTTACTCTTTATATCTTAAACTACAAAATGCATGGTTCAGATGAAACTCCTCTGGGAACCATTCACTATTCTGAGGCAACTGAGTTACCCTTGACTTTGTGTGGCCGCTGTTCGGCGATATTCAGCTTTTAAGAGGTGCACAAAACTGTGGATGATTGCACTTTTATGCACGCTTAAAAAGATGGGCACTGCCGCCGGATCATAGGCCTGACAGAGTACACAGTGTCTCCATTTACCTCATTATAGGGAATCTTCCACCTGAGGTTCCACCTGAATAATATATTTAAAAGATTTACATGGAAACCCCGGTATAAGCGCTCAGCGGATAGCTCAGGATTAATGTATGCCGAGCCACCTTACACACACTGAAAGACGTGCTTGTTTTTGTTAAAAAAAAAAAATAATATATATATATTTGCATCGCCATATCTTGAGAGCTATAATTTTTCTAAATGTCTGCTGACTACTGATATTTTGCAGGACGAGTTAATATTTTTATTGGTGTAATTTTCAGTCACATCAATTTTTTTTATCTTTTCTATTCCGATTTTTTTGGAGGCAGAATGAACAAAAAACAGCAGATCAAGTTTTATTTGTTCGCTAAGGCCGGTTTCACACGTCAGTAGCTTCAGTACGTGAGGTGACAGTTTCCTCACGTACCGGAGCCACTGACACACGTAGACACTAAAATCAATGCATCTGTGCAGATGTCATTGATTTTTTGCGGACCGTGTCTCCGTGTGCCAAACACGGAGACATGTCAGTGTTCGTGGGAGTGCACGTATTACACGGACCCATCAAAATCAATGGGTCTGTAAAGCACGTACCGCACACGGACGTTGTCCGTGTGCAGTGCAGGAGACAGTGCTACAGTAAGCGCTGTCCCCCCGCCTGGTGCTGAAGCCGCCATTCATATCTTCCCTGCAGCAATGTTTGCTGTAGAGAAGATATGAATAATCGTGTTTAAAATAAAGATCTATGTGCACCCCCCTCCCCCACTGTTATTAAAATACTCACCCGGCTCCCTCGGTGGCTGGCGCTGCTTCCTGTCCTGGCCGCATCTTCTCCTGTATGCGGTCACGTGGGGCCGCTCATTTACAGTAATGAATATGTGGCTCCACCCCTATGGGTAAAAGTAAAAGGTGCGGCCAGGACAGGAAGCAGCGCCAGCCATCGAGGGAGCTGGGTGAGTATTTTAAGAACAGCGGGGGGGGGGGGTGCACAGGGGGTAGGAGGTTAGGGGGTAGGTAGGTCACATAGATCTTTATTTTAAGCACGATTATTCATATCTTCTCTACAGCAAACGCTGCTGCAGGGAAGATATGAATGGGGCTTCAGCAGCAGATGCTGGTGCGAGTGGTACCCAGCACGATGCGTGTGGTACCCAGTGGGCACACGGGTGGCACACGGACACAGATAATTCCGGTACAGATTTTTCAGGGACTGGAATTATCTGGACATGTGAGACTGGCCTAATGCTGTTCACCGTGTGGTAAAAGTGCTAAGGTAGCTTTATTCTTCCCGATAATACGATTACAGCAATCCTGCATTTATATACATACAAGAATGGCGTAAAAACAATCCACCAAAATGAGTAAAAAGGAAATATTTTTTTATTAAAAAAAAATAATTATTAAACAAAATATATGAAAGGCACCAAAAGACATTAAAAGAACCATATCAATGACAAAGCTATATAAGACAAGGAATCAGGTGTAACAAAAATCACGTGCAAGTACACAGGTACAGCATAGTTAGAGCCTGATAGTAAGACATGTAAATTAACTAAAGTGACAGTGCATCAAATCTATCCAAGAAAAATAGTTAGTAATACACATGTGGCCATGTCAGCATAAGCATAATAGATAAGATTTCCCATATACTATCATAGTTATTACACGTGCTAGTGCTGATCATGGAAACATAAGAATCACATAAGACTAATGCTCTTACCCATGGCTGTCCTGCTGATCGCACATGCGGCCCTAATGCGCGTTTCGCGTGGGCTTCGATCCTGCATTTATATTTTGGTTTTGGTTTTTATTGCTATATTATGAGAACTATATATATATATATTTTATTTTTGCATTGATGGAGCTTTATGGCAGCTTATTTTTTGCTGGACAAGATGACGTCTTCAGCCATTGGCAGGGGCATAGCGGCTGAGGTCGCAACTGGTGAGGGGCCCACCAATGCCAGTTAATACTTCATCTGGATGTGCGTACTTGATCGCACATTCAGCTGAAGTGTATTGCATCAATTCCATGCACAGGAATACATGCTACCAGCCTATCAGAAGCCAGCTGCTGACGTTGGTGTGCATGTGACTGGAGGCACATGGCAGTGACATCACGTGCTCTCGTCGCTTGCACACTGACGTCAGCTGAGGGCTTCAAAATAGGACGCCGTGTGGTGGGGGAGCGGATAGGAAGTGGGCATTTATATATACAGTATATACTCGAGTATAAGCCGACCCGAGTATAAGCCGACCCCCCTAATTTTGCCACAAAAAACTGGGAAAACTTATTGACTTGAGTATAAGCCTAGGGTAGAAAATGCAGCAGCTGCCGGTGAATTTCAAAAATAAAAATAGATGCTCCATACCGTTCATTATTGCCCCATAGATGCTCCATATACAACTGTGCTATATAGAATGCTCTGCGCCGTTCATTATTGCCCCATAGATGCTCCTTATAAAGCTGTGCCATATAGAATGCTCTGCACCGTTGATTATGGCCCCATAGATGCTCCTTATAATGCTGTGCCATATATAATGCTCTGCACCTTTGATTATGGCCCCATAGATGCCCCTTATAATGTTGTGCCATATATGCTCTGCACCTTTGATTATGGCCCCATAGGTGCTCCTTATAATGCTCTGCCATATATGCTCTGCACCTTTGATTATGGCCCCATAGATGCCCCTTATAATGCTGTGCCATATATGCTCTGCACCTTTGATTATGGCCCCATAGATGCCCCTTAGAATGCTGTGCCATATATATATATATTGCTCTGCAGCGTTCATTATGGCCCCATAAATGCTCCTTATAATGCTGTGCCATATATACTCTGCACCTTTGATTATGGCCCCATAGATGCTCCTTATAATGCTGTGCCATATATGCTCTGCACCTTTGATTATGGCCCCATAGGTGCTCCTTATAATGCTGTGCCATATAGAATGCTGCTGCAATAAAAAAAAAAAAAATCACATACTCACCTCTCTTGCTCAGGACGCCGGCGCTTTCAATAATTACCTGCTCCTCTGCGGCTCCGTCTCCAGCACTGACGCTCAGCAGAGGGCGCGCACTGACTACGTCACCGCGCCCTCTAACCTGAGCGTCACTGCTAGAGGACGCTGCAGACGGAGCCGCACCGGAGCGAGGAGCAGGTAATTATAGCGCTGCGCTCCCCTTACCTGCTGCGGCGCGGTCCCTGCAGTCCCTGGCTTCTCCGGCGCTGCAGCTTCTTCCTGTAATTGAGCGGTCACATGGCACAGATCATTTACAGCAATGAATATGCGGCTCCTCCCCTATGGGGGTGGAGCCGCCTATTCATTTCTGTAATGAGCGGTGCCATGTGACCGCTCAGTACAGGAAGAATCTGCAGCGCCGGAGAAGCCAGGGACTGCAGGGACCGCGCCGCAGCAGGTAAGTATATCTACACAGCCCCCGCTCCCCCTCCCCTGCCGACACCCGGGTATATGACTCGAGTATAAGCCGAGAGGGGGACTTTCAGCCCAAAAAAATGGGCTGAAAATCTCGGCTTATACTCGAGTATATGCGGTATATATTTTTTTTAAATCAGTGAGTACACAGTGGCCATACTACTAAATGGATGAAAAAGAAAGAACGGTTTCCAGCTCACCAATAGTGAAGGTATGGTCCCACAAAATGTCTGTGACATCAGAGGAGCAGATCAAATTCAAGGAGGTTATCCAGCATCATATCCATGGTGGGAGATAATTAAAAACAATTGTTAATTAGAAAAATGTTTAAAAAAGTGTGAGTATAAAGAAGCAATTCCCAGGTATTTGACCAACCAGCATCTCGATTTTACATCTTCTGATTGTGAGTCTACAAATGGCAATACTAATCCATCTGACCATGATACTGAACAATCTTAATTTGGTTTCCACCTGCTGTATAAGACCAAAAAACTGGAGTTATACCTCCACAAAACGCAACATTAAAAGTTACCAAGAGAGCAACGAGTAAACATCATAAAACATATGCACAACTACTCGACATGAGAACAAAAATAAATCATAAGCAATTCACAATACTTGATAGGTCAGCAAATATTATCGACCAAACTGAGATAGATCTATTAAAAAAGTGATTAAACATTGTACCTACCAAAAAATGTAATCTTTTTCCTACACTAGTGGACTTAAAGAAATTTGAGACATTTGACCATACAAAAAAACAGTTTTTACAATCTGAAAAATAACAGTGTGTCACTGTCACGATACTAGTGGATACAACTGGACACCAGTGGCTAGGTCAAAGAGACTGCAGACACATTGGTTTGAACAAGCAGAATTGTATTTGTGATCTGAATGCAATATAGCATGTAAGTCCAGATAAATGTTCAGTCAATCTGATAAACAGTAATAGCAGAGCTGATACTCTGCGACACAGCATGCAAAGTCACTGAGCAATGAGTGCACAAGAATGTCCAGCACTGACACAGTCTCTTGCAGAGCAGAGGAACACACAAGCTGGCTGGAGTTCTTACTTCACCGCAGGTGTGGTCAGTCAGAGGTTTCTGAAGTCAGGTGTCCAGCAATCACTTGGTCAGCAGGCAGGGATCCAGACGTGCAGGTTGGCAGAGGACTCCGCCGTTAGGAAAGGACCAACAGGGATAGTAAGTCCAAGCTTGAGACTGCAGAGGAACAAGGTCCAAAACATAATACACAAGCAATGAAACAGAGCAGGTGCTGGCTTTATATACAACTTTGGCAGGAAGCAAGATAGCCGACGTGAAACATCAAGATCCATGTTAACTAAGGGCAAGTCTAAGGGCAAGAGAAACAGATTCCAGGACTAGATACTGACATTACTCCCACCTCAAGAACGGCCTCCGGATGACCCAAAACCAGGTTTGCCAGGGTACCTTTGATGGAACTGCTCAATCAGTCGGGAGGCGTTAATATTGTTCACAGGTTCCCAGGAATTCTCCTCTGAAGAATAGCCTTGCCATTTAATCAGATACTCCAATCGATTTCTGTAGATTCTTGAATCCAGAATCCTCTCAACGATGAACTGCTCTTGATCATCCACAAGAACGTCCTGGAAAAGAATTTGGTACTACAGCCTTTAGTAGGGAAGTATGAAAGACAGGATGTATCTTCATTGTTCTTGGGAGTTTTAAGCAACAAGCAACAGCACCTACCAGACCACTGATCCCATAAGGACCGATGTACTTCTGTCCCAATTTAGGAGAAGGGATCTTCATCTTTAAATTCTTTGTAGATAACCAGACTAAATCTCCTACCTTAAATTTTGGTGTTGGTTTGCAAAATGTGTCAGCTGCATTCTTGTACCTATCTTGTGCGGAACCCAAAGTCTCTTTCAGAAGTTCAAGGTTCTGTTGAAGTGAAGAGATCCTGTCGGCAACTGCTGGTAAAGATGTATCTACCGGTAATCTGGGAAGAATGCTAGGGTGATATCCAGGGCCGGCGTCGGCACCCGGCGTACCCGGGCAAGTGCCGGGGCCCTGGCGAGACAGGGGGGCCCATTCAAAACCGGCGTTAAGGGCAGGCAGCTGCCAGTGCCTAGGACTACCTCTCCCCAGGGGCCCTCAACTAGCGGCACATCACGGAGCTGACTCGGCAGGGGAGAGGGAGTGGCCGGGGGCTGTCTAATTATACTCACCTACTCCTGGCGCCTGGCGCGGTCCCTGCAGGTCCCCGGCTCCCCAGCTTCCTCCTGTACTGAGCGGACACATGGTACCGCTCATTACAGTAACGAATATGCGGCTCCACCTCCCATAAGGGTGGAGCCACATATTCATTACTGTAATGAGCGGTAACGGTGACCGCTCAATACAGGAAGCTGCCAGCACCAGGAAGCAGGGACTGCACAGCGCCAGGAACAGGTGAGTATAACGGGGAGGGGAGCGCAGTGCTGCGCGATATTCACCTGCTCCTCGTTCCAGCTGCCGCTCCATCTTTCACGTCCTCTGCAGTGATGCTCAGGTCAGATGGCGCATTGACGTGGTTAGTGAATGGCAGCAGCTGGAACGAGGACAGGTGAATATTGAAAGTGCCGGGGGCCTGAGCGACGGAGAGGTGAGTATGTGATTTTTTTTTATCGCAGCAACAGCAAATGGGGCAAGTGTCTGTATGGAGCATCTTATGGGGCCATAACGTTTGTGCAGCACTATATGGGGCAAGTGTCTGTATGGGGCCATAACGTTTGTGCAGCACTATATGGGGAAAGTGTCTCTATACTACATGGCTGTTCTATATACTACGTGGGCCGTGTTATGTACTACGTGGGATGTTATATGCTATGTGGGCTGTGCTATATACTAGATGGCTGTTCTATAAACTACGTGGGTCATATTATATACTATGTGCCTGTGCTATATACTATATGGGCTGTGCTATATACTACGTGGCTTTGTTATATGCTACGTGGGCTGTTATATACTACATGACTGTGTTATATGCTACGTGGCTGTGCTATATACTATGTGGGCTGTGTTTTATACTACATGGCTGTGTTTATATGCGATCATGAATCGTGGTATGTGTTAAAGGGGGGGCCCACTGAGACTCTTTCGCCCGGGGCCCTCAAAAACCTGGAGCCGGCCCTGGTGATATCCCAGGTTAGCGTAGAATGGAGACTGCTTGGTGGAGGCACTCTGAGAGTTGTTATAAGAAAATTCAGCCAATGGGAGTAGCCTTACCCAATCATCTTGCAAATGGCAAACGTAGCAGCGAAGGTATTGCTCCAGTGTCTGATTGGTATGTTCTGTCTGCCCATTGGACTGTGGGTGGAAAGCAGAAGATAAGTTAACTTCTATGCCTAATGCCGAACAAAAGCTTCTCCAAAAGTTTGAAGTAAATTGAACTCCACGGTCCGAAACAACTTCATCCGGAACCCCGTGCAGACGAAAGATGTTCTGGATAATTAGATCAGCAGTGTCCTTCGAGGGTAAACTGGAACAAGGGATGAAATAGGATGAGATGGGCCGCCTTGGTCAAGCGATCGACCACCACCAAAATTGTACTCTTTCCCTCGGAAAGGGGCAGTTCTACAATAAAGTCCATAGAAATGGATCCCCATGGGCGAGACGGCACCGGCAAAGGCTGTAACAGACCAGTCGGGGAGGCACGTGGGACCTTGAATTTGGCACATACCTCACAAGATGAAACATACTTCTGAACATCCTTCCAAAAACCTGGCCACCAGAAGAAGCGAGATAAGAATTCTTGAGTCTTCTGAATTCCTCTGTGCCCTGCAACCTTAGAGTCATGAACCATTTTCAACACTCTTAACCTCACGGCTTCAGGAATGTAGAGGCGCCATTCCCTGGGTCCAAACTCCATTCCTAAATAGAAGGCTTACCTCATCAGATGGCTGAGACAGGAAAAGATCAGAATTGTAAGCTTCTTTGATGACCTGCAACAAATCTTGGTTATGAATGACACCTACAAAATTGCAATCGGAAAGTATGGTCTTAGGTGGAGCATCTGGAACAGTGTCAGTAGAATACATCCGGGATAGAGCATCTGCTTTTCCATTGCGAGAACCTGGTCTATAAGAGATTGTAAAATTGAATTGGTTATGGAAAAGACTCCAACGGGCCTGCCGTGGGGTCAGGCATCTTGCTGACCTGATGAACTCAAGGTTGCGGTGATCCGTGAGGACAACGATCAGCTGTGAAGCTTCTTGCAGAAGATGTCTCCACTCCTTGAAGGTGGCGATGATAGCCAGTAATTCTTTATTTCCTACATCATAGTTCTTTTCGGCAGGAGACAGTCGCTTGGAAAGAAAAGCACAAGGATGAAGTAAATTCTTCCCATCTGTTCTTTGGGACAGTATAGCCCCGACGGCACAGTTTGAGGCATCTACTTCAATAATGAAGGCGAGTTCTGGGTCAGAATGGATCAGTACTGGTGCTGACGTGAACTTGGTCTTGAGCCGAGAGAATTCTTCTTGGGCTTGAGGGGACCAAATAAATGCGGTCTTCTTCTGTGTCAACCAAGTGATGGGCGAGACGATGTCAGAGAAGTTCTTGATGAAACGTCTGTAGAAGTTAGCAAATCCAATGAAACGTTGGACTTCCTTGACGTTCTTGGGGATTGGCCATTCCTGAATCGCCTTGATCTTGCTGTTATCCATACTCAGACCCTGTGGAGAAATTACATAACCTAAGAATTGGATCTCTGACTTGTGAAATTCGCACTTCCCCAGCTTGATGTACAGATGGTGTTCCCTCAAATGCTGCAAGACCGTTTTGACATGTTGCTGATGTTCCTCCATGGAGCTAGAAAAAAATCAGAATGTCATCCAAATAGATTACGACAAAAAGATCAAGAATGTCTCTAAAAATATCATTTACTAGGTGTTGGAAGGTTGCTGGGGCATTGCAAAGTCCAAATGGCATGACTAAATACTCAAAGTGTCCATATCGAGACCTAAATGCTGTTTTCCATTCGTCTCCAGGTCTTATACGGACTAGATTGTATGCCCCGCGTAAGTCCAATTTTGAAAAGACCTTGGCCTGCCGAACTCTCTCGAGAAGCTCCGGAATTAATGGCAGGGGGTAGCGGTTCTTGATGGTCACCTTGTTAATTTCCCGGTAATCAACACAGGGTCTGAGAGATCCATCCTTCTTTTTAACGAGAAAGATGGGTGCACCGGATGGAGAGGATGAGGGGCGTATGAACCCCTTAGACAGGTTCTCGTCGATATATTCCTTGAGAGTCTTGAGCTCAGGACCGGACAATGGATAAATATTTCCAAAAGGAATGGTAGCAGCAGGCAGAAGCTCGATTGGGCAGTCATAAGAGCGGTGTGGCGGCAATTTGTCTGCATTCTTTTTATCGCACACATCCGAAAATTCTTTATAAACTGTCGGAAAACTTAGGTCCGATGATGGGTCGCCCGGAGATGGATCAATCGAATTCCCAGAAGTTACCTCCTTAGCTGGGAAGCGCAATCTCTTTGTCTCCCAGTCAATGATGGGATTTTGAGCCTGCAACCAGGGTAAACCCAAGATAATAGGGAAATGTGGAGAGGAAATCAGAAGGAAGGGCAATTTCTCCTGGTGATCATCTCCCATGAGGACCTTCAGTGATTCAGTCTGCTGGTCTACTGGGCCCGAGGTCAAAGGAGATCCATCCACAGTCTCCATCAAAATTGAAGATACTCTTCTCTGTGATGGGATTCCATATTTCTTAGCAAAAGAAGTGTCCATGAAGTTACCGGTGACCCCAGAGTCTATCATGGCGGAACTGTTCACCCAATGGGAGTCAATCCAGATCTTGATAGGGAGGTAACAATGTGCGTCTTTCTTTTTATTGACAGGGTATGAAACTGCAGAAGATAGAATAACATCATTAATGGGTAATACCGTTTCGGAAGTTACAGAGTTCATATCTGAAAAGTCATAATCCGGAACAGTTGCTGCAATTTCGGGTGGCCCTAATTCGGAAGTCACAGAGTATGATTCAGAGAAGTCGTGTTCTACCATGGCTGCGGTTGTCCTGCGAGAACGACTGGGGCAGTTGATAATAAAATGTCCTGATTTCCCGCATTAAAAACATAAATTCTACTTGAAACGAAATTCCTTCCATTCGTCACTTACTCGACTTCGTAGGGAATTTACCTGCATCGGCTCGGGTGTGGACTCCTGAGGACTCGAGTCTGGAATCTCCTTAAGAAGAAAAGGAAGAAGCGATTTATTGCTGCGGTTCATCTCAGTCCACCTTTCTAGTTTTCGTTCGGAGATGCGAGCGTCTAGGCGAATACAGTGATTGATGAAATCTCCTAGAGCAGTGGGAGCCTCCGCACGTGCAAGCTCGTCCTTGATAGAACTGGACAACCCCTTCTTAAATATTGAGTACTTTGCTGCACTATTCCAGGTGGTATCCTGAGCCCACCTTCTAAAGTTCATAGCATACTCAGTCACTGGGCGTTTACCCTGACGCAAATTCAGCAGGGCCGTCTCCGCTGTAAGACCATGGTTCGGATCGTCAAACATCTGCCCCATGGCGGCGATAAACATATTGAAGTCATTCAGACATGCATCCTGCGATTCTATCAGAGGGTTTGCCCAGGCAAGAGCCTTGTTAGTCAGCAACATGATAATAGTCAATACTTTGGATCGGTCCGTAGGAAACTGTGTGACATGTGCAGCAAAGTATAAACGACACTGGTTCAGAAACCCACGGTATTTGTCTCGGTCGCCACCAAACCTAAATGGCGGTAGTTTGGGGATGGCAGGAACAGAAGCCTGAGGTTGTGCCTCCAGAGCCGCAACTCGACCACGCAATTCCTGAAGGGTCTGACTGAGCACTTGTATATCATATTTAGTCTGCCCCTCTAGGCCTTCCATTCTGCTCTTCCATGTCTGCACTTCAGCGTGTACAGTGGCAGTGATATTATTTAGCTTCTTAACTCGCACCTCTAAAGTCTCTGACCCAGCGGAATCCATTTTTCAGGCTTGTGTATCCTGTCACGATACTAGTGGATACAACTGGACACCAGTGGCTAGGTCAAAGAGACTGCAGACACATTGGTTTGAACAAGCAGAATTGTATTTGTGATCTGAATGCAATAGCAATAGCATGTAAGTCCAGATAAATGTTCAGTCAATCTGATAAACAGTAATAGCAGAGCTGATACTCTGCGACACAGCATGCAAAGTCACTGAGCAATGAGTGCACAAGAATGTCCAGCACTGACACAGTCTCTTGCAGAGCAGAGGAACACACAAGCTGGCTGGAGTTCTTACTTCACCGCAGGTGTGGTCAGTCAGAGGTTTCTGAAGTCAGGTGTCCAGCAATCACTTGGTCAGCAGGCAGGGATCCAGACGTGCAGGTTGGCAGAGGACTCCGCCGTTAGGAAAGGACCAACAGGGATAGTAAGTCCAAGCTTGGGACTGCAGAGGAACAAGGTCCAAAACATAATACACAAGCAATGAAACAGAGCAGGTGCTGGCTTTATATACAACTTTGGCAGGAAGCAAGATGGCCGACGTGAAACATCAAGATCCATGTTAACTAAGTGCAAGTCTAAGGGCAAGAGAAACAGATTCCAGGACTAGATACTGACAGTCACTGACACTATGTCTACATGTCATAATGAATTTTCAAATATGATGTTTGTGGAACAGCTATCACTAATCAACTTACATTCATTATCTGAGTCCGGTCAAAAACATTTCATTTAAGGATCAATCTTTCTCTAACAAAGTGCATTATCCTGATTTTTACCCTATTCACACGTGCAGTATTGTCATGGATGAATCCCAACATATTGTCGAAGAGGAACTGAAGACACTACCTAAAAATTATAAATGTTCAAAATTTAATCTCACTAAACGTGAGCACCAGGCATGCAAAAATAATTTTTTTTCTATAAAAGTTTTTATTGTGTAAAAGCGCCAAAGCATAAAACAATGTAAACGTGGTATCGCTGTAATAATACTGACCTGAAGAATAAAGCTGCTTTTATCAATTTTACCTCATGTGGATCAGCAAAAAAAAAAAAGCAATTCTTGAATTGCTGGTTTTTGTTTTTTCTGCCTCCCAAAAATCGGAATAGAAAGTGATAAAAAAAAGTCATGTATCAGAAAATGTTACCAATAAAAACAAACGTGAACTCATCCCACCAAAAGTAGCCCTCACATCACTAGGTGGACCAAATATGGAAAAATTATAGCTTTAAAAATATGGCGATGTGCAATAAAAAGCATCTTTTAGTGTGTGACAGCATAAAAATCCAATATAAATCTGGTAACACTGTAATCGCACAAATCCTAAGAATAAAGTCGTCTAATCGCTTATACCCCATATATATCGCTTATAAAAAAAAAAATAAAACCAATTTTTCACAAGCTGTTGATTTGTTCATTCTGCCTCACAAAGATCGCAGTAAGGCTCAGCGCACATTTATCCTGCGCGGTACGCTGAGCGCTTACACTGGGGTTTCCATGTAAATCTATGAAATACGTGATTCAGACGGAACCCCAGGTGAAAGATTCCCTGTAATGAGGCAGATAGAGGCACTGTGGACGCCGTCTGGCTTAGATCCCGGCGGTGTCCATCTTTTTTGGCGTGCATAAAAGTGCAGTCAGCCACAGTTTTGTGCACTTCTGAAAAAAGGACACCGCTGAACAAAGACCAGAGTAACTCTGCTGCCTCATTATAGTGAATGGATCCCTCGAGTTTCAGCTGAATCACGTCACTTGAAGATTTAGATTTAAACCCCAATGTAAGTGCTCAGTGTAGAGCGCAGGATAAATGTGATCCAAAATGTTATGTAAAATGTTCCCATTGAAAGCTTCAACTCAATTTACAAAAAAAGCAAGTCCCCACTCAGATCTGTCATCTGTTAACGAAAATATGGGGAATGTACTTGTAAATGGTAGTACAAAGACTCTGGAAGAGTGAAATGGCTCCTCAATCTCTAGAAGAAATTCAGCAAATTCAGCCTCCCAAATCCAAATGCCCCCCTCCCTTCTGAGCCCCAGTGTGCCTAAACCACATATAGAGTCCACATGTTTGGAATTTCTGGAGCTAGGAGAGCCCGCATAATGTATCGGTGCATGCCCCCAGAAGCATATGCTGGGCATATCATACTGGTCACTATAAATTACTGGTCACTACAGCCTACTGGTCACTACAATGGCAGTTTGCAATTTTCACTCAGCAACAGCCACTGCTGCTTGTTTCTGGAAAACACCCATGGAGTAAAAATTGTCAGTACACCTGTAGATAAATCCCCAAAGAGATATAATTTCCAAAATGGGGTCACTTGAGGAAGGGATTCTGCTCTCCTAGCATTCTCCTAGGGCTCTGTATATAGAGTCCACAAACTAGTCTAAGAAAATAGCACTCCGTCTCACCTGAGTCTCACCATGTTGCTAAACAGTACTGAACAGCCACATATGGGGTATTGCCACATTCAGCAGGAATTGTGGGACAAATTTTGCTACAATTTTTACCCACTTCTTGTGTCCCTCTTTACCAGTGTTAGGTAATTATACCTCCTCTTGTTCTCGTATCACATTAGAGGCCTTGTTGATTGTGCTACATTGTATCATATCCTTGTTATATTACGTATTTACCTGCTACTATGCTATTACATTATAGGTCATTGTGCAATGAGGTTTATGTTACCTTCTATGACAGTCCATATTTGGAGGACACATATCTCTAATTTAATTATGTTAATGTGCATATGAGATTAATATTATACTCCTATTGAAATTACTTATACAGTATATGTACGTAAAAAAGTGATAATTTAATATTTGTACCTGTATTTACAGACAACAATTATACGTACAAATATATGTTTATAAAAAACATATTTCCTCAGGTATAATCTATAATGAGGTATGACCTCAGTTCACTCTTATACTTTTGTAATGGGTTTTTCGGGAGCGACCTATACACAGTACTATCTGATAATTGTCTCTTAGCTTCAGTGATATAGTAGGATCTGGGAAGCAACACAATTTTGCCTCCTTTGTCGGCAGCCCTCACTACCGTGTCTTCCCAGGCACTAATTTCATGTAAGGCCTTTTTCTCTTCTACCGTGAGATTACTAGGGGCTCTCCGATACATGAGGGCTTCAACATCTTTTATAACCTGTGCCTCAAATAAGTCAATCAGGTTACCGGGGGACACCATGGGCATAAACCTAGATGGAACTCCTCCCCTAAACGGGGCTACACTTTCTCTATCCCTGTCACTCTGATTGATCACCTCTTCCGTTAACCCCAATAATAATTCTGCATCTTCCCTCGAATCAGCCAATGCACCTGTCCCTGCCATAAAGCCTAATGGGCTAATATAACATGGACTCTCTCCCTCCAAACTATTGCTGGCAGTAGTTTTATTAACGAATGCTTTAAAAAGGAGAATTTTCCTGATGGACTTAATAACGTTCACACTAGCGTTTCCCGTTTTGCGTCGTGTTTGCGTCGGGCAACGCAGCGGCGATGCATGCGTCATGCGCCCCTATATTTTACATGGGGGACGCATGCGTCTTTTTGTGCTGCGTTGTGCGACGCATGCGTCTTTTTTGCCGCAAGTGTCGGACCAAGAAAACGCAGCAAGTTGCATTTTTCTTGCGTCCAAATTTCGGCAAAAACCGACGCATGTGTTGCAAAACGCAGCGTTTTTGCGTGCGTTTTGCTGCGTTTTTGCGTGCGTTGTGCGTTGCGTCGCCGACGCAGCGGCGCACAACGCTAGTGTGAACATAGCCTTAAACAAGTCAATTTTAAATTCAGTCAAATCGAAATCTTATGGAATACTGTAACCTAAACCTTTGGAAAACAAAGATAAGTGAGCCGGAGCTAAGATATGATCAGTCAGATTAATTACTGCATCCTCCGCTGGGACAACTAATACTTCCGTATCCAAGCAATGTGTCTCCGTTTCCGCTGTCTCCCCATGCCGGCTCTTCCTTCTGCCTCTCCAGGTCTTTCTTCTAAAGGGGTCGACACTCCTGGAACTTCTGTCTCAGCTGCCGGTAACAACTCTAAAGAGCCGGCAACTCTAAAGATACCTGAGGAAATATGTTAAATTAGGAATAGTTTCGCAAAGGAAGGCGGAAAAGCTGCTGCCGGAGTTCCCCACCAAACCCCACTGGTACCACATCCCTAAGGTGCACAAATCTGTTAATTGTCCCACCGGGCGGCCAATTGTGTCTGGGATGGGGTCGCTCACTGAGCCCCTGTCCCAGTACATAGATTGGTTATTACGCCCGATGTTGAAAGACATTCCGTCATATTTAAAAGATACTGATTCTTTCCTCAAGAGTATACGAGGTTTTGATTGGCAGGACAATTTTTCTCTGGTATCGATAGATGTCGAGAGTTTGTACACCAGGATCCCCTGGAGAATAGGGGTAGAACCTGTTGAGCAAATTCTAAACACTACAGGCAAAAGCCTTGATTTTATTGGATTTATATGTGAGGGTTTAAATTTAATTCTAACTCACAATGCTTTCACTTTTTTGGACGAATGGTACTTACAAGAAGTGGGGACTGCGATGGGGACTCCGGCAGCTTGTACTTTTGCGAATTTGTTTTTGGGTGTTTTCGAGGAGAAATATGTATACTCGAATAATAATGTTTTTTTTACAGCATATTAAGTTTTATTAAAGATACATTGATGATATAGTAGTGATTTGGGACGGCACGGTGGACGTCTTCAATGAATATGTAGCGCAATTGAATCAGAATAACAACATGAATATGGCTTTCACATCAGTGTTTGGAGGCCAGCGGCTAGAATTTTTGGACGTTCTATTAGAGATCAAAGAGGGTAATATCTGTACATCGCTTTACCGTAAGCCGGTGGCAGCTAATACGATGATGCACTTCAACAGTTTTCATCCCATGCATACAAAACGAGCTTTGCCGTACAGTCAATTTTTAAGAGTAAGCAGAGTGAATAATACTGAGGAAGGCTTTTATCGCCAATCCAAAGAGATGGGAGTTAGATTTAATCAAAGAGGTTACCCCGAGAGCTTACTGATATCTACATTGTAACAGCGAGGGCAGTACTTCCAATAACCAATAATTCCCAGTCTAGCAGCGGGTTAGAGGGTAAATATTAAAACTTAACTTTTACTTTAATACTTATAAAACTCACAAACAAAACCAAAAGTGAAACAAGGGTGCCAGTGTTTTTAAAAACCGAGAACAACCACAAAAGACACAAAACAGACTACAGGTAAAAACCAAATAGAACAATGTTTGTAAATCACTCATATGTTTCAAGCATTTTACACATATGGTGCTACAACAACAGATGAGCAAGCTCAGCAAGTAATAGAAGGCGGGCCGCACCCCAACCTCTTAGATTCAAACCACCAATAGCACCGGAATACATATATGCCTCACAAAAACACTTGTGCACATAGGCATATGTTCAATAGGTGTCTATGCGTGGATGTATATATTAGCAGCGTTTTAGTTTATACTCACCTTGTGGGACCGATGCTCTCAGCGGTGCCCCCTCAGAGTTTCCGGGACTGAGAGGCGGATCATGCCGTGCTATCCATTAATCCCGGTTAAAGCCTATGTCTCCCGACGCGTTTCCTTTTTCAATTCATCAGGGGAGTGATGACATATGTTCTCTCACATATACGAGCGTTGCTAGTCCATACGACCTTTACCTGTCTTAAATAGCATTCATATGCTTCCTCTATGCTTCCCGCGCGCTGCACATCTCAGGGTGACGTAACCGCCATGTGTATCCCAGGGCCGCGTGCTTCCGGTTGCCGGAAAATCACTTCCGGTCTCTCGGGGATGCGAATAGTGCCGCACATTTTGCTGTGCTCAATGGTACCGTAAAGCCCGAGTAGGCGGACATTTAGGGGGGTGCACCCATCATTTCCCTTAGATGATTACATGCCGTGCACTGACCCAAAAAACGTCACAGTCGGCTCATGATCACATGATCAGAACCGCGCTTCAAACAACCCCATGAGCTCCCTGTTGGTCAGACCAGCTCTGGGTTCAAAACATCCACAGTAGTGCATGTCAGCACATTCCCTGTGGATGCTGTCCTTTTCATAAAGGTAATGTGCATATTTACACAGTCCACATTCTCACCATACCAAAGGCGGAGTATTGATTCTCATAGTGTCTCACTCTTCAAGAAGACCCTTCACGTAGATGTCAAATTAGTAAAGGAGATATAGTATTGTAATAATGCGCAACCAGAACAAAGAAGAAAACCGGAAAAATAGAAAAAATAAAAACATTAGAAAAAATATATTAAATATGGCTGAAAAAGACTCAAAAGAAAAAGGTTTGTGACACGATGGACCTCCTCCCCATATACCCACACCAGGGAAAGGACAGTAAAGGGTGACCCTTCAGTCTTCCCCTATTATCCCCTAACTAAAGAGGACCTGCCTAACGCGGAGGTTGGCACCCTAAAAACCTGCGCTTTTGAGTCTTTTTCAGCCATATTTAATATATTTTTTCTAATGTTTTTATTTTTTCTATTTTGAGAATGTGGACTGTGTAAATATGCACATTACCTTTATGAAAAGGACAGCATCCACAGGGAATGTGCTGACATGCACTATTGTGGATGTTTTGAACCCAGAGCTGGTCTGACCAACAGGGAGCTCATGGGGTTGTTTGAAGCGCGGCTCTGATCAAGTGATCATGAGCCGACTGTGACGTTTTTTGGGTCAGTGCACGGCATGTAATCATCTAAGGGAAATGATGGGTGCACCCCCCTAAATGTCCGCCTACTCGGGCTTTACGGTACCATTGAGCACAGCAAAATGTGCGGCACTATTCGCGTCCCCGAGAGACCGGAAGTGATTTTCCGGCAACCGGAAGCACGCGGCCCTGGGATACACATGGCGGTTACGTCACCCTGAGATGTGCAGCGCGCGGGCGATAGAAACCGGAAATGGGTTACCAGTAGCCACGCACGCGCTGCATGGAGGAAGCATATGAACGCTATTTAAGACAGGTAAAGGTCGTATGGACTAGCAACGCTCGTATATGTGAGAGAACATATGTCATCACTCCCCTGATGAATTGAAAAAGGAACCGCGTCGGGAGACATAGGCTTTAACCGGGATTAATGGATAGCACGGCATGATCTGCCTCTAAGTCCCGGAAACTCTGAGGGGGCACCGCTGAGAGCATCGGTCCCACAAGATGAGTATAAACTAAAACGCTGCTAATATATACATCCACGCATAGACACCTATTGAACATATGCCTATGTGCACAAGTGTTTTTGTGAGGCATATATGTATTCCGGTGCTATTGGTGGTTTGAATCTAAGAGGTTGGGGTGCGGCCCGCCTTCTATTACTTGCTGAGCTTGCTCATCTGTTGTTGTAGCACCATATGAGTAAAATGCTTGAAACATATGAGTGATTTACAAACATTGTTCTATTTGGTTTTTACCTGTAGTCTGTTTTGTGTCTTTTGTGGTTGTTCTCGGTTTTTAAAAACACTGGCACCCTTGTTTCACTTTTGGTTTTGTTTGTGAGTTTTATAAGTATTAAAGTAAAAGTTAAGTTTTAATATTTACCCTCTAACCCGCTGCTAGACTGATATCTACATTGGACAGAGTAAACAATGAGAGGAAAGTGGGGTTTGAGAAAAAGTTGCCAGTTCAAGGGCAGGGAGTGGGAAAAATATTCACTTTCTGCTTTAAATATAGTAATATGGATCAGCAGATACGACTAGCCATAAAAAAAAAAATTGGCATCTGTTGGGACGTGATAAAGAGTTGTCTGATATTGTGGCAAGAGGCCCATTAATAGCCAATAGAAGGAGCGCCAGGCTGAGAGACAAATTGTTGAGAAATCGTATTGCTAGGCAGGATAAAAATTGGCTAGGCATAGCGATCCCTAAAGGCAAATTTAAGTGCGGGCACTGTCCGTGTTGCAAACAACATTTGACAGAATGGACTCTCCGTATGGGTGCTGAGGAGCACACGGTTAATGATTTTATAACCTGTAGGACGGATCACGTAGGCTGTACTACATAGGGAAGACAATCCGGCCGTTGTACGTCCGTTTCCGTGAGCATTGCAGATCAGTGACTTCAGGGAAAGGCGAGCCGCGATTGATCTCTCATGTAAGGGAGGTACATAGTGGTAGTACGGAGTGTCTTACCTTCGCCGGGCTTGAAAAGGTCGGCCTGCCTGTTCAAGGAGGTGATTTGAATAACTTGTTCCTGAGATGTGAAGCGAGATGGATCATGCGTAGTAACGCAATGGGTCCGCTTGGCTTCAACGACAGGACAGATATGTCGATATTCCTCTAGTGGTGTAAGGAGTAGATTCTACTACAGCGATACCGTGGTTCAGTGGACCTTGATTTTGTTAATATGGTGTAATAATTAGCGGCAATTCCTGGAATATTATCATGAGCTTGACTTTTCAGCCAACGTTATAGCTTTATATGCAGCTTTGAAAATTTATGTTCATGTTTTTAATATGTGCTTTTTTAATTTATGTGTATTTCTTGGTTTGTGGGAGGGATTTAGTGGTGGGATTTGTCATGGCCAGTACACTATTTCCGCTGCCCGTCCTGAGCACAAATCGACCCGTAGAAGCGCAGGCACAGTGCGAAACGGCCATCGTTCTCCCCTGCTCACACGAGCTTCGGCTCCTTCTCCCCTGTCCATGAGTTTTATCTGGAGTTGGAACTAATAAAGAATTGACTTTTTGAAGACTGGTGAGTGCCTTCGTTACCTTTCTCATAAGGCTTATGCAAATAGAAGTCTTTTTTCCACAGGAGCACCCAAAGTCCTATGCTAGCAGTGTTTGAGTGAGTGACACTTAGCAACATACCCTGAATACAGTCTCAGAAAAAATGCAATACGAGGGACTGTGCCGCTCTTATTTTTCTCTTTTTGTGGCAGTGATATATATTTTTAATTGGTACATTGGCTGTGTTTAAAGCGTTTCTTTTTGGAAGTTTATTTAAGTTGGACTTGGTCAAGCTATATGGCCAGGCAGATTTAAGAAAACCTGGCATAGGCTTTTATTTTTGGCTGGAACTACAGGATGGCAGTGGGGCGGTTCACTCCATCCAGCCAGATCTTACAAGTGGCCCATAGCCACAGATCCCATTTAAAAACTCTGCAGCAAAGGCTTGAGGGTGCAAGTATTTGTTTGCAAGCTGCAGAGCAGGTGGCTCTGCAACATTTTTTGAACAATAAAGACACTTGTGTTGAACTTTACTATGTTACTGCCTCATTACCTTGGCTCTGCAACATTTTTTGGACAATAAAGACTCTTGCTTTGAACTTTACTGGGTCACTGCCTCATTACAGCTTGGTGTGAACACCACTGTACTGCTGTATGGTGGAGAATGCTGGCAGTGTGAACTGAGACATACCCCAACACCAGCTGCATGTAGAATCATAGAATGGTAGAGTTGGAAGGGACCTCCTGGGTCATCTGGTCCATCCCCCTGCTCAAAGCAGAATTCACTAAATCATTCCAGACATAGATGTCTGTCCAGCCTCTGTTTGAAGACTTCCATTGAAGGAGAACTTGCCACATCTCGTGGCAGCCTATTCCACTCATTGATCATCCTAACTTTCAAAAACTTTTTTCTAATATCTAATCTGTGTCTCCTCCCATTCAGTTTCATCCCATTGCTTCTAGTCTTTCCTTGTTCAAATTAGAATAAAGATGATCTTTCTACAATGTGACAGCCCTTCAGATATTTGTAGACTGATATTAAGTCTCCTCAGTCTTCTTTTTTGCAAGCTAAACATTCCCAAATCCTGTAACCGTTCCTCATAGGACATAGTTTGCAGACCGGTTACCATTCTGGTCGCTCTTCTCTGAACTTGCTCCAGTTTGTTGATGTCTTTTTTAAAATGTGGTGCCCAAAACTGAACACAGTATTCCAGACCAAAGAGAAGTAGAGGGCAATAATGACTTCACGTGATCTAGACTGTATGCTTCTGTTAATAATCCCTTTTTTGCTGCTGCATCACACTGTTGATTCATGTTCAGTCTGCGATCTATTAGTATACCCAAGTCTTTTTCACATGTGCTGTTGCTTAGCCTTATTCCTCCCATTCTGTATATGCTTTTTCATTTGTATTGCCAAGATGTAGCACTTTGTATTTTTCCCTGTTAAAAATCATTCTGTTATTTGCTGCCCACTGCTCCTGTTTATTTATATCTTTTTGAATCATATCTCTCTCTTTTCTCTAATATTAGCTATCCCTCCTAGCTTTGTATAATCAGCAAATTTAATCAGTTTACCCTCAATTCCTTAATCTGAATCATTGATAAAGATGTTGAACAATACAGGGCCCAGGGCAGAACCCTGTGGTACCCTTACTTGAGACATTCTTCCAACTGGATGTGCAGCCATTTACGACCACTCTTTGGGTCCGATCACTAAGCCAGTTATGATTCCATCTAACAGTTGTTTTGTCCATTCCATACTTAGTCATGTTTTCAATAAGGATGGTGGGAGATACTTTGTTAAATGCTTTGCTGAAGTCAAGATATATTATATCTACAGCACTCTTACCTCCTCAACCATTTCCTCCCTTTTTATAAGGATTAGATCCAAGGTAGCAGATCTTCTTGTTTTCTACACTACCTTTTGGAAGCTAAAGTTGTCAGCAAGAGAGGACAAGAATTTGCCTGACCTGTTAGTTTTGCCTGAGAAAGATTCCCAACAATGTCTGGATAGTTGAAATCTCCCATGACCACTATGTCATATTTTTTGGAGAACTTGGCTATTTGATGCATAAAGAGTTTGTCCTTATCTTTAGCTTGCACAGGCAGCCTGTAGTAAATGCCTACAATTGTGTCCTTTCCGTTGTTCTCTCCTTGTATTCTTACCCAAACAGTTTCCACAGAACTTTCAGTCTCTGAAGCATTTGCTTGCCAGCTGCAGAGCAGCTGGCTCTGCAACATCCGGCTTGTGTGAAGTCAACACACAGCCAAGGGAATCAAAACACGTGGCATCCCCTCATAACGACAAGATAGTGCAGTCTCCCACGCAACTGGTGTCGAATACGGACTATTTTGAAGCCCCTGCGATCCAAAGGATACCGTTTGCCTTTCATTTGTGAGGTTTTTTTGGACAATTAAGACACTTGCATTGAACTTTACCAGGTTGCTGCCTCATTATCGCACTGTGTGAACACCGCCGCACTACACTTGAGATGACCCCAACTTAGCCAGTCATTGATCACTTCAGCAACAAGTTTGCTGAGGTATATGTAAGGATGTGGCGAAGAACCTCGGTTGTCCCTCCCCTATTCGGAGCCCATAAACCCTGTCTGCACGTTGTATGTGTTATCCTATTGTGTTCATTATCTTTATTGCACTGCATGTCATATGGTCCTATTGTGTTGATTTCCTATTGTAATATGCTGTGCTGTATTTACCCTGTGGTGTTGTGCTGTGTCAGTATGTACTTGCTGTGCACTGTATTATACATACTGTTGTAGAGTTAGGGACAGTCAATAGTTAAATAGATGGGCTGGGCACAGCAGAAAAGGTGACAGGAAGCTGCTGCTCCCAGATAGAAGCTTGGGCCCATGAGCCCTTAGAAGATGCATAGCTGCAGTCGGTCATTGCCAGGCTCCCAGCAGGGAGAGGATCTGCTGCCCCAGACTAAGGACTAAGGGACCACAACATGGGCACCAGGACTTTGGACGGGCCCCAGCTGAAGGGACTATAAGTGTCCAGATTCCAGCAAGTGGATTGATTGCCTCATCTCCGCTACTGTGACCATTGTGGGTACAGCCGTGGATAGTGTCAGGGAAAGAGCAGGAAGCCAGTGTTGTATCCTCTTTTCTACCATCTGTTCCTACTTATTTATTATTACAAAGCATAAAATAAAATGATCCCTGTTGGATCACAGCGGTGATCCTGGATTTTAAATGCCGGACTCCAGTGGCTGAAAAGAAAAGGCAACCCATAGGAAGGAGCTGTGTTCGTTTTATGTACAAGGGGCCAGGGGTGCTCACTGTCAGTCTGCTGAGTGGACTCTGTCTGTGGACTGTGTCTTTCAGTAACTCGGCCATAACTACCACCCCCGTGCCACCTTGTTACATATACATGCCCCAAAGGGACATCTGCTTGTATGAGTCCCTAGTCCATTTCAAGGGGAGGCTCAAATTTCAGATATACCTTCCCAGTGCTAGGACCATGTATGGAATTAACCTCTACAAACTGTGTGAGTGTACCTCAGGGTACACTTACAAGATTCATTTTTATGATGGGAAGGACTCCGTGATTGAACCTCCTGAATTCCCCCATGTCCTGGGAGTGAGTGGGAAAATTGTGTGAGATTTGGTGTACCCAATACTGGATCAAGGTTATTACCTCTACGTAGATAACTTTTATACTGGCATCCCACTCTTGGAGTCCCTCTCTGCGTGATCTGTTATGACCTGGTGGTTAGGACAAGAATGGACCTGATGGTCAAGAGCACCCGGAAAGACCTGATAGCTACAAAAATACAGGACAAGCTCTGGGAAGTGGAAACTCTGCTGACCGCAATCCCTAATCCTATCACACACACTAGAAATAGCCGTGGATTGCTCCTAACGCTCCCTATGCAACTCGACACAGCCTAAGAAACTAGCTAGCCCTAAAGATAGGAAAATAAAGCCTACCTTGCCTCAGAGAAATTCCCCAAAGGAAAAGGCAGCCCCCACATATATTGACTGTGAGTAAGATGAAATCACAAACACAGAGATGAAATAGATATAGCAAAGAGAGGCCCGACTTACTGAACAGACAGAGGATAGGAAAGGCAACTTTGCGGTCAGCACAAAAACCTACAAAAAGCCATGCAGAGAGTGCAGGGAAAAAAAAACCTTCCGCACTGACTCACGGTGCGGAGGCGCCCCTCTGCGTCCCAGAGCTTACAGCAAGCAAGGCAATATTCACAATAGCAAGCTGGACAGAAAAAATAGCAAACATGAAAATAGCAAAGAGGAACTTAGCTTCTGCTGGAAAAAAAACAGGTAACCAGAACGATCCAGGAGCGAACTAGACCAATAGTACAACATTGACAGCTGGCATGGGGCAAAGATCCAAGTGGAGTTAAATAAAGCAGCCCACTAACGACTTAGCCTCGTCACCTGTGGAAGGAAACTCAGAAACACCCACCAGAGGAAGTTCATGGACAGAACCAGCCGAAGTACCATTCATGACCACAGGAGGGAGCCCGACAACAGAATTCACAACAGTGATCTACCATAGCCTGTGGTACTTTCTGCAAAAATTAGAGAGTCCTCCCTAAGACTCTAAGTGGGCAGCTGCTCATGAAGGGTGTATGTAGAGCCCAATGAAGCCACAACAGGCTGGTGGTCAAGTACAAGGACAAGAGGGATGTCCTTTTCTTCACCACAATACATGGTAATGTATAGTGCTGGGGGTTCTGCCAAGTTAACTCTACACAGGTCCACAAGCCACACTGTGAACTAGGGTACAGCAAGAACATGGCAGGAGTTGATCTTTCTGATCTAGTCGTTCAGCCATATAGTTACATGAGAAAAGTGTCACGACTCCCGGGTAATACTTCTGTGGGGAACGCTGCACACAGCAGCAAGGGAGCTGAGCAAAACCCCGGGTTACTAACCTGGTTACAAACAGGACCTGAAACGTGTGAAAGAGTGGGAGGTGGTCTGCGGCGGAGCCAGATGCCAGGGTGCAGAGAAAGGATAAACACAAGAGAATTGTCAAACAAACAAAGATCGGAGCCAGGAGATAACGAAGTACCAAAGGGGAGAGACAGGGGATTGTCACAATCTTAACAGGGTCTTTCAGCTTGATTCCCTTATCTTATTACGAGTTACCACTTGGGCATCAATAAAATTAATGGAAGAACCGCAGTCAACAAAGGCGGTGGTCACCACAGGACCGCCAGCAAGTCCCAATTCCACTTGAAGCACAATTTTTGCAAGCGAGAAAATATGTACCTGGGAGTCTGGACTACCTCCTCGATTGTCACCCAGACTCAGTCGTTTCTCTGACAGTTTCACAGAAGAAGGGCAGGAGGGACAGTTCCTTTTCCAATGTCCAGAGGCTCCACAGTAAAAGCATAGTTGGTTGTCTGTACGGTACCTTCTCTCTTTCTCCATAACCAAGACTGACCCAATCTCCATGGGCTCAGATACAGGTGCAGAGTCACACTATTTGGAGCATAAGGAAGTCTCTTGTTGCATCACTCCTCCAGCACGGATGTTGTGAATTCTGTTGTCGGGCTCCCTCCTGTGGTCATGAATGGTACTTCGGCTGGTTCTGTCCATGGACTTTCTCTATTGGCTGTGGGTGTTTCTGAGTTTCCTTCCACAGGTGACGAGGTTAATTCGTTAGCTGGCTGCTCTATTTAACTCCACTTAGATCTTTGCTCCATGCCACCTGTCAATGTTCCAGTATTGGTCTAGTTCACTCCTGGATCGTTCTTGTGACCTGTCTTCCCAGCAGAAGCTAAGTGACTGCTTGTTTTTCTCTGGTTTGCTATTTTTCTGTCCAGCTTGCTATTTTGTTTGTTGTCTTGCTTGCTGGAAGCTCTGGGACGCAGAGGGAGCGCCTCCGCACCGTGAGTCGGTGCGGAGGGTCTTTTTGCGCCCTCTGCGTGGTCTTTTTGTAGATTTTTGTGCTGACCGCAAAGCTACCTTTCCTATCCTCAGTCTGTTCAGTAAGTCGGGTCTCACTTTGCTTAATCTATTTCATCTCTGTGTTTGTATTTTCATCTTTACTCACAGTCATTATATGTGGGGGGCTGCCTTTTCCTTTGGGGAATTTCTCTGAGGCAAGGTAGGCTTTATTTTTCTATCTTTAGGGCTAGCTAGTTCCTTATGCTGTGCCGAGTTGCATAGGGAGCGTTAGGAGCAATCCACGACTATTTCTAGTGTGGTTGATAGGATTAGGGATTGCGGTCAGCAGAGTTCCCACGTCTCAGAGCTCGTCCTATATTATCAGTAACTATCAGGTCATTCCGTGTGCTCTTAACGACCAGGTCCATTATTGTCCTGACCACCAGGTCATAACAGTACAGGTGGCCCAAAGTACTAATGCATCTCAATAGAGGGATAAGAGAAGTTCTGAGACCATTTTTTTTTCTTTGCAGTGTGTTTTGTCTCTCTTTTCCCCTTTACCTCTGGGTGGTTCAGGACACAGGTGTAAACATGGACATTCAAGGTCTGTCCTCTTTGATGGATAATCTCACTATAAGTGTACAAAACATTCAAGATTTTGTAGTTCAGAATCCGATGTCAGAGCCTAGGATTCCAATTCCTGATTTGTTTTTTGGTGATAGATCTAAAGGCCCCGTCACACATAGCGACGCTGCAGCGATACCGACAACGATCCGGATCGCTGCAGCGTCGCTGTTTGGTCGCTGGAGAGCTGTCACACAGACAGCTCTCCAGCGACCAACGATGCCGAAGTCCCCGGTAACCAGGGTAAACATCGGGTAACTAAGCGCAGGGCCGCGCTTAGTAACCCGATGTTTACCCTGGTTACCATCCTAAAAGTAAAAAAACAAACGCTACATACTTACCTATCGCTGTCTGTCCTCGGCGCTCTGCTTCTCTGGTCTGGCTGTGAGCACAGCGGCCAGAAAGCAGAGCGGTGACGTCACCGCTCTGCTTTCCGGCTGACCGGCGCTCACAGCCAGACCAGAGAAGCAGAGCGCCGAGGACAGACAGCGATAGGTAAGTATGTAGCGTTTGTTTTTTTACTTTTAGGATGGTAACCAGGGTAAACATCGGGTTACTAAGCGCGGCCCTGCGCTTAGTTACCCGATGTTTACCCTGGTTACCAGCGAAGACATCGCTGAATCGGCGTCACACACACCGATTCAGCGATGTCAGCTGGGCCTCAACGATCAAAAAATGGCCCAGGCCATTCCGACACGACCAGCGATCTCACAGCAGGGGCCTGATCGCTGGTACGTGTCACACATAGCGAGATCGCTACTGAGATCGCTGTTGCGTCACAAAACTTGTGACTCAGCAGCGATCTCGCAATGTGTGACGGGGCCTTAAGTTCTTGAATTTCAAAAATAATTGTAAATTGTTTCTTGCCTTGAAACCTCGCTCCTCAGGTGACCCTGTTCAACAAGTAAAGATCATTATTTCTTTGTTACGTGGTGACCCTCAAGACTGGGCATTTTCCCTTGCGCCAGGAGATCCGGCATTGCGTGATGTTGATGCGTTTTTCCTGGCGCTTGGATTGCTTTATGACGAACCTAATTCAGTGGATCAGGCAGAGAAAATCTTGCTGGCTCTGTGTCAGGGTCAGGCTAAAGCGGAGATATTTTGTCAGAAGTTTAGAAAGTGGTCTGTGCTCACTCAGTGGAATGAATGTGTCCTGGCAGCAATCTTCAGAAAGGGTCTCTCTGAAGCCCTTAAGGATGTCATGGTGGGATTTCCCATGCCTGCTGGTCGGAATGAGTCTATGTCTTTGGCCATTCAGATCGATCGACGCTTGCGTGAGCGTAAAGCTGTGCACCATTTGGCGGTACTATCTGTGCATGGTCCTGAGCCTATGCAATGTGATAGGACTTTGACCAGAGCTGAACGGCAAGAACACAGACGTCGGAATGGGCTATGTTTTTACTGTGGTGATTCCACTCATGCTATCTCCGATTGTCCTAAGCGCACTAAGCGGTTCGCTAGGTCTGACACCATTGGTACGGTACAGTCTAAATTTCTATTGTCCGTTACTCTGATTTGTTCTTTGTCATCCTATTCTGTTATGGCATTTGTGGATTCAGGCGCTGCCCTGAATTTGATGGACTTGGAGTATGCTAGGCGCTATGGTTTTTTCTTGGAGCCCTTGCAGTATCCTATTCCATTGAGAGGAATTGATGCTACGCCTTTGGCCAAGAATAAGCCTCAGTACTGGACCCAATTGACCATGTGCATGGCTCCTGCACATTAGGAGGATATCCGCTTTCTGGTGTTGCATAATCTGCATGATGTGGTCGTTTTGGGGTTGCCATGGCTACAGGTTCATAATCCAGTATTGGACTGGAAATCTATGTCTGTGTCCAGCTGGGGTTGCCAGGGGGTACATGGGGATGTTCCATTTTTGTCTATTTCGTCTTCCACTCCTTATGAAGTTCCAGAGTTTTTGTCGGATTATCGGGATGTATTTGATGAGCCCAAAGCCAGTGCCCTACCTCCTCATAGGGATTGCGATTGTGCAATTAATTTGATTCCTGGTAGTAAGTTTCCTAAGGGCCGATTGTTCAATTTATCTGTGCCAGAACATGCCGCTATGCGGAGTTATATAAAGGAATCCTTGGAGAAAGGCCATATTCGCCCGTCGTCATCACCGTTAGGAGCAGGGTTCTTTTTTGTGGCCAAGAAGGATGGTTCTTTGAGACCTTGTATTGATTACCGCCTTCTCAATAAAATTACAGTCAAATTTCAGTATCCTTTGCCGTTGCTGTCTGATTTGTTTGCTCGTATTAAAGGGGCTAGTTGGTTCACCAAGATAGATCTTTGAGGGGCGTATAATCTTGTGCGTATTAAACAAGGCGATGAATGGAAAACAGCATTTAATACGCCCGAGGGCCATTTTGAGTACCTGGTTATGCCATTCGGGCTTTCCAATGCTCCATCAGTATTTCAGTCCTTTATGCATGACATCTTCCGAGAGTACCTGGATAAATTCCTGATTGTGTATTTGGATGATATTTTGGTCTTTTCGGATGATTGGGAGTCTCATGTGAAGCAGGTCAGAATGGTGTTCCAGGTCCTTCGTGTGAATTCCTTGTTTCTGAAGGGGTCAAAGTGTGTCTTTGGAGTTCAGAAGGCTTCATTTTTGGGGTTCATTTTTTCCCCTTCTACTATCGAGATGGACCCTGTTAAAGTCCAAGCCATTTACGATTGGATTCAGCCAACATTTGTGAAGAGCCTGCAAAAGTTCCTGGGATTTGCTAAATTTTATCGGCGCTTCATCGCTAATTTTTCTAGTGTTGCTAAACCGTTGACTGATTTGACCAAGAAGGGTGCTGATGTGGTCAGTTGGTCTTCTGAAGCTGTAGAGGCTTTTCAGAAGTTGAAGCGTCGTTTTTCTTCTGCCCCTGTGTTGTGCCAGCCAGATGTTTCGCTCCCGTTCCAGGTTGAGGTTGATGCTTCTGAGATTGGAGCTGGGGCTGTTTTGTCGCAAAGAAGTTCTGATGGCTCGGTGATGAAGCCATGTGCTTTCTTTTCTAGAAAGTTTTCGCCTGCTGAGCGCAATTATGATGTTGGTAATCGAGAGTTGTTGGCCATGAAGTGGGCATTCGAGGAGTGGCGTCATTGGCTTGAAGGAGCCAAGCATCGCGTGGTGGTCTTGACAGATCACAAGAATTTGACTTATCATGAGTCTGCCAAACAGTTGAATCCGAGACAGGCTCGATGGTTGTTATTTTTCTCCCGTTTTGATTTTGTGGTTTTGTACTGTCCGGGCTCTAAGAATGTGAAGGCTGATGCCCTGTCAAGGAGTTTTGTGCCTGACTCTCCGGGTGTTCCTGAGCCGGCGGGTATTCTCAAAGAGGGGGTAATTTTGTCTGCCATCTCCCCTGATTTGCGACGGGTGCTGCAAAAATTTCAGGCTGATAGACCTGACCGTTGCCCAGCAGAGAAACTGTTTGTCCCTGATAGATGGACTAGTAGAGTTATCTCTGAGATTCATTGTTCAGTGTTGGCTGGGCATCCTGGAATCTTTGGTACCAGAGATTTGGTGGCTAAATCCTTTTGGTGGCCGTCTTTGTCACGGGATGTGCGTTCTTTTGTGCAGTCCTGTGGGACTTGTGCTCGGGCTAAGCCCTGCTGTTCTCGTGCTTTTGCCCTTGCCGGTCCCGAAGAGGCCCTGAACGCATATTTCTATGGATTTTATTTCGGATCTCCCGTCTCTCAAAAGATGTCGGTCATTTGGGTGGTTTGTGATCGCTTTTCTAAGATGGTCCATTTGGTACCTTTGTCTAAATTGCCTTCCTCCTCTGATTTGGTGCCATTATTTTTCCAGCATGTGGTTCATTTACATGGTATCCCGGAGAACATCGTTTCTGACAGAGGTTCCCAGTTTGTTTCGAGGTTTTGGCGATCTTTTTGTGCTAGGATGGGCATTGATTTGTCGTTTTCCTCGGCTTTCCATCCTCAGACAAATGGCCAAACCGAACGAACTAATCAGACTTTGGAAACATATCTGAGATGCTTTGTTTCTGCTGATCAGGATGTTTCGGTGTCCTTTTTGCCGTTGGCTGAGTTCGCCCTTAATAATCGGGTCAGCTCGGCTACTTTGGTTTTGCCGTTTTTCTGCAATTCTGGTTTCCATCCGCGTTTCTCTTCAGGGCAGGTTGAGTCTTCGGACTGTCCTGGTGTGGATACTGTGGTGGATAGGTTGCAGCGGATTTGGACTCATGTGGTGGACAATTTGACATTGTCCCAGGAGAAGGCTCAACGTTTCGCTAACCGCCGGCGTTGTGTGGGTCCCCGACTTTGTGTTGGGGATTTGGTTTGGTTGTCGTCTCGTTATGTTCCTATGAAGGTTTCCTCTCCTAAGTTTAAGCCTCGTTTCATTGGTCCGTATAAGATTTCTGAGGTTATCAATCCTGTGTCATTTCGTTTGGCCCTTCCTGCTTCTTTTGCCATCCATAATGTGTTCCATAGGTCGTTGTTGCGGAGATACGTGGCGCCTGTGGTTCCATCCGTTGATCCTCCTGCCCCGGTGTTGGTTGAGGGGGAGTTGGAGTATGTGGTGGAGAAGATTTTGGATTCTCTTATTTCGAGACGGAAACTCCAGTACCTGGTCAAGTGGAAGGGTTATGGTCAGGAAGATAATTCCTGGGTTTTTGCCTCTGATGTTCATGCTGCCGATCTGGTTCGTGCCTTTCATTTGGCTCATCCTGGTCGGCCTGGGGGCTCTGGTGAGGGTTCGGTGACCCCTCCTCAAAGGGGGGTACTGTTGTGAATTCTGTTGTTGGGCTCCCTCCTGTGGTCATGAATGGTACTTCGGCTGGTTCTGTCCATGGACTTTCTCTGGTGGCTGTGGGTGTTTCTGAGTTTCCTTCCACAGGTGACGAGGTTAATTCGTTAGCTGGCTGCTCTATTTAACTCCACTTAGATCTTTGCTCCATACCACCTGTCAATGTTCCAGTATTGATCTAGTTCACTCCTGGATCGTTCTTGTGACCTGTCTTCCCAGCAGAAGCTAAGTGACTGCTTGTTTTTCTCTGGTTTGCTATTTTTCTGTCCAGCTTGCTATTTTGTTTGTTGTCTTGCTTGCTGGAAGCTCTGGGACGCAGAGGGATAACCTCCGCACCGTGAGTCGGTGCGGAGGGTCTTTTTGCGCCCTCTGCATGGTCTTTTTGTAGGTTTTTGTGCTGACCGCAAAGCTACCTTTCCTATCCTCAGTCTGTTCAGTAAGTCGGGCCTCACTTTGCTTAATCTGTTTCATCTCTGTGTTTGTATTTTCATCTTTACTCCCAGTCATTATATGTGGGGGGCTGCCTTTTCCTTTGGGGAATTTCTGAGGCAAGGTAGGCTTTATTTTTCTATCTTTAGGGCTAGCTAGTTCCTTAGGCTGTGCCGAGTTGCATAGGGAGCGTTAGGAGCAATCCACGGCTATTTCTAGTGTGGTTGATAGGATTAGGGATTGCGGTCAGCAGAGTTCCCACGTCTCAGAGCTCGTCCTATATTATCAGTAACTATCAGGTCATTCCGTGTGCTCTTAACCACCAGGTCCATTATTGTCCTGACCACCAGGTCCTAACACACGGAGTCTGTGGTCCCCTCCAGGGTAACAGGAGGAGGATGAAGTGCCAGAGCATCCTTCAGATGGTCAGACAGACCCTTGCGGAATAGCCGCATCAGGGCTGGGTCTTTCCAAGAAACTTTGGCTGCCCATCGCCTAAACTCTGAGCAGAACCATTCAGCGGAGTGCCTCCTCTGTGTCACACTCTTCACCATATCCTCTGCCAGATGTTTTCTGACAGGCTCATCAGAGCCTCAAAGAACAGGTTCACAGACATGCGTTCAGGAGCAGAGAAAGAACGAGAAAAAGCCCATGCCTGTGTTGCCCCCCTCAACAAGGACATTACTACCCCCACCCTCTGCCTTTCATTTCCAGAGGCCCGGGGACGCAACTCAAATAAAAACTTGCATCCCCCCTTAAAGACCCTAAACCAATTTTTTATCTCCGGAAAAACTATCAGGTAACTTTACCGGTGGTTCGGGGTCCGCTAGGGATACCTCAGTGGGGCTCCCCTCCCGGAACCCCAACAGAGCAGACCTCTGTAAACAACCTGCCACATCTCTCTGCACTTGTTGGTGCGAGTGGACCAGTGCTTTCTGCTCCATAGACGGCTTTTGCATAAGCTGGGAGAGTTCAATAATCTGCCCTGTGAGAGCATGTACCGGATCCATGGCATACCAACACCCCCCACCAGGGAAAAGATTAGGTTCAGCTTTAATGTCACGACTCCCGTATAATACTGCTGTGGGGAACGCTGCACACAGCAGCAAGGGAGCTGAGCAAAACGTTGAGTTACTAACCTGTAAACATGTGATAGAGTGGGAGGTGGTCAGGGGTGGACCCAGACGCCAGGGTGCAGAGAAAGGATAAACACAAGAGAGTTGTCAAAGAAACAAAGATCAGAGCCAGGAGATAACGAAGTAACAAAGGGGGGAGAGACAGGGGATTGTCAGAAGTGAAGCCAGAGGTCAGTAATCCAGAAGAACAAACAAACAGAGTAACTCACAGAGAGCAAGGAAAACACAATGCAAACCGAGCACACACTCCAGGGGTCAGGCACACAGACTAAAACAGAACGTATAGCTGACAGCGAAACCTAGTTTGGAGTGAGTATAAATACCCGTCCCAGATTGAAAGAGAGGCCAACAATATTAACCTTGAGAGAATAGGACATTAACCATGTCCTAACCATGACAAAAAGCCAAGGTGTGGTACAAGAAGCTGGCCATGCACATTGTACAGATGGCAATGTGCTACGTTTTCATGCTGTCACGATGTGCAGGTCAGACTGGTACGTTGTGCCTTCAGTTCTAGAAGGTAGTGGTCAAGGCCCTAATCTTTGTAGATCAGGAAGGAGCGGGCTCCAGTACTTTCCAGAATTGAAGGTACTTGCATTGTACCAGGCCAACATTTCATTGGGGAGGTCCCTCAAAGCATAAAAAAAGCAAAGTCACGAAAGAGGTGCTGAGTGTGTTACAGACGGGGGATAAGTACAGACACCACTTACCAATACAACACCTACCCTGACAAAACTGGCTTGTGTATAAAAGAATACTTCAAACTGTACCACACATCCATGGACTACTAAATTAATTTCTGACTAAGGGTATGTGCACACGTCAGGATTTTGAGCGTTTTTTTTGCGGAATTTCGCCATAAAAACGCTGTAAATCCAGTAAAAAAACGCTAACATTATGCATCCTATCTTTAAGAATGCATTCCGCATTTTTTGTGCATATGTTAGCGTTTTTTTCCGCAAAAAAAAGCATATACCGCAAAAAATCCGGACATGCTCTATCTTTTTGCGGATTTTCTGCGGATTTCCTATCAAAAAGGACATTCCGGAAAAAAAAAAAAAACGCAAAACATCCGCGCAAAAAAATGCGCAAAAAACGCGCAAATTCCGCGAGAAATCCGCGCGATAAAAGCACGCGGATTTCTGGCAGAATTCTCAGGATTTTGCCAGGAAAAAATCCTGACGTGTGCACATACCCTCACACAGCTCATGTATGCTTACCTGACGTATACTGCACAACTCACATATGCCAACTTGATGAACACTACACAACTCATGTATGCCAGCCTGATGCACTCCACACTGCTCACGTATTGCAACCTGATGCGCTCTACACAACATACTAGGAAACAGTAGATCAGTTCCAAAATGGAGTCACATGTGGGGTATTACCACTGTTAAGGCACATCAGGGGCTCTTCAAACTCAACATGATGCCTGCAGACCATTCCATCAAATTCTGCATTCCAAAATGTCACTCCTTCCCTTCCGAGCCCTGCTGTGTAACCTAACAGTGTTTTTTCTCCACATTTGGGGTATCCACATTCTTAGGAGTAATAACACAACATATTTTGTAAAAAATTTTTACCACTACAGTATGTCACAAAAAAAAACATTCTCAGAATCGCTGCGATCTGCTGAAGTGTTTCAGAGTTCTTACCTCATAGTGATACTGGTCAGAATTATATATTTTCGCATGGTCATGAAGGCGCAAACAGGCTTGGGTGTTAAGGCGTTAAGGGTGACAGAAAATACCCAAAAGTGACACCTTTTTAAAAAATGCATCTCTTCAAGTGCTCAAAACCACATTCAAAAAGTTTATTAACCCTTTAGGTGCATCACAGGAGTTAAAGCAATGTGGAAGGAAAAAATGAACATTTTAATTTTTCCCTCAAAATGTTGCTTTAGGCCAAAATTGTTCATTTTTACAAGGGTAACAGGAGACAATGGACCACACAATTTGTTCTGAAATTTCTCCTGAGTACACTGATGCTCCATATGCGTTGTAAAGTTAATGTTTGGGTGCCCGGCAGGTCTTGGAAGGAAAAGAGCACTACTTGACTTTTGGAGAGCAAAATTGGCTGGCATAGAGAGCAGATGACATGTCACATTTGCAGAGTCCCTGATGTGCCTCAACAGTGGAAACCCACCATAAGTGACTTAAAGGGAAGGTGCCATCAAAAAATTTTTTTTTTCAGAAATTGTAAAAATGTAAAGAATTAATGATTACATTTTCTTAAAAAATATTATCATTTGTTTATAATTTAGTAAAATATGAAAAATAATTTGAAAAGTTTTGGAATTTCCACTTTTCAACACTAGGGGGAGCAGCTGCTGAAATTTCAGAAAAACCTAGTGTACAAATAGCTCACATTACTGCACTGCAGTAATTATGTGCGGAGTCTGCTGACCTGTGTGATGTCTCCTCCCCTTCTGGGTGTTTGCTAAGGGATTAGAGAGGATGAGATTCAGGAATCCAGTGAGCAGCCATTTTGTTGGTGACTGCAGAGTATGGCTGCCGTCACACTATCAGTATTTGGTCAGTATTTTACCTCAGTATTTGTAAGCCAAAACCAGGAGTGGAACAAATAGAGGAAAAGTATAATAGAAACATATGCACCACTTCTGCATTTATCACCCACTCCTGGTTTTGGCTACAAATACTGAGGTAAAATACTGACCAAATAATGATAGTGTGAAGGCAGCCTTATACTGACAAGTATTATTATTATTATTATTATTTATTATTATAGCGCCATTTATTCCATGGCGCTTTACATGTGAGGAGGGGTATGCATAATAAAACAAGTACAATAATCTTTAACAATACAAGTCACAACTGGTACAGGAGGAGAGAGGACCCTGCCCGCGAGGGCTCACAATCTACAAGGGATGGGTGAGGATACAGTAGGTGAGGGTAGAGCTGGCTGTGCAGCGGTTTGGTCAATCGGTGGTTACTGCAGGTTGTAGGCTTGTCGGAAGAGGTGGGTCTTCAGGTTCTTTTTGAAGGTTTCGATGGTAGGCGAGAGTCTGATATGTTGTGGTAGAGCATTCCAGAGTAGGGGGGATGCACGAGAGAAATCTTGTATGCGATTGTGGGAAGAGGAGATAATAGGGGAGTAGAGAAGGAGATCTTGTGAGGATCGGAGGTTGCGTGCAGGAAAGTACCGGGAGACGAGGTCGCAGATGTATGGAGGAGACAGGTTGTGGATGGCTTTGTATGTCATGGTTAGGTTTTTGTACTGGAGTCTCTGGGTGATGGGGAGCCAGTGCAGGGATTGACAGAGGGGAGAGGCCGGGGAATAGCGGGGGGACAGGTGGATTAGTCGGGCAGCAGAGTTTAGAATAGATTGGAGGGGTGCAAGAGTGTTAGAGGGGAGACCACAGAGCAGGAGGTTACAGTAGTCAAGGCGGGAGATGATGAGGGCATGGACTAGGGTCTTTGCAGATTCTTGGTTTAGGAATGTGCGGATCCGTGAAATATTTTTGAGTTGGAGGCGGCAGGAAGTGGAAAGGGTTTGGATATGTGGTTTAAGGGAGAGATCAGTGTCAAGGATTACCCCAAGACAGCGGGCTTGTGGGACTGGGGAGAGTGGGCAGCCGTTTACTGTAATGGATAGGTTCGTTGGGGAGGTCGCGTGAGATGGGGGAAAGATGATGAATTCTGTTTTGTCCATGTTAAGTTTTAGAAATCTAGTGGAGAAGAAGGATGAAATAGCAGACAGACATTGAGGGATTCTGGTTAGTAGGGAGGTGATATCTGGTCCAGAGATGTAGATCTGTGTGTCGTCAGCATAGAGATGATACTGAAAGCCGTGAGATTCTATGAGCTGTCCCAGGCCAAAGGTGTAGATGGAGAAGAGCAGGGGTCCTAGAACTGAACCTTGCGGGACTCCGACAGATAGGGGGCGAGGTGAGGAGGTGGTGTGTGAGTGGGAGACGCTGAATGTACGGTCAGTTAGGTATGATGAGATCCAGGATAGGGCCAATTCTGTGATTCCAAGGGATGAGAGGGTCTGCAGCAGCAGGGAATGGTCCACTGTGTCAAAGGCAGAGGACAGGTCCAGGAGGAGGAGGACAGAGTAGTGTCGCTTGCTCTTGGCGGTTAATAGGTCATTGGTGACCTTAGTTAGGGCAGTTTCAGTGGAGTGGTGTGACCGGAAGCCTGATTGAAAGCGGTCGAAGAAGGAGCAGGAAGATAGATGGGAGGACAGTTCAAGATGGACATGTTGTTCCAGTAGTTTTGAGGCAAAGGGGAGAAGTGATATAGGGCGATGGCTAGATGCAGAGGATGGGTCAAGAGAGGGCTTTCTGAGGATAGGTGTGATTGAGGCATGTTTAAAGCTTGAGGGGAAAATGCCAGTTGTTAGTGATAGGTTAAAGAGATGGGTTAGGGTTGGGATGAAGACTGTGGTGAGGTTTGGGATGAAGTGGGATGGGAGTGGGTCAAGTGCACAGGTGGTGAGATGCGATCTTGAGAGTAGAGTGGAGAGTCCATCTTCTGTAATGGTGGAGAAGTTGGTTTTGGAGGTGGAGGGCTGGGTAGTTGGGAGGAAGGGTTCTGGGGGTTGTTTACTAAAATTGTCTCTGATGTTCTCAATTTTCTGCTTGAAAAATGAGGCAAAGTCTTCAGCTGAGATGAGTGGGGAGGGAGGAGGTGCTGGGGGACGGAGGAGAGAGTTGAAGGTGTTGAATAACTGTTTGGGGTTGTGAGACAGGGAGGATATGAGAGATGAGAAGTAGGTTTGTTTTGCTGTGGCGAGCGTGGTTTTGAAAGCAGTGAGGGACTGTTTGAATGCGATGAAGTGCTCGATGGAGTGGGATCTTTTCCATCTGCGCTCAGCAGCTCTGGAAGCTCGCCTCAGTTCTTTGGTCATGCTGGTGTGCCAGGGTTGTCTGTTGATTTTGCGAGCTTTGGTATGTGTGAGGGGGGCAAGAGATTCCAAAGCTGCAGCTATTGTGGTGTTATATAGAGCGGCAGCATCATCCGCATTGTGTAGGGAGCTTATGTCTGTGAGAGGGAGGAGGGATTCAGAGAGTGAGTGAAGATCAAGGTGTTTAAGATTTCTGCGAGGGTGTGAGAGTTTGTGGGGTGGGGGTTGTAGACAAGGAGTGGAAAGGGAAGAGAATGTAAGTAGGTTGTGGTCAGAAAGAGGATGAGGTGAGTTTGAGAGGTTAGATAGGGAGCAGAGGCGGGTGAGAATGAGGTCCAGTGTGTGACCATCTTTGTGGGTGGCTGTAGAAGACCATTGAGTAAGGCCAAAGGAGGAAGTGAGGGATAGAAGTTTAGTGGCAGCTGAGAGGGAAGTGTCAATGGGGATGTTGAAGTCGCCCATGATGATAGTGGGGATGTCAGCGGCGAGGAAATGGAGTAGCCAGGTGGTGAAGTGGTCGAAGAAGGTGGTGGCTGGCCCTGGGGGACGGTAGATGACAGCCAGTTGGAGGTTGGAGGGGGAGTAGATGCGCACAGAGTGCACCTCAAAGGAAGGGAGGGTAACAGAGGGTGGCAGTGGGATTGGGGTGAAGGAGCAGTTATCTGACAGGAGAAAACCAACTCCTCCGCCATGTTTGCTGCTGGGGCGGGGTGTGTGAGAAAGGTGGAAGCCACCGTAAGAGAGTGCCGCAGGGGAGGCTGTGTCAGAAGGGGTGAGCCAGGTTTCAGTGATGCCAAGGAAGGAGAGTTTGTTATTGATAAAGAGGTCATGGATAAATGACAGTTTATTGCAGACAGAGCGTGCGTTCCATAGTGCTCCAGATAGGGAAATTGGGGGAGTGGGGGCTGGATGAATGGGTATGAGGTTACTGTGGTTGCGAGGATGTGTAGAGGATCGTGGCAGGGGATTAGAAATGAGTGTGGGGATGTGATGAGTAGGGCCAGGATTTGGGGATATGTCGCCAGCAATGAGGAGCAGCAGACAGAGCGTTAGAAGGTGTGAGCTGGATAGGTCATGATGTGGCCGTGTGTGCCTGGCGAGAAAGGATTGTATGTGGAGGAATAGTTCTGTGGAGGAGGTGAGATGACTGGGGAGGATGGAGGGAGAAATGACTAGTTCCTTACTGGGTGGAGGGACTACAGGAGTTAGGAAGAAATAAAGTAGTATGGGGGTGAATGTGAAGAGAAACCGAAACATTATAGTGGTATTCTATTTCTTTACCTTCCAGTCAATTCCAGTCCAATTCTAGTCTAATTCATAGCAATTAAAAAACTGCAATTTCTAAGATGGTCAGACACGTCTGGTCAGACTCATGGCTATGAATTTATGGGCACCTAAGGGCTCACAGCTGAGAGGGAGGATGTGGGCGTGTGTGTCCAGAGCACATATTCACAGTTAAGCCAGGTCATAAAGAGGGGGTGGGGTAGATGGCTACTCAGGTATGCAAGGAAGACGCAAGAGAGGAGTGAAGTACATATGGATAGAAAATAACGGGTAAGCAAAGAATGCCATGTGGCAATTACATGCACTTCATATAGACAGACAGTGCTGGAAAGGCAGAGTAGATGAACAGCAGCATACCAGGTGGGAATTATATGCAGTTCACATAAACACACATTGCAGGAAAGGCAGAGTAGATGAACAGCAGCATACCAGGTGGGAATTATATGCAGTTCACATAAACACACATTGCAGGAAAGGCAGAGTAGATGAACAGCAGCATACCAGGTGGGAATTATATGCAGTTCACATAAACACACATTGCAGGAAAGGCAGAGTAGATGAACAGCAGCATACCAGGTGGGAATTATATGCAGTTCACATAAACACACATTGCAGGAAAGGCAGAGTAGATGAACAGCAGCATACCAGGTGGGAATTATATGCAGTTCACATAAACACACATTGCAGGAAAGGCAGAGTAGATGAACAGCAGCATACCAGGTGGGAATTATATGCAGTTCACATAAACACACATTGCAGGAAAGGCAGAGTAGATGAACAGCAGCATACCAGGTGGGAATTATATGCAGGTAGGTACAAGTAGACAGTCACCAAGGATGGCAGGCAGCAAAAGGATTCTGGGAGATATGTGGTGGAGGGAGCAGGGTGACAGCAGCACAGAGTATTTCAGGAGAGCAGTGTGCTGGTCTATAGGGGCCCCCTGTTTGGTGCGCGGAGCAGCCAGGGATTGTACATAGAGCGCTGTCTTTTATACACATGGATGGGCCGTCTGCTCCACAGAAATCCAGGAAACATTTCTGCGGATTGATGGCCTGGTCTGATCCAGACTTTGCATGCAGACCCCATTCCCCTCCTCAGATCCTGTCTTCCCCATCCTGTCCTGGCGATGTGTGAAAGCGAGGCGACAGGCGCAGTCCGGGGTGACGCTGGGAAGGAAATGTAGCCATATAGTAACGATAAAAATGAGACCCCTCTCTTCAGCTGCCTCACCAGCCCTGACTGCACCTAACTGGAGGTCATGCTTTACCCTCTATTACCCCAGACCCGCGTGCAGGTGCTCAGCCAGAACCACCATAGAATGGGTCCGCTTTCTGAAGATAATACTGCCATAGTGTTCTCGCATAATACCGCCATATAGATCACACACAATACTATCAAATAGATCACACAATACTGTCATACAGTTCTCACATAATACCACCATATAGATCACACATAATACCGCCAGTGTTCTCACATACCGCCATATAGATCACACATAATACCGCCAGTGTTCTCACATACCACCATATAGATCACACATAATACCGCCAGTGTTCTCACATACCGCCATATAGATCACACATAATACCGCCAGTGTTCTCACATACCGCCATATAGATCACACATAATACCGCCAGTGTTCTCAGATACCGCCATATAGATCACACATAATACCGCCAGTGTTCTCACATACCACCATATAGATCACACATAATACCGCCAGTGTTCTCACATACCGCCATATAGATCACACATAATACCGCCAGTGTTCTCACATACCGCCATATAGATCACACATAATACCGCCAGTGTTCTTACATACCGCCATATAGATCACACATAATACCGCCAGTGTTCTCACATACCACCATATAGATCACACATAATACCGCCATATAGATCACCCATAATGCCGCCACATAGATCTCACATGTATTGTAAATAAAGACTCGGCCAGAATAAAGTCCTTTATTAATCTTCTTTATACCATACCGAACGCATAATCCTCGACTCCCTCATCTCCCACAACAAAAATAATAAACCACAATGGGGAAAGACACGCAGGGGGGAGAGGAGTGCATAGGAGAGGATTAGATACTGACTGCTGAGCCGTATATCTAATCCTGTCCTGTGTGATACTGTGCTGCGCCGTGTATCTAATCCTATCTTGTGTGATACTGTACACAGGACAGGATTAGCTACACAAGACTAGTTTAGCTACACAGGACAGAGGTAGCAGTGGTAGATGGTATATAGAGGCAGGCAGCAGTGGTAGATGGTATATAGAGACAGGCAGCAGTCGTAGATGGTATATAGAGGCAGGCAGCAGTGGTAGATGGTATATAGAGGCAGGCAGCAGTGGTAGGTGGTATATAGAGGCAGGCAGCAGTGGTAGATGGTATATAGAGGCAGGCAGCAGTGGTAGATGGTATACAGAGGCAGGTAGCGGTGGTATACAGAGGCAGGTAGCAGTGGTATATAGGGGCAGGTAGCAGTGGTATATAGGGGCAGGTAGCAGTGGTATATAGGGGCTAGTAGCAGTGGTATATAGGGGCAGGTAGCAGTGGTATATAGGGGCTAGTAGCAGTGGTATATAGGGGCTAGTGGCAGTTGTATATAGGGGCTAGTAGCAGTGGTATATAGGGGCTAGTAGCAGTGGTATATAGGGACTAGTAGCAGTGGTATATAGTGGCTGGTAGCAGTGGTATATGGGGGCTAGTAGCAGTGGTATATAGGGGCAGGTAGCAGTGGTATATAGGAGCAGGTAGCAGTGGTATATAGGGGCTAGTAGCAGTGGTATATAGGAGCAGGTAGCAGTGGTATATAGGGGCTAGTAGCAGTGGTATATAGTGGCTAGTAGCAGTGGTATATAGGGGCTAGTAGCAGTGGTATATAGGGGCTAGTAACAGTGGTATATAGGGGCTAGTAGCAGTGGTATATAGTGGCTGGTAGCAGTGGTATATAGGGGCTAGTAGCAGTGGTATATAGGGGCAGGTAGCAGTGGTATATAGGAGCAGGTAGCAGTGGTATATAGGGGCTAGTAGCAGTGGTATATAGGGGCTAGTAGCAGTGGTATATAGGGGCTAGTAGCAGTGGTATATAGGGGCTAGTAGCAGTGGTATATAGGGGCTAGTAGCAGTGGTATATAGGGGCTAGTAGCAGTGGTATATAGGGGCTAGTAGCAATGGTATATAGGGGCTAGTAGCAGTGGTATATAGTGGCTGGTAGCAGTGGTATATAGGGGATAGTAGCAGTGGTATATAGGGGCAGGTAGCAGTGGTATATAGGAGCAGGTAGCAGTGGTATATAGGGGCTAGTAGCAGTGGTATATAGGGGCTAGTAGCAGTGGTATATAGGGGCTAGTAGCAGTGGTATATAGGGGCTAGTAGCATTGGTATATAGGAGCAGGTAGCAGTGGTATATAGGGGCTAGTAGCAGCGGTATATAGGGGCTAGTAGCAGTGGTATATAGGGGCTAATAGCAGTGGTATATAGGGGCTAGTAGCAGTGGTATATAGGGGCTAGTAGCAGTGGTATATAGGGGCTAGTAGCAGTGGTATATAGGGGCAGGTAGCAGTGGTATATAGGGGCTGGTAGCAGTGGTATATAGGGGCAGGTAGCAGTGGTATATAGGGGCTGGTAGCAGTGGTATATAGGGGCTGGTAGCAGTGGTATATAGGAGCATGTAGCAGTGGTATATAGGGACAGGTAGCAGTGGTATATAGGGGCAGGTAGCACTGGTATATAGGAGCAGGTAGCAGTGGTATATAGGAGCAGGTAGCAGTGGTATATAGGGGAAGGTAGCACTGGTATATAGGGGCAGGTAGCAGTGGTATATAGGGGCTGGTAGCAGTGGTATATAAGGGCTGGTAGCAGTGGTATATAGGGGCAGGTAGCAGTGGTATATAGGGGCTGGTAGCAGTGGTATATAGGGACAGGTAGCAGTGGTAGATGCATAAGAAAATAAAAACTCTGTACTTACCTTCAGTCCTCTCCCAGGAAGTGCTGAGTCATGTTCAGGGCAGAGCAGTGTGACGATCTCCCTGCTCTGCTCTGAACGGCAGTGAGCAGTGATTGCAGCCTGTGCTGTAATACTAAGTACAGGCTGCAATCACAGCTCCTGGCTGCAGATACTCACCCCGGACCTCGCTCCCAGCAGCAGCTTCTCCCTGGCAGCTCCTGCTATGATCGCACACACTGAGCTGTGTGTGCGATGACAGAGGAAAAAAACAAAATGGCCGCGATCTCCTCTCACAGCTGTGACGTAGCAGCCCAGTGGGCGTGTCCAAGTCACAGCTGAGAGGCAGGAGGAGCGGTCGGAGCCCGACTGTTGGCTCCTATGCCCATGGCTGCCGTAAGTGAGGTGTGCAAGTGTCGTGCCCAGACACTTACACCCACACTAATGAAAATGGCGGCCTCCAGTGGCAAAAGTAAAAATGAATAAATAAAAAAGTATTAAAGTACTACATTTACTTTTGTATTAAAAATAATTGATTATATAATCAATAACAAAAACTAAAATCACGGCACCCTCCCTTTAAATTCCGTGTGGGGTGTAGTTTCCAAGTTATCTAGATGTGTGGTGAGCATCTTGAACCCACAGGTGCTTCACAGAATTTTAAAACATTACACTGTGAAAATTAAAAATTTTACTTTTTTCCCCAAAATGTTGTTTTAGACTCAAATTTTCCTTCTCACAAGGGTAACAAGAAAAAAATGGACCACATAACCATAAAAATGAAAAAATTGGATCACATACCATAATTTGTTAGTCATTTTCTCCTGAGTACAGATATACCCCATATGTGATCAGAAACTCTTTTTTTTTTTTGGACTATAAAATTAGCTGGAATAGATTGCGAACACCATGTCACATTTGGTGTACTGTCGAACAGAAAGTCCCCAAAAGTGACCCACTTTTGCAAACTACACCCCTCAAGAAATTAATCTAAGAGTGTGTTGAGAATATTGAACTCATTGGTGCTTTTACATAATTTTATAATATAGAACTGTGATAATGAAATATTTCCGTTCATTTTTTTTTTCAACTAAAACGTTGCTGAAGGCCCAAATTTTACATTTTCACGAGAGTAACAGGAGAAAATTGACATCATAATTTGTTGTTCAATTTCTCCTGAGTATAGGGATAATAATAATAATCTTTATTTATATAGCGCCAACATATTCCGCAGCGCTTTACAGTTTAACAGTTTCAAACACAAGTCATATGTAACAACGTTAACCAAAACAATAATTACAGCACAATAAGACGACCCTGCTCGTGAGAGCTTACAATCTACGATGAGGTGGGGGAGATACAAAGTACAGGTCAGTTTTTACAATGATGGTCCAGCCATCTTCAGGGGGTGGGGGATAGATGGAGATAGTGAATTGGGCTACACACTCGCCCGTACACATAAATGGACTTTTATTAGAGAACGTGATAGGCCGCTCTGAACAAATATGTTTTGAGGGCACGCCTTATACTATGCAAATTGTGAATGGTCCTAGTATCTTAGGCTAGAGCATTCCAGAGGATTGGCGCAGAGCGGGAGAAGTCTTGGAGACGGGAATGGGAGGTATGGATTAGTACAGAGGTTAGTCGAAAGTCATTTGCAGAGCGCAGCGGTGGGCTAGGCTGATAGACAGAAATAAGGGAGGAGATGTAAGAGGGTGCTGCATTGTAAAGAGCTTTGTGGGTGAGAACAAGTACTTTTAATTGTATCCTGTAATGAATGGGCAGCCAGTGTAACGACTGGCGAAGAGCGGACACATCTGAATTCCGATTAGCCAGATGGACAATTCTGGCTGCTGCATTAAGGATAGACTGGAGAGGGGGAAGTCGAGTGAGGGGGAGGCCAATTAATAGAGCGTTACAGTAATCTGGGTGGGAGTGGATCAAGGTGACAGTGAGGGTTCTTGTTTTTTACATGGTGAGAAAAGGGCGGATTCTCGAGATGTTCTTTAGGTGTAAGCGGCATGAGATTGTATAGTGTCATGATCCAGTTCTGAGATTGGCAGTGTCATGATCCAGTTCTGAGATTATGTTCAGCTCTCCTGTCTTTGGACTGGTTATGTGGGAGTTAATCCTTTCTGCCTCACTCTGAAGCTCGCTGAGCTATTTAAGTCCTCTGCAGCCTGTGGGCCAGTGTCAGCTATAGTTCATGCTGCACTGATTGAGCTCCTGACCTGATCCCTGTAATAGTGTTCCTGTTTGCCTCTGACTGCCTGCACCCGTTTATGACTTGTTCTGACCTCTGGCCTGTACCCCGACTCCATCTTACGTCTCACGTTTTGGTTACCACGTTCCCGGTAGGTTCTGACGTCTTGCTTGTCCCCGACTATTCTCTGCTCGCCCCTTCTGTACCACTCTGCTATCTTTGTGTATCACCTTGGCTTGTCTCACATCTCTTTTATTACCTGTGACACCTGTGTTGTTGTTCAGTGTTGCTGCGCTGTGTGTACAACCTCTTTCTCTTAACCAGCACCCCCTGGTGGAGGTTGCTCTATACTGCACTGCAGCAGCACATTACAGGCAGAACCCCTGAGATTCCAAAACAGCAGAAACACAAGTGACTCCATTTTGGAAACTACACCTCTTGAAGAAATCCTCTAGGGGTGTAATCAGATTGGCTGACAATAACAGCAATACGAGACTGGGGAGTGTTGTAATTGGTCACCCCTTCTCTAGCTGTGCTGGTCAACTGTTAGTGACTGTGTTTTCACACAGTGACAGTTTAAATTCATGACTGGTGTAGCACGTAATGATGTTGGTACTGACATTCGTTCATGATGTGCAATACCAATCATTGGTTGATAACCAGTTAATCATGCGATTGTCTGATTGCTTATACTATATCTTACAATTCCACAGTATTTCAGTATATAGTGAAAATCTAAGTCTGCTTTAAAGCTCAGCATATGACTTAGCATCATAGGAGTATTAAGATGGCAGCAATGGGCCTTAAGCAGATCCCTGACTGCCATGGTATCCACTGGTGCCCCATGATCCCTCCGCAGGGGGCTCATGTGTGCGAACAACAGTCTACATTTCAACACCACTGTCAGAAATTGACAGCAGAGTTTAAATGGTTGACAAATGGAGCTCAACTTCGGTTGCAGCTGTTAAGACAGAAATACTAAGTACGGTAATATTGCCGACATCAGCTACAAGTCCACTTTAAGGGAGGATATTAGCGAAGGGAATGAGGATGTCGAGTCCATATAGGTCGAAATTCATGGAGGGAAAAATGGTAACAAAATTCTCATTGGGGTCTGTTACAAACCCCCAAATATAACAGAAATCATGGAAAGTCTACTTCTAAAGCAGATAGATGAAGCTGCAACCCATAATGAGGTCCTGGTTATGGGGGACTTTAACTACCCGGATATTAACTGGGAAACAGAAACCTGTGAAACCCATAAAGGCAACAGGTTTCTGCTAATAACCAAGAAATATTATCTTTCACAATTGGTGCAGAATCCAACCAGAGGAGCAGCACTTTTAGACCTAATACTATCTAATAGACCTGACAGAATAACAAATCTGCAGGTGGTCGGGCATCTAGGAAATAGCGACCTCAATATTGTACAGTTTCACCTGTCTTTCACTAGGGGGACTTGTCAGGGAGTCACAAAAACACTGAACTTTAGGAAGGCAAAGTTTGACCAGCTTAGAGATGCCCTTAATCTGGTAGACTGGGACAATATCCTCAGAAATAAAAATACAGATATTAAATGGAAAATGTTTAAGAACATCCTAAATAGGCACTGTAAGCGGTTTATACCTTGTGGGAATAAAAGGACTAGAAATAGGAAAAACCCAATGTGGCTAAACAAAGAAGTAAGACAGGCAATTAACAGTAAAAAGAAAGCATTTGCACTACTAAAGCAGGATGGCACCATTGAAGCTTTAAAAAACTATAGGGAGAAAAATACCGTACTTTATCTAAAAAACTAATTAAAGCTGCCAAAAAGGAAACAGAGAAGCACATTGCTAAAGAGAGTAAAACTAATCCCAAACTGTTCTTCAACTATATCAATAGTAAAAGAATAAAAACTGAAAATGTAGGCCCCTTAAAAAATAGTGAGGAAAGAATGGTTGTAGATGACGAGGAAAAAGCTAACATATTAAACACCTTCTTCTCCACGGTATTCACGGCGGAAAATGAAATGCTAGGTGAAATCCCAAGAAACAATGAAAACCCTATATTAAGGGTCGCCAATCTAACCCAAGAAGAGGTGCGAAACCGGCTAAATAAGATCAAAATAGATAAATCTCCGGGTCTGGATGGCATACACCCACGAGTACTAAGAGAACTAAGTAATGTAATAGATAAACCATTATTTCTTATTTTTAGGGACTCTATAGCGACGGGGTCTGTTCCGCAGGACTGGCGCATAGCAAATGTGGTGCCAATATTCAAAAAGGGCTCTAAAACTGAACCCGGAAATTATAGGCCAGTAAGTCTAACCTCTATTGTTGGTAAAATATTTGAAGGGTTTCTGAGGGATGTTATTCTGGATTATCTCAATGAGAATAACTGTTTAACTCCATATCAGCATGGGTTTATGAGAAATCGCTCCTGTCAAACCAATCTAATCAGTTTTTATGAAGAGGTAAGCTATAGGCTGGACAACGGTGAGTCATTGGACGTGGTATATCTCGATTTTTCCAAAGCGTTTGATACCGTGTCGCACAAGAGGTTGGTACACAAAATGAGAATGCTTGGTCTGGGGGAAAATGTGTGTAAATGGGTTAGTAACTGGCTTAGTGATATAAAGCAGAGGGTGGTTATAAATGGTATAGTTTCTAACTGGGTCGCTGTGACCAGTGGGGTACCGCAGGGGTCGGTATTGGGACCTGTTCTCTTCAACATATTCATTAATGATCTGGTAGAAGGTTTACACAGTTTTGTATCATCTGCAAATATCGATATTTTACTATGTAAAGCAGTTAATACAAGAGAAGATAGTATTCTGCTACAGATGGATCTGGATAGGTTGGAAACTTGGGCTGAAAGGTGGCAGATGAGGTTTAACAATGATAAATGTAAGGTTATACACATGGGAAGAAGGAATCAATATCACCATTACACACTGAACGGGAAACTGGGTAAATCTGACAGGGAGAAGGACTTGGGGATCCTAGTTAATGATAAACTTACCTGGAGCAGCCAGTGCCAGGCAGCAGCTGCCAAGGCAAACAGGATCATGGGGTGCATTAAAAGAGGTCTGGATACACATGATGAGAGCATTATACTGCCTCTGTACAAATCCCTAGTTAGACCGCACATGGAGTACTGTGTCCAGTTTTGGGCACCGGTGCTCAGGAAGGATATAATGGAACTAGAGAGAGTACAAAGGAGGGCAACAAAATTAATAAAGGGGATGGGAGAACTACAATACCTAGATAGATTAGCGAAATTAGGATTATTTAGTCTAGAAAAAAGACGACTGAGGGGCGATCTAATAACCATGTATAAGTATATAAGGGGACAATACAAATATCTCGCTGAGGATCTGTTTATACCAAGGAAGGTGACGGGCACAAGGGGGCATTCTTTGCGTCTGGAGGAGAGAAGGTTTTTCCACCAACATAGAAGAGGATTCTTTACTGTTAGGGCAGTGAGAATCTGGAATTGCTTGCCTGAGGAGGTGGTGATGGCGAACTCAGTCGAGGGGTTCAAGAGAGGCCTGGATGTCTTCCTGGAGCAGAACAATAGTGTATCATACAATTATTAGGTTCTGTAGAAGGACGTAGATCTGGGGATTTATTATGATGGAATATAGGCTGAACTGGATGGACAAATGTCTTTTTTCGGCCTTACTAACTATGTTACTATGTTACTATGTAAGTGGAGAGAGCTCAGTTCTTGAGAGCTTTTTCCATTCACAATCACTCCCACAAATAGCTACATATACATGGAATTGCGCTTGGGTATTAAAGCCCAAATACACATTTAGGTTCACCAAACCTGCTAAAATCCACGGGATTGACAAACCTTATAATTTATATGGTCTCTCCTATGTCTAATCATCTATTTCAGGGGTAGGGAACTTCAGGTCTTTTCTTTGGCCTCCAAGCAGATTACCGGGTATCTAAGTGCTTGGGCGGGCTGCATTTTGACGGCTGCCTGCCCTTTAATTTGTTCTTACTTTACAAGCATGCGTAAGCGGTGTTTACTACTGAACGCTGTGGTGTGTGCAAGGAAAAATTATGTTCTCACACTGGCCAGTTCCATTGTCAGGATGTACTTTGTGGTCTGAGTTAGCTCACAATACGCTCCCACCCAATAGAAAAGGACCGCATCGGTAGCTTCTTCTGCGATGGCTACATTGCAGTCTGAAAGTGTCTCCTGTGATTGCTGTACCGCAGTCCCATGTCTGCTGTGATAAGGTCTACACCATGGCCCTAGCGTCTCTTGTCATGACTATACTGCAGCCTTAGCCTCTTCTGTGATGTCCATGCCACAGCCTCATATCTCCTGTGATGTTTATGCCACAGTCCCATAACTCATTTGATTTATATGCCGCAGGCCAATGTCTCCTGTGCTGTATATACCGCAGCCCCATTTCTTCTATGTGATGTATATAGACCAGTCTCTGTGTCTTCTATGTGATACATAGACAGCAGTCTCGGTGTCTCCTATATGATGTATATACTGCACTTTCACTGCTTCAGTACTGTAAATGTAATGTGAGCAGTGATGAATTTTGCACAGTGAGGAGACCTGCAGTGTAATATACTTCTGTGTTCCGTATGACTTACTGCTGCTAGTTGCTTACAAAACATATCATCGCCTGCACTGCAGACTGATGCAAATCTGGCAAAGCAGTGACGAGTAGCAACATCATGCATGCCACCTAACATCATACGCTGCACCAAAGAAAAGCAGCTCCAGTCATTACATTAAGGGGGAGTTAATTAAATGTTTGACCAAATGTAGCAGGGTAATTTGCAAGTTGATAATTTTGTGCTGCCTCGAAGAATGGTATAAATATAGTAACATAGTAACATAGTTATTAAGGTTGAAGGGAGACTTTAAGTCCATCTAGTTCAACCCATAGCCTAAGCTAACATGCCCTAACATGTTGATCCAGAGGAAGGCAAAAAAAAAACCATGTGGCAGTAAAAGGTTCCCCACCCCTGATCTGTTGACTGAGATTAAGTATGGGGGGAAAAGACAGCTGGAGATAACTGTTTGGCTGATTATATTTTAAAATAATGTTTTTAAACTTCCTTTTATTTTTTAAGGGATTCTACAAGCTTTGAGCACCTAGAAGAGGTTCCAGCTGGAAGTATCCCCACTTTAGGCAAAAGCACTGGAAGGAAGGTCTATGACACAGGAGTATTTATTTTAGTCATGGAATATGGAAAGAATTTTTCTGGACCAGACAAAGATGTTTTCCACTATAACCGTGCTATTGGTGATGCAAAAGCTGCATGGCGGTCCAACTTCCTTCATCCATTAATTTACTATTACAAACAACTTCCATCAGGTAATTAAAAAAAACAAACAATTAAAGGAAACAAATTAGCTGTAATGTTTTAGTATGCATAGGATTTGTTCACATACAGACTTTACTGTAATTGGTAGTACGACAAAAGAATGAAAAGTAATCCATGTACCTAGTGTCATAGTGAACCAAAGTCACAGTACACTTATGCCAGACAATTTGTCAAAAATGTCAGTTTCCATACAAATATATTTTACTAGGATAAGAATTTTCTAGAATATATTGTACCTTTTGTTGATAAAAATTGGCAACCCATGTAAAACTGTTAGGGTATGTTTTCACGGTCCGTATTAGCAGTGCTTTGGACGCAGCACATGTCTGCTCCATCCAAAGCGCTGCCGGCTTTTGTACGCGCGGTGGTTCCACAGGTGTTCATTAAACCATGCGGAATCACCGCATCCTATACACCGCGCCGGGTTGGTGAGTATAACGGGGGAGTGTCACGACCGCTCATACTTACCTGTCCGGCCAGCGCGCTCCCGACGTCTCTCCTGGCCGCATTCTGCCCGGCTTCTCCGGCTCCAGGCGCTTCGGCGGTTCGCACATGCGCCATAGCACTTCTTCCGCTGCCTGGGATTCTGGGAGGTCGTGACCCGGTGGCTCCGCCTCCAATATGGCGGCGCCCACGGGGTATTTCTGTCCGGCGCTTACCCAGGTAAGGCGCCTGCGAATCTTCGCTGCTGTGACGCCTTTTGTTTACGTGTCCCTTCGTCGTCCTCATGCCCTTTCTGTTCTCTCTGTCATCAGCCTACGTGCCCTTGTCCTTTTTGTTAGGTTGTTACCACTCCTGTGCCTTCCCTAGTTCCACCCTTTCCCTATCTCGTACTGTCCATGTCCTATGGTCCTACCCTGTGTCTGTTTTTCCTCTGTGTTACCGTCATTTACTGTTTGTTTCATTTACGGCTCTCCGCCTCAGCTATTCGTTGGTTCCTGCATATTTCCTTTCATCCTGCTACCTCTTCTTGACCCAGTCATCCCTTTGGCTCCGGCAGTTGCGGTTCCATCCTCCTAGGGCCTGCTCCTAACGCTCCCTTTATAGGTGGCGCATCCACCAGGTTTACTCGCCCTTGGGGGCTCTGGGGCGGTGACCCAGAGGGCCCACTCCAGGGTTGTTTCCTTCTCTCTGTAGTGTGATAGGGAGGGTGAGCATTTCAATGTTCACCTGTCCCCATTCCACCGCCGAGTGCCGCTGTGTCTTCAGCGTCCTCTGGCTGTGACGTTCAGGTCAGAGGGCGCAATGACGTTTTCAGGGTACGTGCCGCCCTCTGCCTGAACAGTCACTGCAGAGAGCCGGAAGATCCACAACTCTTCAGTGGACCATTGTCACAACTTGATATTATAGTCCTTAGCAGTACAGCCCCTCTGTGTTAGGTTCCTGATCTTTGCCTCCACAACCTGGATTCTGTCAGGCACGTTGTAGATTAAATCCAAGGCATAAAAATGTCAACATATTTTTTTGTCCCCTCAAGACCCTGAACGGCTAGTTCTGTGTCATGGAGGTGTAGGAGAATGGACCGGGCCAGTGCCTCTCTTGTGTCGGTTACGGAACTATCGTGTTATGCACCTGGTGGTTAGGAGCACCCGGAACGACCTGATGGTTAAACTAACACAGAACAAGCTCTGGGAAGTGGGAGCTCTGCTGACCGCAACCCCTAATCCTATCAAACACACTAGAAATAGCCGTGGAGTGTACCTAACTCGGCCTAGACGCCTCTTCACAGCCTAAGAGCTAACTAGCACTACAGATAGAAAATAAAGCCTACCTTGCCTCAGAGAAATTCCCCAAAGTAAAAGGCAGCCCCCCACATATATTGACTGTGAGTTAAGATGAAAGTCACAAACACAGGAATGAAACAAGTTTCAGCAAAGGGAGGCCAGACTAACTAAACAGACTGAGGATAGGAAAGGTATCTTTGCGGTCAGCACAAAAAACTACAAAAGACCACGCAGAGTGTGCAAAAAGACCTCCACACCGACTCACGGTGCGGAGGTGCCACTCTGCATCCCAGTGCTTCCAGCTAGCTAGGCAAAATCATGATAGCCAACTGGACAAGGAAACAATGAACAAATAATAACTAGCAGGGACTTATCTTCTGCTGGAGTAGACAGGTCACCAGAAAGATCCAAGAGCGAACTGAACCAGTACAAGAACATTGACAGCTGGCATGGAGTAACGATGTGAGTGGAGTTAAATAGAGCAGCCAGCCAAAGAATAAACTACGTCACCTGTGGAAGGAACCTCAGAAGCAGCAGCTCCACTCACAGCCACCAGAGGGAGTCCATGTACAGAACTCGCCGAAGTACCATTCATGACCACAGGAGGGAGTTCGATAACAGAATTCACAACACTATCGGGGAAGTCACCATTGTTGCTGGGGGAAAAGCTTTCTGACCCAGACAGACCTTTGCACTCCACTGTAGGGGACGTGTCAGTCATAAAAGGCATAGTGCATGGGAAAGTGGGACACTTGGCAGGAAGACAGAGGTTGACTCACTCTCCGTGGGGCTACGCGATAGTCCAGGCCCGCGCTGGAGCTCTTCAGCCCTTGTGCACACTGACTGTGAGTGTGCGGCCTAAATCTCACCAGGTGAATCATCTAGATCCGGGTAGCTCTATTCCCGTCACCACCACTGGACTGAGACACTTTCCAGCGGTGTCAGAGACTGCTTCACATCACGTACGTCGTTCTGGTAACCTAGGACCTTGCCTCAGGGAGCCAGGATACGCCACTTCCATCAGGAGACAGTGCATCAACTTCCTTCAGGAACAAGCCAGAGACTTCACGCTACCACAGCTCTGAAACAATCAGACTGATAATTTTACCTGTTTTGTAACCGTTCACATCCTGACATTATACCCAGTTTTGCTTCCTTCTTAACCCTTTCTCTCCCTGCTAGAAGTATCCCTTGTAATAAACCCTTTAACTCTTGTTCTGCCTCCTGCTCTTCACTGCATCCCGTGTTCATGCTATTCTACAGAGGGACAAAGAAAATACCCAAGTCTGAGGGAGCACCTCCTCGCAGAAGGGACATGATTATTCGCAGCCACTGGGACTTATTTCCTGATGACCGGGATCACGGGATAATTAATAGCCTACAGCTCTAACTCAACACACTAAACTGGTTGTTCTCCCCTGAAAATGTATCAGAAAGGTCCAGTACTGGTTAGGGAGAAACTAACTGCACATCAGAGGATACTGACCTTACAGCCACTGCCGGCAATGGAGAGCTATCGGAAGTTTTAATCCAAGTAATTATCTCTCCTGCAACTGGTATTCCTTAACCAGATCCTGAATCATCTTTGTCAGATTTTCCACCTGGTCACAGAGTGTGTGAACAGGATCCATACTGGCAAAAAAGACAAATGTACAGGGAAATTGTAATATGACGATAGTCACTACTCAAAGACAAGCTATGAGCCTGGGTAGTCAAGAAGTCTGAGGCAAAATGCCAAGAGGGTACAGCATAGACAGAGGGTTGTTGTGAATTCTGTGGCTGAATTCACTCCTGTGGTCACAAGTGGTACTGCAGCTTCTGAGCTTCCTCCCTCAGGTGTTCTGGTGAGCTCGTTGGCTGCTTTGTTATTTAACTCCACCTGATTCTGTCTTCCTTGCTCCTTGTCAATGTTCCAGTGTTGGACTTGAGCTTCTGGATCTTTCCTGTGGCCTGCTGCTCTGCTTAGATAAGTGCTTCTTTGCTTTTGTTGCTACTTTTTCTGTCCAGCTTGTCTTTTTGTTTTTGCTGGAAGCTCTGAGACGCAAAGGGTGCACCGCCGTGCCGTTAGTTCGGCACGGTGGGTCTTTTTGCCCCCTTTGCGTGGTTTTTTGCTTTAGGGTTTTTTGTAGACTGCAAAGTTCTCTTTGCTATCCTCGCTCTATCTAGAATATCGGGCCTCACTTTGCTGAATCTATTTCATCCCTACATTTGTCTTTTCATCTTGCTAACAGTCATTATATGTGGGGGGCTGCCTTTTCCTTTGGGGTATTTCTCTGAGGCAAGTCAGGCTTGTTTTTCTATCTTCAGACTAGTCAGCTCCTCAGGCTGTGCCGAGTTGCATAGGTAGTGACAGGCGCAATCCACAGCTGCCTTTAGTTGTGTTAGGATAGGTTCAGGTATTGCGGTCTACAGAGATTCCACGTCTCAGAGCTCGTTCTATTGTTTTCTGGGTTATTGTCAGATCACTGTATGTGCTCTGATTGCTGGCACACTGTGTCACTGGATTGCCTACATAACAGTACAAGGAGCCAAACCTAATGATTCTCAATAGAGGGAAAAAAGAAGTTCTGACATCATTTTTTTTTCTCAGCTCTGTGTTCAGTCTTTTTTTTCCCCTAGACATTTGGGTGTTTCAGGACACAGGTGTGGACATGGATATTCAGGGTCTGTGCTCTTCAATGGATAATCTCGTTACAAATGTACAAAGGATTCAAGATACTATTGATCAGAAATCTATGTTAGAACCAAGAATTCCTATTCCTGATTTGTTTTTTGGTGATAGAACAAAGTTTCTTAATTTCAAAAATAATTGTAAGCTATTTCTGACCTTGAAACCTCATTCTTCTGGTAATCCTATTCAACAGGTTTTGATTATTATTTCTTTTTTGCGCGGCGACCCTCAGGACTGGGCATTTTCTCTTGCGCCAGGAGACCCTGCATTGAGTAATGTCGATGCGTTTTTCCTGGCGCTCGGATTGCTTTACGATGAGCCTAATTCGGTGGATCAGGCTGAGAAAAATTTGCTGGCTTTGTGCCAGGGTCAGGATGATATAGAAGTATATTGTCAGAAATTTAGGAAGTGGTCAGTACTCACTCTGTGGAATGAATCTGCGCTGGCAGCTTTGTTCAGAAAGGGTCTCTCTGAGGCTCTTAAGGATGTCATGGTGGGTTTTCCTATGCCTGCTGGTTTGAATGAGTCTATGTCTTTGGCCATTCAGATCGGTCGACGCTTGCGCGAGCGTAAATCTGTGCACCATTTGGCGGTATTGTCTAAGATTAAACCTGAGACTATGCAGTGCGATAGGACTATGACCAGAGTTGAACGGCAAGAACACAGACGTCTGAATGGTCTGTGTTTCTACTGTGGTGATTCCACTCATGCTATTTCTGATTGTCCTAAGCGCACTAAGCGGTTCGATAGGTCTGCCGTCATTGGTACTGTACAATCCAAATTCCTTCTGTCCATTACCTTGATATGCTCTTTGTCATCGTATTCTGTCATGGCGTTTGTGGATTCAGGCGCTGCCCTGAATCTGATGGATTTGGATTATGCTAAACGTTGTGGGTTTTTCTTGGAGCCTTTGCGGTGTCCTATTCCGTTGAGAGGAATTGATGCTACACCTTTGGCCAAGAATAAACCTCAGTACTGGACCCAGCTGACCATGTGCATGGCTCCTGCACATCAGGAAGTTATTCGCTTTCTGGTGCTACATAATCTGCATGATGTGGTCGTGTTGGGGTTGCCATGGCTGCAAACCCATAATCCAGTTTTGGATTGGAACTCTATGTCGGTATCCAGCTGGGGTTGTCAGGGGGTACATGGTGATGTTCCATTTTTGTCTATTTCGTCATCCACTCCTTCTGAGGTCCCAGAGTTCTTGTCTGATTATCAGGATGTATTTGAAGAGCCCAAGTCCGATGCCCTACCTCCGCATAGGGATTGTGATTGTGCTATCAATTTGATTCCTGGTAGTAAATTCCCTAAAGGTCGATTATTTAATTTATCCGTGCCTGAACACGCCGCTATGCGCAGTTATGTGAAGGAATCCCTGGAGAAGGGACATATTCGCCCATCGTCATCACCACTGGGAGCAGGGTTCTTTTTTGTAGCCAAGAAGGATGGTTCGCTGAGACCATGTATTGATTACCGCCTTCTTAATAAGATCACTGTTAAATTTCAGTATCCCTTGCCATTGTTATCTGACTTGTTTGCTCGGATTAAGGGGGCTAGTTGGTTCACTAAGATAGATCTTCGTGGTGCGTATAATCTGGTGAGAATCAGGCAAGGAGATGAATGGAAAACTGCATTTAATACGCCCGAGGGTCATTTTGAGTATCTAGTGATGCCGTTCGGACTTGCCAATGCTCCATCTGTGTTTCAGTCTTTTATGCATGACATCTTCCGTGAGTATTTGGATAAATTCCTGATTGTTTACTTGGATGACATTTTGATCTTCTCAGATGATTGGGACTCTCATGTGAAGCAGGTCAGAATGGTTTTCCAGGTCCTGCGTGCTAATTCTTTGTTTGTGAAGGGATCAAAGTGTCTCTTCGGTGTGCAGAAAGTTTCATTTTTGGGGTTCATCTTTTCCCCTTCTACTATCGAGATGGATCCGGTTAAGGTCCAAGCCATCCAGGATTGGACTCAGCCGACATCTCTGAAAAGTCTGCAAAAATTCCTGGGCTTTGCTAATTTTTATCGTCGCTTCATCTGTAATTTTTCTAGCATTGCCAAACCATTGACCGATTTGACCAAGAAGGGTGCTGATTTGGTTAATTGGTCTTCTGCTGCTGTGGAAGCTTTTCAGGAGTTGAAGCATCGTTTTTGTTCTGCCCCTGTGTTGTGTCAACCAGATGTTTCTCTTCCGTTCCAGGTCGAGGTTGATGCTTCTGAGATTGGAGCAGGGGCGGTTTTGTCACAGAGAGGCTCTGGTTGCTCAGTGTTGAAACCATGTGCTTTCTTTTCCAGGAAGTTTTCGGCTGCTGAGCGTAATTATGATGTGGGCAACCGAGAGTTGCTGGCCATGAAGTGGGCATTCGAGGAATGGCGTCATTGGCTTGAAGGAGCTAAGCACCGCGTGGTGGTATTGACTGATCATAAGAACCTTACTTATCTCGAGTCTGCCAAGCGCTTGAATCCTAGACAGGCCCGTTGGTCGTTATTTTTTGCCCACTTTGATTTTGTGATTTCGTACCTTCCGGGCTCTAAAAATGTGAAGGCGGATGCTCTGTCTAGGAGTTTTGTGCCCGACTCTCCGGGTTCATCTGAGCCGGCGAGTATCCTCAAGGAAGGAGTCATTGTGTCTGCCATCTCCCCTGATTTGCGGCGAGTGTTGCAAAAATTTCAGGCGAATAAACCTGATCGTTGTCCGGCGGAGAAACTGTTCGTCCCTGATAGGTGGACTACTAAAGTTATCTCTGAACTTCATTGTTCGGTGTTGGCTGGTCATCCTGGAATATTTGGTACCAGAGAGTTAGTGGCTAGATCCTTCTGGTGGCCATCTCTGTCACGGGATGTACGTACTTTAGTGCAGTCCTGTGGGATTTGTGCTAGGGCTAAGCCCTGCTGTTCACGTGCCAGTGGGTTGCTTTTGCCCTTGCCGGTCCCAAAGAGGCCTTGGACACATATTTCGATGGATTTCATTTCTGACCTTCCCGTTTCTCAAAAGATGTCAGTCATTTGGGTGGTCTGTGATCGCTTTTCTAAAATGGTCCATCTGGTGCCCTTGGTTAAATTGCCTTCCTCCTCTGATTTGGTGCCTTTGTTCTTCCAGCATGTGGTTCGTTTGCATGGCATTCCTGAGAATATTGTTTCTGACAGAGGTTCCCAGTTTGTTTCGAGGTTTTGGCGAGCCTTTTGTGGTAGGATGGGCATTGACCTGTCTTTTTCCTCGGCTTTCCATCCTCAGACTAATGGCCAGACCGAACGAACCAATCAGACCTTGGAGACATATCTGAGATGTTTTGTTTCTGCAGACCAGGATGATTGGGTGTCCTTTTTGCCGTTGGCTGAGTTCGCCCTTAATAATCGGGCCAGCTCGGCCACCTTGGTCTCTCCATTTTTCTGCAATTCTGGGTTCCATCCTCGTTTCTCTTCAGGACAGGTTGAGTCTTCGGACTGTCCTGGTGTGGATTCTGTGGTGGACAGGTTGCAGCAGATCTGGACTCAGGTAGTGGACAATTTGACCTTGTCCCAGGAGAAGGCTCAACTTTTCGCTAATCGCAGACGCCGTGTGGGTCCCCGACTTCGTGTTGGGGATCTGGTTTGGTTATCTTCTCGTCATATTCCTATGAAGGTTTCCTCTCCTAAATTTAAACCTCGTTTTATTGGTCCGTATAGGATTTCTGAGATTCTCAATCCTGTGTCTTTTCGTCTGACCCTCCCAGACTCCTTTTCCATACATAATGTATTCCATAGGTCGTTGTTGCGGAGATACGTGGCACCTATGGTTCCATCTGTTGAGCCTCCTGCCCCGGTTTTGGTGGAGGGGGAATTGGAGTATATTGTAGAGAAAATTTTGGATTCTCGTGTTTCTAGACGGAAACTCCAGTATCTGGTTAAATGGAAGGGTTATGCTCAGGAAGATAATTCCTGGGTTTTTGCCTCTGATGTCCATGCTCCAGATCTTGTTCGTGCCTTTCATGTGGCTCATCCTGGTCGGCCTGGGGGCTCTGGTGAGGGTTCGGTGACCCCTCCTCAAGGGGGGGGTACTGTTGTGAATTCTGTGGCTGAATTCACTCCTGTGGTCACAAGTGGTACTGCAGCTTCTGAGCTTCCTCCCTCAGGTGTTCTGGTGAGCTCGTTGGCTGCTTTGTTATTTAACTCCACCTGATTCTGTCTTCCTTGCTCCTTGTCAATGTTCCAGTGTTGGACTTGAGCTTCTGGATCTTTCCTGTGGCCTGCTGCTCTGCTTAGATAAGTGCTTCTTTGCTTTTGTTCCTACTTTTTCTGTCCAGCTTGTCTTTTTGTTTTTGCTGGAAGCTCTGAGACGCAAAGGGTGCACCGCCGTGCCGTTAGTTCGGCACGGTGGGTCTTTTTGCCCCCTTTGCGTGGTTTTTTGCTTTAGGGTTTTTTGTAGACTGCAAAGTTCTCTTTGCTATCCTCGCTCTATCTAGAATATCGGGCCTCACTTTGCTGAATCTATTTCATCCCTACGTTTGTCTTTTCATCTTGCTAACAGTCATTATATGTGGGGGGCTGCCTTTTCCTTTGGGGTATTTCTCTGAGGCAAGTCAGGCTTGTTTTTCTATCTTCAGACTAGTCAGCTCCTCAGGCTGTGCCGAGTTGCATAGGTAGTGACAGGCGCAATCCACAGCTGCCTTTAGTTGTGTTAGGATAGGTTCAGGTATTGCGGTCTACAGAGATTCCACGTCTCAGAGCTCGTTCTATTGTTTTCTGGGTTATTGTCAGATCACTGTATGTGCTCTGATTGCTGGCACACTGTGTCACTGGATTGCCTACATAACAGAGGGTGTGACAAAGGAAACAGTCCAAGGTCAGAGTTCCAAGAAGGTAGAGGATCACAACAAGAGGGCTAGACAAACAGATCGTCAAGACAAATACAAGGTCGAGCAGCAAATATCAGAATACCAGACTAGGAGCACAGAACAAACACACACCTCTTGAGCAAAGCTACAATTTACAATGACCGAACATTGCCAGCCAGTTAACACTGGGGAACACAATTTTTTAAGAGTTAGGTCAGACAACTGTTCTTAATTAATTTTTGGATGCTGAATCCAGAAATGATCTCAGTTTTTCTCTATCACGTCAAGTTTTTGAACTATAGGATTTTTGTCTTCTCAAAACTATGTAAACTACTTGTACCTAAAAAGTGTTTTTTTTTATTAAATAGTACAAATATGAACAAAAAATGAAATATATAAGAAATAGGCATGACAAAGTTGTGACTACTCTTACAAGTTGCCACGCAGCTCTATATGAGTCGAATTGTAATCAGATAACAAGTCTTATTACAGATATCAGTGCAATTGTGCTTCTCTGGCAGGTAAGTTGTGGAGGAAAAACTTGACATGCTAGAAAAAAACAGATCGATATAAACTTTGGAAATAAGACTTTCTTCAAATACCTTTTGCTTCCAAATGTGCCTGTGAGGGGTGTTATCGCTTGTCTGCTCATGCCCATCACGTGACCCCCGGCTGCAGCTGCCTCTGATTAGTGTTGAGCTACCTCCCTAGTGTTCGAGTTCGGTTCGGTTCGTCGAACTGGGACGTGTTCGACGAATGTTCGTCGAACGTTCGATAAACACCGTCAAACCCCATTGAAACCAATGTGCGGGCTGCCGGGGCTCTGTGCGAGTGTGCATGCATCGTCTGATGGGACTACAAATCCCATCAGACGATGCCTGCTACAGTGACAGTGATTGACACATTAGCCAATGATGGGACAGTAGTAGTCCCATCATCCGGCTAATGTGTTGAATGAAAAAAAAAACATACTACATACATACTACATACAGTACATTCATACATTACATACAATACATACATTGTGATGCAGTGACCCCTGTAACTGGTAGGGGCCGCTGCATGGTCTCTCCAGTATACGCACGGAGGCGTATTGAGGTTGTCAGAGTGCATGACAGTTGCATGCATGGATGTGATGATGTGACAAAGTCCGGCATTGTGGTGAATGGCCGATAAGTGTGTCACAGAGGAGGAGACTCTGCGCTGCCAGCCTGAAGCAATATGGTGTTCTGGGACCTGTAGTCCTACAAGTATAGTGGTGTATAATAGTCATGGGAGGTTGGCAGGGCTAGTTATGTGAGATGGGCGGGACAAACTAGCCACACACCCACACTCCCACCCAGGGGAGTGGTTAATGATATATAATGTGACCAGGGTGTGGGTCACATGTCCTGTGTATGGCCGCTGTGAGTTTCCTGTTTGAGGCCTGTGCTGGAAGACCTGGGAGGAGGTTTCCTGAAGAGCACATGGTGGGGCTTCAGACCTGGTGGTCTGAGGTGTGACTCCTCCTCTCTCTGGAGCAGCTCCTGCTGATGCTTTTCTTGGGCCATTTTGAGTATGTCCATATTTTCCGATATGGCCCTATTCATGGTTTGACACGCCAACAGGGGACGTCTGAGCTCAAAGACCTCCCACTCCAGCTCGTTCACTCTGTGCACAACCGCTTGCCTCAGAACCCTTTTTTGTTCGACAGACTCTTTAAGCAGCTCTATCTCGCTTTTCCCATCCTCCAGATTGGTGGAGCATGTGTCACTTGAGGAGGTATCTACTTCAGGCACCACTTCTTTGGTGGCCTCCTCCACTTCTGCACCCTCAGACTTTGCACTGTCAGCGTCAGCCCTCTCTTTGGTCTCAGCAGTGACATCTTTAGGTTCGTCCCTTTTGACTGGGACTTTAAAGTACCTTAGACACTCCAAGTCCTCAGCACCAGGTTTTCTGGAGCCTTCACCATCTTCTGTCAAACCTTTACAAGGTGCAACTGATTCAGCCCCTTTGCCTTTTCTACGTCTCCGGCGACGGGAGGTAGACTTGCTATTTGTACCTGAGTCAGCCTTACACTCTTTCCCACTGGCGTCATCATCTGAATGGGAGTCACCACCACTGTCTGTCTCACACCCCACAACATGGTGAACCCTCAAGTCACTCTTTAACCGGGTATCAGCTTCACAGGCTTTAGTAACCACGTCACCTAAAGTCAACTTGGGGTACCCATCAGGTGACATGTCCGTAAGTTGGGTAGATGCACCTTCCCCATTGGTCAACCCGCAGTCTGACCCACCCACTTTGTGAGATATAAATGGTTTAAGGTATGCAACCCCACCAGCTGAGAGCCCTCCATTCTCCTGTTGTAAAGAAGCTCCCTTCTCCCACAGTTCTGTGAACAACCCAGAGTCCTGGCCAATTATCACTGGACAGGTTAAGGTTGAGACTATGGCCACATCATGGATTGCACTGTCCTTGGCCGTCTCTAGGACCACCCTGGCCACTGGATGGCCCTTAGTGTACCCATGGATGCAGGTGACGTGTGGTCCCCCTATATTTTATAGCCAAAAAGGCTACGCAGACAGCTGCGGGCTGATATTCATAGCCTAGAGAGGGGCCATGGATATTGCCCCCCCCCCCTCCCCGCTACAAATACCAGTCCACAGCCGCCCTAGAAATGGCGCATCTGTGAGATGCGCCAATTCCGGCACTTAGCCCCTCTCTTCCCACTCCCGTGTAGCAGTGGGATATGGGGTAATAAGGGGTTAATGTCATCTTGCTATTGTAAGGTGACATTAAGCCAGGTTAATAACGGAGAGGCGTCAATAAGACGCCTATCCATTATTAATCCAAGGTAAGAAAGGGTTAATAAAACACGCACACATTAGGAGAAAGTATTTTAATATTCTTCATTTAACCATACTTACCATACTTCAGCGCCTGCAAAAACCGTAAAATAATAAACCGTATACTACCTCTCCGCCGTAGTCCAATTAATAACGAGTGCCCCACGACGATCTCCCCTATAGAACAGTGACATCGGGTGATGTCACTGCTCTATAGGACCCGCAGTGTCACACTGACAAGAGACAATGGCTCCTGCAGTGCATCACTGAGGTTACTATAGTTCAAAGTCTCACTTTATGGCAATTGCTGCGTGGGAAAATTTCTCACACAGCAATTCCAAAAGTGAGACTAGGGACTATTTTTTTACAGCGGAAGAGGAATACAGTGCGGAAGGATACCTTCCTCCCGTCATTGGATTCCTGGAGCCCATAGAGAGCGGTCGCATCAGCTGATGCTGCCGTTCTCCACGGGAGATCGTCGTGGGACACTTGTGGATTTCTGCGGACAGGGAGTATATTGGTTGTTTGTTATTTTAATATTTTTTACAGATGACACTGGCTTTGGGGATCAAAATGACAAGTAAAGGCGAGTATGTACTCTGTTTAATGTACTGTATGTCTATATGTATATATTGAATGTACTGTATGTAGTATATTTATAGTATGTATGTAGTATTTTTTTTTTATTTTTTTTTTACATTCCACACATTAGCCGGATGATGGGACTACTATTGTCCCATCATTGGCTAATGTGTCAATCACTGTCACTGTAGCAGGCATCGTCCGATGGGACTTGTAGTCCCATCGGACAATGCCTGCACACACGCACAGAGCTCCGGCAGGCCCGCACAGAGCCCCGGCAGGCCCGCACAGAGCCCCGGCAGGCCTGCACAGAGCCCCGGCAGCCCGCACAGAGCCCTGGCAGGTCCGCACAGAGCCCCGGCAGCCCGGCCAGAGCCCTGGAAGCCCGCCCAGAGCCCCGGCAGGCCCGTACAGAGCCCCAGCGGGCCCGCACAGAGCCCCGGCAGCCCACACAGAGCTCCGGCAGCCCGCACAGAGCCCCGGTAGGCCGCAAAGATCCCCGACAGGCCCGCACAGATCCCCGACAGGTCCGCACAGAGCCCCGACAGGCCCGCACAGAGCCCCGACATGCCCGCACAGAGCCCCGGCTGCCCGCACAAAGCCCCACGGTCACGCACACAGACCCCACCCACACACACACACACGCAGTCTCTGCCCACCCACCACCAACACTCCATTATAGTGCATCATTGCCCTATGGGAACTTCCAATTCCAGTATCCGATATCGCAAAAGTATCGGAACTTGGTATCGGAATTCCGATACAGCGAATATCGGCCGATACCCGATATTTGCAGTATCGGAATGTTCAACACTATTTAGCACAGATCTTTTGGTGATCGAACAGTTATCAAACAGAAACTCGAACAGCCGAATTTTAAGCAAATTGTTTGAGTTCGACGAACGACTTGAACACCGCCCAAAACAGCTCGAACAGTTTGATTCGAACACCGCTCATCTCTACCTCTGATGTCCGATGATGTCAGGGCAACTTCTGGAATTAGAAGCTGACTCTGTATCAACAAGGTGGGACCCAGTCTCCCTGTGTGAGTGGGCTGAGCTTCACCTCACATCACAGCTCAGCATTGTGTGCGCTCTCTCCTGCACTGCTTTCCTTAACTGAGTGCACTAAGCTCACGCAATACTGGGCTGTGACGTGAAGCCCCACCCACAGCCCACTCATTCAGAGCGCCTGGGTCCCGCCTCAGTGCTGCAGAGTCAGCTTTCAATTACAGAAGTTGATGTGACATCACCGGATATCAGAGGTAGCTGCAGTCGTGGGTCACGTGATGAGGATGAATGGATGCGATAGCGTCCCTCACAGGCACATTTGGAAATTCAAGGTAAACAAAATTTACAAAACCTTTTTTTTAGGGACCACATCACATTTGAAGTGACTTTGGGGGCCAATATGACTGAAAATACCCCAAAAAGTGACACCATTTTAAAAAATTCACCCCTGAAAGTGCTCAAAACCACATTCAAGAAGTTTATTAACCCTTCGGATGCTTCACAAAAATTAACGCAATGTAGAAGAAAAATTTGAAATTGTACTTTTTTTCACAAAAATGTTAATATAGCCCCGAATTATTTTATTATCACAAGGGTCCCCAAAATTTGTTGTGCAATTTCTCCTAAGTACACCAATACTCCATATGTGGGGGGAAACTACTGTTTGAACGCATCGCAGGGCTCGGAAAGGAAGGAGCACCATTTGACTTTTTGAACGCAAAAATGACTGGAATCGGTAACAGATGCCATGTCAGGTTTGAAGAGCCCCTGATGTGCCAAAGCAGTGAAACCCCCCCCCCCCCCACAAGTGATGCCATTTGGAATCTAGACCCTTCAAGGAATGTATCTAAATATGTGGTGAATATTTTGAACCCCCAGGGGGTTAGAGAAGTTTATAATGTTGATCTGTAAAAATTTAAAAATATCTTTCCGCAAAATGGTTGGATTTGCCCCAAATATTTCATTTTCACAAGGGTAACAGGAGCAAAATGGACCATACAATTTGTTGTGCAATTTCTCCTGAATACACCTATACCCCATGTGTGGCTACTTTTGATGCACTGTGCAAAGCTCATAAAGGGAATAAGCACCATACTGGAGTTTGTATTTTGCTGAAATGGTTTGAAGGTGCCATGTCACGGTGGCAGAACACCTGAGCTGCCAGAACAGCAGAAAACCCCCATAAAGGTACCTTCACACATAACGATATTGTTAACGATATCGTTGCAACGTAGCAACGATATCGTTAATGAAATCGTTATGTGTGACAGCGACCAACGATCAGGCCCCTGCTGGGAGATCGTTGGTCGCTGAATAAAGTCCAGAACTTTATTTCGTCGCTGGACTCCTGCTGACATCGCTGGATCGGCGTGTGTGACACCGATCCAGCGATGTCTTCACTGGTAACCAGGGTAAACATCGGGTAACTAAGCGCAGGGCCGCGCTTAGTAACCCGATGTTTACCCTGGTTACCATGCTAAAAGTAAAAAAAAACAAACACTAGATACTTACCTACCGCTGTCTGTCCTCCAGCGCTGCGCTCTGCTTCTCTGCTCTCCTCCTGTAGTGGCTGTGAGCCGGAAAGCAGAGCGGTGACGTCACCGCTCTGCTTTCCGGCTCACAGCCAGTACAGGAGGAGTGCAGAGCACAGCGCTGGAGGACAGACAGCGGTAGGTAAGTATCTAGTGTTTGTTTTTTTTTACTTTTAGCATGGTAACCAGGGTAAACATCGGGTTACTAAGCGCGGCCCTGCGCTTAGTTACCCGATGTTTACCCTGGTTACCGGCATCGTTGGTCGCTGGAGAGCTGTCTGTGTGACAGCTCTCCAGCGACCAAACAGCGACGCTGCAGCGATCCGGATCGTTGTCGGTATCGCTGCAGCATCGCTTAATGTGAAGGGGCCTTTAGTGACATCATTTTACAAACTACACCTCTCAATTAATTCATCTAGTTGAGCATGTTGACAGCACATGTGCCTCACAAAAAGTTATACAATTGAGCGCTGAAGAAAGAATAATTACATTTTTAACTCTAAAATTTTGTTCTAACCCAAAATTTTTTGTTTTTGTGGCACAGTACTGTTATGATAAGGTAATTCAGTACCACAATGGACATAGAAGTGAGAGCACATACAGTGACCTGACAATAACCCAAAAACATAGAACGAGCTCTGAGACGTGGGAACTCTGCTGACCGCAATCCCTAATCCCCTCCAACCACACTAGAGGCAGCCGTGGATTGCGCCTAATGCTCCCTATGCAACTTGGCACAGCCTGAGAAACTAGCTAGCCTGAAGATAGAAAATAAGCCTATCTTGCCTCAGAGAAATACCCCAAAGGAAAAGGCAGCCCCCACATATAATGACTGTGAGTTAAGATGAAAAGACAAACGTAGAGATGAAATAGATTTAGCAAAGGGAGGCCCGACTTTCTGAACAGAGCGAAGATAGGAAAGGTAACTTTGCGGTCAACACAAAACCCTACAAGCAACCACGCAAAGGGGGCAAAAAGACCCTCCATACCGACTAACGGCACGGAGGTACACCCTCTGCGTCCCAGAGCTTCCAGCAAGCAAGAAAAACCAAATAAGCAAGCTGGACAGAAAAAAACAGCAAACAAAATAACAAAAGCGGAACTTAGCTATGCAGAGCAGCAGGCCACAGGAACGATCCAAGAGGAATCAAGTCCTATACTAGAACATTGACTGGAGGCCAGGATCAAAGCACTAGGTGGAGTTAAATAGAGCAGCACCTAACGACTTCCCCACCTCACCTGAGGAAGGAAACTCAGAAGCCGCAGTACCACTCTCCTCCACCAACGGAAGCTCGTAGAGAGAATCAGCCGAAGTACCACTTGTGACCACAGGAGGGAGCTCTGCCACAGAATTCACAACAGTACCCCCCCCTTGAGGAGGGGTCACCGAACCCTCACCAGAGACCCCAGGACGACCAGGATGAGCCATATGAAAGGCACGAACAAGATCGGGAGCATGGAAATCAGAGGCAAAGACCCAGGAATTATCTTCCTGAGCATAGCCCTTCCACTTAACCAGATACTGGAGTTTCCGTCTTGAAACACGAGAATCCAAAATCTTCTCCACAATATACTCCAACTCCCCTTCCACCAAAACCGGGGCAGGAGGATCAACAGGTGGAACCATAGGTGCCACGTATCTCCGCAACAATGACCTATGGAATACGTTATGGATGGAAAAAGAATCTGGAAGGGTGAGACGAAAAGACACAGGATTAAGAACCTCAGAAATCCTATACAGACCAATAAAACGAGGTTTAAACTTAGGAGAGGAAACCTTCATAGGAATATGACGAGAAGACAACCAAACCAAATCCCCAACACGAAGACGGGGACCCACACAGCGTCTGCGATTAGTGAAACGTTGAGCCTTCTCCTGGGACAAGGTCAAATTGTCCACTACATGAGTCCAAATCTGCTGCAACCTGTCCACCACAGTATCCACACCAGGACAGTCCGAAGACTCAACCTGCCCTGAAGAGAAACGAGGATGGAACCCAGAGTTGCAGAAAAACGGCGAAACCAAGGTAGCCGAGCTGGCCCGATTATTAAGGGTGAACTCAGCCAAAGGCAAAAAGGACACCCAGTCATCCTGATCAGCAGAAACAAAGCATCTCAGATATGTTTCCAAGGTCTGATTAGTTCGTTCGGTCTGGCCATTAGTCTGAGGATGGAAAGCCGAGGAAAAAGACAAGTCAATGCCCATCCTTGCACAAAAGGCATGCCAAAACCTCGAAACAAACTGGGAACCTCTGTCAGAAACGATATTCTCTGGAATGCCATGTAAAGGAACCACATGCTGGAAGAACAATGGCACCAAATCAGAGGAGGAAGGTAATTTGGACAAGGGTACCAAATGGACCATCTTGGAGAAGCGATCACAAACCACCCAAATGACTGACATTTTTTGAGAGACGGGAAGATCTGAAATAAAATCCATAGAGATATGTGTCCAAGGCCTCTTCGGGACCGGCAAGGGCAAAAGCAACCCACTGGCACGAGAACAGCAGGGCTTAGCCCGAGCACAAATCCCACAGGACTGCACAAAAGTACGCACATCCCGCGACAGAGATGGCCACCAAAAGGATCTAGCCACTAACTCTCTGGTACCAAAGATTCCAGGATGACCAGCCAACACCGAACAATGAACCTCAGAGATAACTTTATTCGTCCATCTATCAGGGACAAACAGTTTCTCCGCTGGGCAACGATCAGGTTTATTAGCCTGAAATTTTTGCAGCACTCGCCGCAAATCAGGGGAGATGGCAGACACAATTACTCCCTCTTTGAGAATACCCGCCGGCTCAGATAAACCCGGAGAGTCGGGCACAAAACACCTAGACAGGGCATCCGCCTTCACATTTTTAGAGCCCGGAAGGTACGAAACCACAAAGTCAAAATGGGCAAAAAACAGCGACCAACGAGCCTGTCTAGGATTCAGCCGCTTGGCAGACTCGAGATAAGTCAAGTTCTTATGATCAGTCAAGACCACCACGCGATGCTTAGCTCCTTCAAGCCAATGACGCCACTCCTCAAATGCCCACTTCATGGCCAGCAACTCTCGATTGTCAACATCATAATTTCGCTCAGCAGGTGAAAACTTCCTGGAAAAGAAGGCGCATGGTTTCATCACCGAGCAATCAGAACTTCTCTGCGACAAAACAGCCCCTGCTCCAATCTCAGAAGCATCAACCTCGACCTGGAATGGAAGCGAAACATCTGGTTGACACAACACAGGGGCAGAAGAAAAACGACGCTTCAATTCTTGAAAAGCTTCCACAGCAGCAGAAGACCAATTGACCACATCAGCACCCTTCTTGGTCAAATCGGTCAATGGTTTAGCAATACTAGAAAAATTGCAGATGAAGCGACGATAAAAATTAGCAAAGCCCAGGAACTTTTGCAGACTTTTCAGAGATGTCGGCTGAGTCCAATCATGGATGGCTTGGACCTTAACAGTGTCCATCTCGATAGTAGAAGGGGAAAAAATGAACCCCAAAAATGAAACCTTCTAAACACCAAAGAGACACTTTGATCCCTTCACAAACAAAGAATTAGCACGCAGGACCTGAAACACCGTTCTGACCTGCTTCACATGTGACTCCCAATCATCCGAGAAGATCAAAATATCATCCAAGTATACAATCAGGAATTTATCCAGGTAATCTCGGAAGATGTCATGCATAAAGGACTGAAACACTGATGGAGCATTGGCAAGTCCGAATGGCATCACTAGGTACTCAAAATGACCCTCGGGCGTATTAAATGCAGTTTTCCATTCATCGCCTCGCTTAATACGCACAAGATTATACGCACCACGAAGATCTATCTTGGTGAACCAACTAGCCCCTTAATCCGAGCAAACAAATCAGATAACAGCGGCAAGGGGTACTGAAATTTAACCGTGATCTTATTTAGAAGGCGGTAATCTATACAAGGTCTCCGCGAACCATCCTTCTTGGCCACAAAAAAGAACCCCGCTCCTAATGGCGACGATGACGGGCGAATATGCCCCTTCTCCAAGGACTCCTTCACGTAACTCCGCATAGCGGCGTGCTCAGGCATAGATAAATTAAACAGTCGACCTTTTGGGAATTTACTACCAGGAATCAAATCGATAGCACAATCACAATCCCTATGCGGAGGTAGGGTATCGGACTTGGGCTCATCAAATACATCCCGGTAATCAGACAAGAACTCTGGAACCTCAGAAGGGGTGGATGACGAAATAGACAGAAATGGGACATCACCATGTACCCCCTGACAACCCCAGCTGGACACAGACATGGATTTCCAATCTAACACTGGATTATGGACTTGTAGCCATGGCAACCCCAACACGACCACATCATGCAGATTATGCAACACCAGAAAGCGAATAACCTCCTGATGTGCAGGAGCCATGCACATGGTCAGCTGGGTCCAGTACTGAGGCTTATTCTTGGCCAAAGGCGTAGCATCAATTCCTCTCAATGGAATAGGACACTGCAAGGGCTCCAAGAAAAACCCACAACGCCTAGCATACTCCAAGTCCATCAAATTCAGGGCAGCGCCTGAATCCACAAATGCCATGACAGAATAAGATGACAAAGAGCAGATCAAGGTAACGGACAAAAGAAATTTTGACTGTACCGTACCAATGGTGGCAGACCTAGCGAACCGCTTAGTGTGCTTAGGACAATCATAGATAGCATGAGTGGAATCACCACAGTAGAAACACAGCCCATTCTGACGTCTGTGTTCTTGCCGTTCAACTCTGGTCAAAGTCCTATCGCACTGCATAGGCTCAGGTTTATGCTCAGATAATACCGCCAAATGGTGCACAGATTTACGCTCACGCAAGCGTCGACCGATCTGAATGGCCAAAGACATAGACTCATTCAGACCAGCAGGCATAGGAAATCCCACCATGACATCCTTAAGGGCTTCAGAGATACCCTTTCTGAAAATAGCTGTGAGCGCACCTTCATTCCATTGAGTGAGTACGGACCACTTTCTAAATTTCTGACAATATACCTCTATCTCATCCTGACCCTGACACAGAGCCAGCAAATTTTTCTCTGCCTGATCCACTGAATTAGGTTCATCATACAGCAATCCGAGCGCCAGGAAAAACGCATCAATATTACTTAATGCAGGATCTCCTGGCGCAAGAGAAAATGCCCAGTCCTGAGGGTCGCCACGTAAAAAAGAAATAATGATCCTAACTTGTTGAACTGGGTCACCAGGGGAGCGAGGTTTCAAAGCCAGAAATAGTTTACAATTATTTTTGAAACTCAGAAATTTAGTTCTATCTGCAAAAAAACAAATCAGGAATCGGAATTCTTGGTTCTAACATAGAATTCTGAACCACAAAGTCTTGAATATTTTGTACTCTTGCCGTGAGCTGATCCACACATGAAGACAGACCTTTAATGTCCATCGCTACACCTGTGTCCTGAACCACCCAAATGTCTAGGGGAAAAAAAAAGGCAAAACACAGTGCAGAGAAAAAAAAATGGTCTCAGAACTTCTTTTTTCCCTCTATTGAGAATCATTAGTACTTTGGTCCTCCAGTACTGTTATGATAAGGCAATTCAGTACCACAATGGACATAGAAGTCAGAGCACATACAGTGACCTGACAATAACCCAAAAACATAGAACGAGCTCTGAGACGTGGGAACTCTGCTGACCGCAATCCCTAATCCTCTCCAAACACACTAGAGGCAGCCGTGGATTGCGCCTAACGCTCCCTATGCAACTCGGCACAGCCTGAGAAACTAGCTAGCCTGAAGATAGAAAATAAGCCTATCTTGCCTCAGAGAAATACCCCAAAGGAAAAGGCAGCCCCCACATATAATGACTGTGAGTTAAGATGAAAAGACAAACGTAGAGATGAAATAGATTTAGCAAAGTGAGGCCCGACTTTCTGAACAGAGCAAGGATAGGAAAGGTAACTTTGCGGTCAACACAAAACCCTACAAGCAACCACGCAAAGGGGGCAAAAAGACCCTCCGTACCGACTAACGGCACGGAGGTACACCCTCTGCGTCCCAGAGCTTCCAGCAAGCAAGAAAAACCAAATAAGCAAGCTGGACAGAAAAAAACAGCAAACAAAATAACAAAAGCGGAACTTAGCTATGCAGAGCAGCAGGCCACAGGAACGATCCAAGAGGAATCAAGTCCTATACTAGAACATTGACTGGAGGCCAGGATCAAAGCACTAGGTGGAGTTAAATAGAGCAGCACCTAACGACTTCCCCACCTCACCTGAGGAAGGAAACTCAGAAGCCGCAGTACCACTCTCCTCCACCAACGGAAGCTCATAGAGAGAATCAGCCGAAGTACCACTTGTGACCACAGGAGGGAGCTCTGCCACAGAATTCACAACACAGTACAAAACTCAGAAGGGAAGGAGTGCCATAATTTAGTGCACGTTTTACTGTTATCTTTTGCAGGTGCCATGATGCACTTGTTGGGTTGAACAATTAATAAAATGTTCACTCTCTAGTTGCCTACTCCTGGCCTAATGGATATTGATCAGGTGCGCACTAAAGAAATAAACATGTGACACACACACACACAGTCAGATGTAAATTCTCCTTGATCAATCTATGGCTCAGCTCCAAGGGCTTTATTCAGTCAGTACACAAGTTTATATATTCCCTGTAATGGGGGCTTGGATAGCTTTAAAATGGGAGTGATCAGATGGATTCCATTGGTTAGTAGGTTGGGCAATGAGCAACTCCATGGGCGGATCTATGAGGTCATCAGGGTGGGTTGGTCCATGAGGTCATCAAGGTGGGCGTCACTGTGGGTGGATCCATGAGGTCATCAGGGTGGGCGTCATCGTGGATACCAGCACATGGTGTGCTGATACAGGATATGGCAGCCATCTTTAGTGTCTTACTTTGATCTGAGAAAGCTTGATCTTATGGCTCTCCTCAACAGTCCCCCCTAAATACTTTATTAACCCTTTTTTTATTGATCCCACCGTGGTTTCCTAACCCACCAGTGTTAAGTGTTACTATGACATCAGAGGCTTCTGTTATGATCCGGTGACCTTGGAGCAGCATGAATACTTTCACTGGAGTAGGTGGTAACTATACTGACCGCAAATCCTGATCTTAACACCGCATCTAGAAGTAGCCGTGGGATGTACCTAACAAATCCTAGACACCTCGTCACAGCCGAAGGACTAAATACCCCTAAAGATGGAAATAGGAGTACTATCTTACCTCAGAGCAGAACCCCAAAGGATAGGCAGCCCGCCACAAATATTGGCGGTGAGTAGGAGAGGAAAAACATACACAGGCAGAAAAACAGGATTTAGCACAAGAGGCCACACTAGCTAAAATAGGAAAGGATAGGACAGAGTTCTGTGCGGTCAGTAATAAAACCCTTCAAAAAATATCCACAGCAGATTATACAAAAAGTTCCTCCATCTAACTAAAGACGTGGGAACTTATATCTGCAACTCCAGAGAATCCTACATTCAGAGCAGGAATACAATCAAAAAACAAGCACACAGCTTGTGTGCCATAGAAAAAGAAACAATCTTTGCAGAAATGGCAGCTAAGCAGGAGAAGCCAGACAGAGATCCATAATGTTCCAAAAAACATTGCCAACTGGCAAGGACTAAAGAGTCCTGCAAACCTAAATACCCCAATCAGAACTGCAATTAGCAGATACACCTGTCCAAGACTGCAGCCCAGGGACAACTGCATTCCCATCTACAACCACCGGAGGGAGCCCAAAAGCAGAATTCACAACAGGCTTCATGACAATATGGAGGCGCTCAGCAATCCTGACCAAAGTAGGAGTGTTGTGAATTCTGTGGCAGAGCTCCCTCTTGTGGTCACAAGTGGTACTTCGGCTGATTCTCTCTGTGAGCTTCCGTTGGTGGAGGAAAGTGGTACTGCGGCTTCTGAGTTTCCTTCCTCAGGTGATATGGTGAAGTCGTTGGGTGCTACCCTATTTAACTCCACCTAGTGCTTTGATCCTGGCTTCCAGTCAATGTTCTAGTATTGGACCTGTTTCCTCCTGGATCGTTCCTGTGGCCTGCTGCTCTGCATAGCTAAGTTCCTCTTGCTATTTGTTTGCTGTTTTTTTTCTGTCCAGCTTGTCAATTTGTTTTTTCTGCTTGCTGGAAGCTCTGGGACGCAGAGGGTGTACCTCCGTGCCGTTAGTTCGGTACGGAGGGTCTTTTTGCCCCCTTTGCGTGGTTTTTGTAGGGTTTTGTGTTGACCGCAAAGTTACCTTTCCTATCCTCGCTCTGTTCAGAAAGTTGGGCCTCACTTTGCTAAGTCTATTTCATCTCTACGTTTGTCTTTTCATCTTAACTCACAGTCATTATATGTGGGGGCTGCCTTTTCCTTTGGGGTATTTCTCTGAGGCAAGGTAGGCTTATTTTCTATCTTCAGGCTAGCTAGTTTCTCAGGCCGTGCCGAGTTGCATAGGCAGCGTTAGGCGCAATCCACGGCTGCCTCTAGTGTGGTTGGTTAGGATTAAGGATTGCGGTCAACAGAGTTCCCACGTCTCAGAGTTCGTTCTTGTTTTTTGGGTTATTGCCAGGTCACTGTATGTGCACTGACCTCTATGTCCATTGTGGTACTGAATTACCTTTCATAACATAGGAGTAGTCAGGAGCACTTGGTAGGAACCCTCAAATCTCGACTCCAGGGATGTCTTTCTGATGAACTTCTTTACCAGCACGTAGTCACCAGGTTGGAAAGCATGGGTACCTTCACTGGTATCTGGACCTGGAATGGATGATAAAATTTGTACATGTGTTACTGACAGTTCTTTTAGTAAGGACAATTTCATAATTTACAAGAGTATCACTTCCTAAGGCTAGCTGTGTGGAAAATATTGACCCAACCTTGGAGGCCCCCCTTCCCCCCCAAAAAAAGAATCTCGTATGGTGTGAGTTTAGTGGGACCCCTTGGAGTGTTTCTGACTGAGTATAAGGCAACGGGCAAAATGTCTGTCCAAGTCTGACCTCCTAACTGGCTTTCAGTATTTTATTTTTCAAGGTGCCATTCAATGTTTCTACTTTCCCACTGCTCTGTGGGTGATATGGAGTATGTAAACCCAAATCAGCTCCAACCAATGTCCATAGTTCCTTAGTCAGTGCTGCAATGAATGCGGGTACTTGGTCACTCTCAATTACCTCTCGGACCCCATATCTGCATACTACTTCAGTCTTCAGTATCTTAACAGTCACTCTGGCAGTCATGTTTTTTACTGGATAGGCTTCGGGCCATCCTGATAATATGTCAGTCACTACCAGTACATTCTCTCACTTCCCTACTTTTGTCATTTGAATGTGATCAATCTGAATTCTCTGAAAGGGATAGAGTGGTTTAGCCAAATGTTTCTGAGTAACTTTCTGAGGCGGTGCTGGATTGCATGTTGCACACTCAAGGCAAGACTTGAAATATTTTTGGGTGACAGTAGAGATCCCAGGTGCCATACAAGTCTTCCAAATCAGGTCATTCATCTGATTCTTGCCTCTGTGGGTGATGCCATGTGCCCATTCTGTCACCGAGGGGTACAGATTATGGGGTAGACAGAGCTTTTTGTTCACCCTCCAGACTCCATCTTCATCTTTTTTTAGCTCCTCCTTCTTGCCATGACTTCTTTTCATCATCCGATGTCTTGTCTTGATGTAAATGGATAATCCTCATAAGAGAGCCTTTAGTCCCTTCTTCAGTGTCTTGTGATACGTACACCGCTGCTTTCTCTTTCCCAAATGGATCTGCAGCATAGGTTTTTGCTGTTTTGTCAGCAAAGAAGTTCCCCCTTGCTTCTGGAGAATCCAATCTCCCATGAGCTTTGATCTCGATCACTGCAACCTCTGAAGGTAGATCTAGAGTGGCCACAAGTTCTTGTATGGTAGCAGCATGTTTTACAGGAGTTCCACTGGACGTTAGGTATCCTCTGGCTGCCCAGATACTGCCAAAGTCATGAGCCACTCCGAAAGCATATCTTGAATCCGTGTAGATGTTGACCACCTTCTCCGTCGCTTCCTGACAAGTCAGTGTCAAAACCTTAAGTTCCGCTTCTTGTGCAGACATGTGCGGTGTTAGGGATCCGGCTGAGATGACCTGGTCATGTGTAACCACGGCATATCCCATATGAAACCTTCCTGTTTCATCTGCAAATCTGGAACCATCAGTGAATAACGTCAGGTCAGCATGTGGGAATGGGTCTTCAGACACGTTTTTCTTGGAGGCTACTTCTTCCTGCATTTGTTCAAGACAGTCATGATCCTCTGAGTGTATAGAGGCATTTTCTCCGAGAGCATCAGTATCATCATCCATATCCCCCCTGGAAAGAAGAAGCAGCGTGTTGAACGGGTTGAGGATGGTGCAGCGGACAAGAGTGACATTATCCGGAATCAAGAGGGAACATTGGAGTCTTATATGACGCTGTAGCGACAGGTGTTTAGGTTGAGTCTGGCCTAGAATAGCTTTTATGTCGTGTGGAGCCATTAAGAGAACCGGATGTCCTAAGATGATATCAGAAGTTTTGTCCAGAAGCATATGTGCAGCATGAATGGCTCTGAGGCAAGTCAGGGAAGCTTGAGACACCGACTCCAGGCGGGCAGAGTAATAGCCGATTGGTCTTGTTCTTCCCCCATGTTTTTGTGCTAGGACTCCGGAAGCATGTCCTGCTACTTCACTGACAAACAAGTAAAAAAGTAGTTGATAATTTGGGATTCCAAGAGCTGGTGCAGACTGTATGGCCTGTTTAAGAGCGTAGAAGGCTTCCACAGATTTGGGACATAGTGGAAACGCTGACGTCTTAAGGTCATCGTACAATGGCTGCATCAGCTTGGAGGCATTTGGAATCCATTGGCGACAATATGAGATAGGTCAGCCAACTAATCAGAGGCCCATTTGTTAAGTTGTTGGCAGAACTCAACACCAAAGTCCCATGTAGTTTCACTGGCAAGTGGGGCATCATTGAACGCAATTTCCATAACAAGCCAATATGCATGGCCTGCTTTAAGATTTGCCAGGGAAATGAGATCTTGCCGCGTGGCTGAGTAATTCCTTTGAATTTGAAGCATGCTTCTGTAGAAAGGCATCGGATCTTTTTCTGGATCTGGAAGTTGGTTCAACAGAGTAGCAGCTTGCTGGGGTGTAAACTTGACGTAGAGGGTGGGCTCATCAGAGATGAGCATTGGCACTGTTGGTGGTGGCACCTGTGGCACCTGAGGCGGGAGTAGAGATGGCACCGGGAGTACAGATGTAATCCCTTGTGTATGAGGAGCAGGAGGAGGTAACAGTCCTGGAATGAGGGGCTCTATTTGGGCAGCTCCAGTATCATGGTGTGGGGTCCAGGTGACGCAGGCAGTCTTAAAAGCTTTAACAGTCCTGTCCTCATTACTAATTAACCTGATTTCAGAGAGGCAGCAAATGCTTGGGGGGCTACACTTGTTTATTATAATTCCAACGATTTCCCTTGTACATGCATGAACAGGGAAACCAAAAATGCCAACACCAATGGCGGGAATTGTCAAGGTCTCAATCTGCTCACTAATATTTGAATACTCTAAAATGCAAGTTATTGCTGCACAAAGTTGTTGAGCACTAACGTCTGGATGAATAGGGTCAAAAGTAGGGGTCACAGTGTGTATGATCATTCTACACGGAAGATTGCCAGCTTTAGTAACCGCTATGTCCCCAGCAGCTATCTGACCACGTGACTCAACAATGATTTGACTGTCAGCTTGAATAGTCGCCCCTCCTGCTTACACTATAGCTCTAGCTACACCTCCATTGTGCTCTAACTGAGAATTGGCAGCATTAACAATAGCGTCTGTCTCCATTGTTGTTATGTCACCCTTTCCCACCACTAAGGGTACCGTCACACTAAGCGACGCTGCAGCGATACCGACAATGATGTCGATCGCTGCAGCGTCGCTGTTTGGTCGCTGGAGAGCTGTCACACAGACAGCTCTCCAGCGACCAACGATCCCGAAGTCCCCTGGTAACCAGGGTAAACATCGGGTTACTAAGCGCAGGGCCGCGCTTAGTAACCCGATGTTTACCCTGGTTACCAGCGTAAACGTAAAAAAAACAAACACTACATACTTACCTTCCGTGTCTGTCCTCCGGCGCTCTGCTTTCCTCTGCACTGTCAGCGCCGGTCAGCCGGAAAGCAGAGCGGTGACGTCACCGCTGTGCTTTCCGGCTGGCCGGCACTCACAGCCAGTGCAGAGAAGTACAGCGCCGGGGGACAGACACGGAATGTAAGTATGTAGTGTTTGTTTTTTTTTACGTTAACGCTGGTGACCAGGGTAAACATCGGGTTACTAAGCGCGGCCCTGCGCTTAGCAACCCGATGTTTACCCTGGTTACCAGTGAAGACATCGCTGGATCGGCATCACACACGCCGATCCAGCGATGTCAGCTGGGGGTCCAGCGACTAAATAAAGTTCTGGACTTTCCTCAGCGACCAACGATCTCCCAGCAGGGGCCTGATCATTGGTCGCTGTCACACATAACGATTTCCTTAACGATATCGTTGCTACATCACAAAAAGCAACGATATCGTTAACGATATCGTTATGTGTGACGGTACCTTAACAAGGGTCCCTCAGGAAGTTCTTGTTCAAAAATAGGTTGCCAACATTCCCTCCCCTTTGTGCTTCCTGTGCTATTGGTACCCCCTCCCAGATTGAGCCCCCCTTGATACAGTTGCCACCGTCCCATACAGGTGTGCGCTTGGCTGCGAGAGAGCCTGTGAGGTACCGGGTATAGGGTTAGGTAGACTGCGTGAGAGTGCTGTTGTAGTGGAAGCATTGGGAGGAGAGGTCGTTGCTTGGAGCATCTCATGTGGGTGGGCGGCTAAATTGGCAGTGGAAGTGACAGTAGAAAGTGTTGGTGCCGGGGACAATCCAGGTAGGAGGATTGCTGGATTCACGACAGGAGTGATAGGGGAAAGAGTCGGTGCCCCATTGGATACCACTGAGACAGGAAACATGGGTAAAGTCTGTTCACTTCCCGAAGAATATAGTATTGGCCGTTTGTGGTCATTACTGGGTAACAAGGATTTAGTGATGTGGTGTGTAGCCTTAGTCTAAGATGTTCACCACCAGGAGCAGCACATTTCTCATCCACAAAATGGCCGCAGTCAGAATTACATTTGACATCCACAAAGTGGCTGCTGCCAACATTAACACATTTGCCATCCACAAAATGGCTGCTGCCAGCATTGGCTCTTTTGCCATCCACAAAATGGCTACGCCAGAATTACATTTTCCATCCACAAAATGGCCGCCGTCAGAATTAAAACATTTTGCCATCCACAAAATGGCCGCCATCAGAATTACATTTGCTATCCACAAAATGGCCACCATTAGCATTAACGCTTTTGCCATCCACAAAATGGCTGCTGCCAGCATTAGCACATTTGACATCCACAAAATGGCTGCTGCATCAGAATAAGCACATGGCCCATCCACAAAATGGCTGCTATTAGAATTAGCACATGGCCCATCCACAAAATGGCTGCTATTAGAATTAGCACATGGCTCTGGGCCACCATTATACGATGCTGGCCGTTCACAGGATATATTTTGTAATACACAACTCAAAACTCTTCTTTTTATTCCTTTCCTCTGCTACCCAATTTGCTCTATACAAACTTTCAGAGACTCTTTCCCCTGCCCTAGCAATAGACAACAATCCATTATCTTCTAGGATACCTTTTTTTTTCTTTCAAGACAATCTTCCACTCCAGGGTCTGTAACCTCTCCCCTTCTGGCATTCCACACAACTTCATAAGCTTTTTACATTGTTTAACATGACTGTTCCCTTCAAGAGTCACCACTAATGCACATGGGTCTATCTTGCCATCTGAATTTGGCTTAGTGCCATTACGGCGGAACTGCATTAATTTCTCCATCTTTCTATAGATATCTATATCTCTATCAAGATAACAAACACCAAACAAACAATAAGACGGGGGAGATGACTAAAACCTGAGATTCTAAAGAGACCTGAGTCTGCAGCACTCAGCAGGGCTGTGGAGTCAGAGTTAGTTTTGGTTGGAGTTGGAGTCGGTAGAAATGTACCGACTCCGACTCCAGCTTAAAAAAAATGTATTAATATTTCATAATTGAACTTTCATATGAATTTTATAAATGTTACTCAAATATATATGTTCTGTCAAACTATGAACAACAGTGATAAGCAGATAAGAACACAGCCAGTACATTTCAGCAGAATTTTTCATGTGCACTAAAAGAAATTGAGAAATTTGACCGTTCATCAAAAATAACAGTGCAACAAGCGATTCCTCTGTATCCTGACGTTGTCAGAGATGTTGCCCGAGTGGTTACTGCTTTGCCACCAACCCAAGTTAGTGTAGAGAGGTTGTTCTCTGCTCTCAAATAATTCGATCAGATTTGAGGGCATCCATGAAGGAGGATCTGACAGAGGCAATACTTTTTCTGAGGACAAATTTATAGATTTCTTCTTATTAACTGCATAACAGTGTTTATTGCATATTTACTTACAAGAGTTTAGAAAAGTTTATACAAGTTATTTGCTATGTTCTAATTGTATTCTAATAAATATAGTTGTTGCTCTAAGTGGTCTGATTACTTATATGATTATTATTATTATTATTTATTGTTATAGCGCCATTTGTTCCATGGCGCTTTACATGTGAGGAGGGGTATACATAATGAAAACAAGTACAATAATCTTAAACAATACAAGTCATAACTGGTACAGGAAGAGAGGACCCTGCCCGCGAAGGCTCACAATCTACAAGGGATGGGTGAGGATACAGTAGGTGAGGATAGAGCTGGTCATGCAGCGGTTTGGTCGATCGGTGGTAACTGCAGGTTGTAGGCTTGTCTGAAGAGGTGGGTCTTCAGGTTCTTTTTGAAGGTTTCGATGGTAGGCGAGAGTCTGATGTGTTGTGGTAGAGGGTTCCAGAGTAGGGGTGATACGCGAGAGAAATCTTGTATACGATTGTGGGAAGAGGAGATAAGAGGGGAGTAGAGTAGGAGATCTTGTGAGGATCGGAGGTTGCGGGTAGGTAAGTACCGGGAGACGAGGTCACAGATGTATGGAGGAGACAAGTTGTTGATGGCTTTGTACGTCATGGTTAGGGTTTTGTAGTGGAGTCTCTGGGCAATGGGGAGCCAGTGAAGGGATTGACAGAGGGGAGAGGCCGGGGAATAGCGTGGGGACAGGTGGATTAGTCGGGCAGCAGAGTTTAGAATAGATTGGAGGGGTGCGAGAGTGTTAGAGGGGAGGCCACAGAGCAGGAGGTTGCAGTAGTCAAGGCGAGAGATGATGAGGGCATGGACTAGGGTTTTTGCAGATTCATGGTTGAGGAATGAACGGATTAGTGAAATATTTTTGAGTTGAAGTCGGCAGGAAGTGGAAAGGGCTTGGATATGTGGTTTGAAGGAGAGATCAGCGTCAAGGATTACCCCGAGGCAGCGAGCTTGTGGGACTGGGGAGAGTGGGCAGCCATTTACTGTAATGGATAGGTTCGTTGGGGGGGGGTCGCGTGAGATGGGGGAAATATAATGAATTCTGTTTTGTCCATGTTAAGTTTCAGAAATCTAGCGGAGAAGAAGGATGAAATAGTGGACAGACATTGAGGGATTCTGGTTAGAAGGGAGGCGATATCTGGTCCAGAGATGTAGATCTGTGTGTCGTCAGCATAGAGGTGATACTGAAAGCCATGAGATTCTATGAGCTGTCCCAGGCCAAAGGTGTAAATGGAGAAGAGCAAGGGCCCAAGGACTGAACCTTGTGGGACTCCGACAGATAGGGGGCGAGGTGAGGAGGTGGTGTGTGAGTGGGAGACGCTGAATGTCCGGTCTGTTAGGTATGATGAGATCCAGGATAGGGCCAAGTCTGCGATGCCAAGGGATGAGAGGGTTTGTAATAATAGGGAATGGTCCACTGTGTCAAAGGCAGCCGACAGGTCGAGGAGGAGGAGGACAGAGTAGTGTCGCTTGCTCTTGGCGGTTAAGAGGTCATTGGTGACTTTAGTTAGGGCAGTTTCAGTGGAATGGTGTGACCGGAAGCCTGATTGTAGGCGGTCAAAGAGGGAGCAAGAAGAGAGATGGGAGGACAGTTCAAGGTAGACGTGTTGTTCCAGTAGTTTTGAGGCATAGGGGAGAAGTGATATAGGGCGATAGCTAGATACAGAGGATGGGTCAAGAGAGGGCTTTTTGAGGATAGGTGTGATGGAGGCATGTTTAAAGCTTGAGGGGAAAACACCAGTTGTTAGTGATAGGTTGAAGAGATGGGTTAGGGTTGGGATGAAGATTGTGGTGAGGTTTGGGATGAGGTGGGATGGGAGTGGGTCAAGTGCACAGGTGGTGAGATGTGATCTTGAGAGTAGAGTGGAGAGTTGATCTTCTGTAATGGTGGAGAAGTTGGTTTTGGAGGTGGAGGGCTGGGAAATCGGGAGGGAGAGCTCTGGCGGTTGTTGACCAAAACTGTCTCTAATGCTATCAATCTTCTGCTTGAAAAATGAGGCAAAGTCTTCAGCAGAGATAAGTGGGGAGGGAGGAGGTGCTGGGGGACGGAGGAGAGAGTTGAAGGTGTTGAATAATTGTTTAGGGTTGTGAGACAGGGAGGATATGAGAGATGAGAAGTAGGTTTGTTTAGCTGTGGCGAGTGTGGTCTTGGAAGTAGTGAGGGACTGTTTGAATGCGACGAAGTGCTCGTTAGAGTGGGATCTTTTCCATCTGCGCTCAGCAGCCCTGGAAGCTCGCCTCAGTTCTTTGGTCAGGCTGGTGTGCCAGGGCTGTCTGTTGATTTTGCGAGCTTTGGTATGTGTAAGTGGGGCAGCAGATTCCAAAGCTACAGCTATTGTGGTGTTATATAGAGCAGCAGTGTCATCCGCATTGTGTATGGCACTTATGCCTGTGAGGGGGAGTAGGGATTCAGAGAATGAATGTAGGTCAAGATGTTTAATATTTCTGCGAGGGTGTGAAAGTTTGTGGGGTGGGGATTGTAGACATGGAGTGGAGAGAGATGAGAATGTGAGAAAGTTGTGGTCAGAGAGTGGAAGAGGTGAGTTAGAGAGGATAGATAGAAAGCAGAGGCTGGTGAAGATGAGGTCCAGTGTGTGACCGTCTTTGTGAGTGGCTGCAGAAGACCATTGAGTGAGGCCGAAGGAGGAAGTGAGAGAAGTTTAGTGGCAGCTGAGAGGGAAGTGTCAATGGGTATGTTGAAGTCGCCCATGATGATAGTGGGGATGTCCGCAGAAAGGAAATGAAGTAGCCAGGTGGTGAAGTGGTCAAAGAAGATGGTGGCTGGCCCTGGGGGGCGGTAAATGACAGCCAGTTGGAGGTTGGTGGGGGAATAGGTGCGCACAGAGTGCACCTCAAAGGAAGGGAGGGTAACAGAGGGTGGCAGTGGGATTGGGGTGAAGGAGCATTTATCTGACAGGAGAAAACCAACTCCTCCGCCATGCTTGCTGCTGGGGCGGGGTGTGTGGGAAAGGTGGAAGCCACCGTAAGAGAGTGCAGCAGGGGAGACTGAGTCAGAAGGGGTGAGCCAGGTTTCGGTGATGGCGAAGAAGGAAAGTTTGGTAGTAACAAAGAGATCATGGATGTAGGAGAGCTTGTTGCAGACAGAGCGGGCGTTCCACAGAGCTCCTGTTAGTGGGACTGGGGAGGCGGGGGCTGGGCAAATGGGTATAAGGTTAGAGAGGTTACGGAAGTTTGTGCTAGAGCGTGGATGGGAGGTAGAAATGATTGTGGGAATATGGTGAGGAGGACCAGGATTTGGAGAGATATCACCAGCAGTAAGAAGGAGCAGAGAAAGTGTTAGCAGGTGGGAGCAGGAGAGGACATGAGGGGGCTGTCTGTGCTTGGAGACAGAGGATTGTATGTTAAGGAACAGTTGTGAGAAAGTGTGAAAGTCTTGCAGGGGCAGCCCGGGCACCATTCCAAAGCACTATCTGTAGTTCCTTCAGGAAATACCCATCTAGTTATAGTGCTTTTGTAAAAAGCACTATATTGTTATTCCACCGTAGACAACTTATTATTATAGTGCTTTTGTAAAAAGCACTATATTGTTATTCCACCGTAGACAACTTATTATTATAGTGCTTTGTAAAAAGCACTATATTGTTATTCCACCGTAGACAACTTCTTCTTATTATTATTATTCAGTCCGCAATTAATGCGGCCCGAACCGCTGCACGCACAGACTCCAGTGAGGTGTCATTTCGAAGCCAGCGTTCCTGAGAGGTGTGCTAAGTATTTTTCGTGTCGATCGGATTTGTAGTTTTGGCGCAATTGGCGTTTGAAAATTTCGTCTCAATGCATTTCAATGGGGAATTGGCTGATTTCTGAGGCAATTTCAAAATAACTGCCAACTGCCACCTGGCTGATTAGCTCATTGCTATGTGCAGTCAGACCCAGTTACTATGCCGACGCCTACGAACTCTACATGACCCCACCAGGACACAGTTTTGCCAGATAATATCAGCTCTTAAAGTGACCCGCACACCAAATCCGTGTGTGAAACGTAAGTGCACCTCCGGTCCCGTGTGTGAAAAGTAAGTGCACCCCCGGTCCCGGGTGTGAAAAGTAAGTGCACCCTCGGTCCCTTGGGTGAAAAGTAAGTGCACCCCCGGTCTCGTGAGTGAAAAGTAAGTGCACCCCCGCTGCCATATGTGAAAAGTAAGTGCACCCCCGGTCCCGTGTGTGAAAAGTAAGTGCACCCTTGGTCCCGTGGGTGAAAAGTAAGTGCACCCCGGTCCCGTGTGTGAAAAGTAAGTGCACCCCTGTTCCCATGAGTGAAAAGTAAGTGCACCCCCGGTCCCGTGTGTGAAAAGTAAGTGCACCCCCGGTCCCGTGGGTGAAAAGTAAGTGCACCCTCGGTCCCAAGGGTGAAAAGTAAGTGCACCCCCGATCCCGTGGGTGAAAAGTAAGTGCACCCTCGGTCCCGTGGCTGAAAAGTAAGTGCACCCTCGGTCCCGTGGCTGAAAAGTAAGTGCACCCCGGCACCGAATGTGCAAAAGTAAGTGCGCCCCCAGCCCCGGGTGTGCAAAAGTAAGTGCGCCCCGGGTGTGCAAAAGTAAGTGCACCCCCGGTCCCGTGGGTGAAAAGTAAGTGCACCCCTGGTCCCGGGTGTGAAAAGTAAGTGCACCTCTGATCCCGTGGATGAAAAGTAAGTGCACCCTCGGTCCCTTGTGTAAAAAGTGCACCCCCGGTCCCGTGAGTGAAAAGTAAGTGCACCCCCGCTGCCATATGTGAAAAGTAAGTGCACCCCCGATTCTGTGTGTGAAAAGTAAGTGCACCCCCAGTCACGTGTGTGAAAAGTGTACCCCCGATCCCGTGTGTGAAAAGTAAGTGCACCCTCAGTCCCGTGGGTGCAAAGTAAGTGCACTCTCGGTCCCGTGGGGGAAAAGTAAGTGCACCCCCGGTTAAGTGTGTGAAAAGTAAGTGCACCCCCGGTCCCGTGGGTGAAAAGTAAGTGCACCCCCGGTCACGTGTGTGAAAAGTAAGTGCACCCCCGGTCCCGTGTGTGAAAAGTAAGTGCACCCCCGGTCCCGTGTGTGAAAAGTAAGTGCACCCCCGGTCCCATGTGTGAAAAGTAAGTGCACCCCCGTTCCCGTGGGTGAAAAGTAAGTGCACCCCCGTTCCCGTGGGTGAAAAGTAAGTGCACCCCCGATCCCGTGGGTGAAAAGTAAGTGCACCCCCGGTCCCGTGTGTGAAAACTAAGTGCACCCAGGTGACCCCGCCCACCAAATTGGACCCAGAGTGGCCCCGCCCACCAAATCGGACCAAGAATTGCCCCGCCCACCAAATCGGACCCAGAGTGGCCCCACCCACCAAATCGGACCCAGAGTGGCCCCGCCCACCAAATCGGACCCAGAGTGGCCCCACCCCCCAAATCGGACCCAGAGTGGCCCCGCCCACCAAATTGGAACCAGAGTGGCCCCGTCCACCAAATTGGCCCCCAAGGTGCCCCACCCACCAAATCGGACCCAGAGTGGCCCCGTCCACCAAATCGGCACCTGAGGGGCCCCGCCAACCAAATTGGCCCCTTAGGGGCCCCGCCCACCAAATCAGACCCTGAGGGGCCCCGCCCACCAAATCAGCGCCTGAAGGGCACCCAAGTGTGAAAGTCTTGCAGGGGCAGCCTGGGCACCATTACAAAGCACTATCTGTAGTTCCTTCAGGAAATACCCATCTAGTTATTATAGTGCTTTGTAAAAAGCACTATATTGTTATTCCACCGTCGTCAACTTATTATAGTGCTTTGTAAAAAGCACTATATTGTTATTCCACCGTAGTAAACTTCTTATTATAGTGCTTTTGTAAAAAGCACTATATTGTTATTCCCCCGTAGACAACTTCTTATTCTTCTTATTCTTATTATTATTAGGCTTTTTTCTGCAATTAATGCGGCCCGAACCGCTGCACGCACAGACTCCAGTGAGGTGTCATTTCGAAGCCAGCGTCCACGAGAGGTGTGCTAAGTATTTTTCGTGTCGATCGGATTTGTAGTTTTGGCGCAATTAACGTTTGAAAATTGTTTTTCTCTCATTGGAATGCATTGCCAATGCATTTCAACAGGGAAATTTTGCCATAAGGTATAATGGCTGATATCTGAGGCAATTTAAAAAATAACTGCCAACTGCCACCTGGCTGATCAGCTCATTGATATGCGAAGCCAGACCCAGTTACTATGCCAACGCCTACGAACTCTACATGACCCCACCAGGACACAGTTTTGCCAGATAATATTAGCTCTTAAAGTGACCCGCACACCAAATCTGACCGTGAGGTGCCCAGTGCACCCCCGATCCCGTCTGTGAAAAGTAAGTGCACCCCCGGTCCCGTGTGTGAAAAGTAAGTGCACCCCTGTTCCTGGTGTGAAAAGTAAGTGCACCCCGGTCCCATGTGTGTGAAAAGTAAGTGCACCCCCGGTCCCTTGTGTGAAAAGTAAGTGCACCCCGGTCCCATGTGTGTGAAAAGTAAGTGCACCCCAGTCCCGTGGGTGAAAAGTAAGTGCACCCCCGGTCCTGAGTGTGAAAAGTAAGCGCACCCCAGGTCCCGTGTGTGAAAAGTAAGTGCACCCCCGGTCCTGAGTGTGAAAAGTAAGCGCACCCCAGGTCCCGTAAGTGAAAAGTAAGTGCACCCTCGGTCCCGTGGGTGAAAAGTAAGTGCACCCCGGTCCCGTGTGTGAAAAGTAAGTGCATCCCTGGTCCCGGGTGTGAAAAGTAAGTGCACCCCCGGTCCCGTGGTTGAAAAGTAAGTGCACCCCCGGTCCCGTGTGTGAAAAATAAGGGCACCCTCGGTCCCGTGGGTGAAAAGTAAGTGCACCCCCCCATGTGTGAAAAGTAAGTGCACTCCCGGTCCATGGGTGAAAAGTAAGTGCACCCCCGGTCCCGTGGGTGAAAAGTAAGTGCACCTCCGGTCCCGTGAGTGAAAAGTAAGTGCACCCCTGGTCCCGTGGGTGAAAAGTAATTGCACCCCCGGTCCCGTTGGTGAAAAGTAAGTGCACCCCCGCTCCCGTGGGTGAAAAGTATTGCACCCCGATCCCGTGTGTGAAAAGTAAGTGCACCCCCGGACTCGTGGGTGAAAAGTAAGTGCACCCCCGTACCATGGGTGAAAAGTAAGTGCACCCCCGGTCCCGTGGGTGAAAAGTAAGTGCACCCCCGGTCCCGTGGGTGAAAAGTAAGTGCACCCCTGGTCCCGTGGGTGAAAAGTAAGTGCACCCAGGTCCCGTGTGTGAAAAAGTAAGTGCGCCCCCGCCCCCCAAATCGGACCCTGAGTGACCCTGCCCCCGAATCGGACCCCGAGTGACCCGGACCCCCGAATCGGACCCCGAGTGGCCCCGCCCCCCAAATTGGACCCAGAGTGACCCCGCCCACCAAATCTGACCCAGAGTGACCTCGCCCACCAAATGTGACCCAGAGTGACCCCGCCCACCAAATGTGACCCAGAGTGACCCCGCCCACCAAATGTGACCCAGAGTGAACCCGCCCACCAAATGTGACCCCGCCCACCAAATGTGACCCAGTGACCCCGCCCACCAAATGTGACCCAGAGTGACCCCGCCCACCAAATGTGACCCCGAGTGGCCCCGCCCACCAAATGTGACCCCGAGTTGCCCCGCCCACCAAATGTGACCCCGAGTTGCCCCGCCCACCAAATGTGACCCCGAGTGACCCCGCCCACCAAATGTGACCCAGAGTGACCCCGCCCACCAAATGTGTCCCAGAGTGACCCCGCCCACCAAATGTGACCCAGAGTGACCCCGCCCACCAAATGTGACCCAGAGTGACCCCGCCCACCAAATGTGACCCAGAGTGACCCCGCCCACCAAATGTGACCCCGCCCACCAAATGTGACCCAGAGTGACCCCGCCCACCAAATGTGACCCAGTGACCCCGCCCACCAAATGTGACCCAGAGTGACCCCGCCCACCAAATGTGACCCAGAGTGACCCCGCCCACCAAATGTGTCCCAGAGTGACCCCGCCCACCAAATGTGACCCAGAGTGACCCCGCCCACCAAATGTGACCCAGAGTGACCCCGCCCACCAAATGTGACCCAGAGTGACCCCGCCCACCAAATGTGTCCCAGAGTGACCCCGCCCACCAAATGTGACCCAGAGTGACCCCGCCCACCAAATGTGACCCAGAGTGACCCCGCCCACCAAATGTGACCCAGAGTGACCCCGCCCACCAAATGTGACCCAGAGTGACCCCGCCCACCAAATGTGACCCAGAGTGACCCCGCCCACCAAATGTGACCCAGAGTGACCCCGCCCACCAAATGTGACCCAGAGTGACCCCGCCCACCAAATGTGTCCCAGAGTGACCCCGCCCACCAAATGTGACCCAGAGTGACCCCGCCCACCAAATGTGACCCAGAGTGACCCCGCCCACCAAATGTGACCCAGAGTGACCCCGCCCACCAAATGTGTCCCAGAGTGACCCCGCCCACCAAATGTGACCCAGAGTGACCCCGCCCACCAAATGTGACCCAGAGTGACCCCGCCCACCAAATGTGACCCAGAGTGACCCCGCCCACCAAATGTGACCCAGAGTGACCCCGCCCACCAAATGTGACCCAGAGTGACCCCGCCCACCAAATGTGACCCAGTGACCCCAACCACCAAATGTGACCCCGCCCACCAAATGTGACCCCGCCCACCAAATGTGACCCCGCCCACCAAATGTGACCCAGAGTGACCCCGCCCACCAAATGTGACCCCGCCCACCAAATGTGACCCAGAGTGACCCCGCCCACGAAATGTGACCCAGAGTGACCCCGCCCACCAAATGTGACCCAGTGACCCCGCCCACCAAATGTGACCCAGAGTGACCCCGCCCACCAAATGTGACCCAGAGTGACCCCGCCCACCAAATGTGACCCAGAGTGACCCCGCCCACCAAATGTGACCCAGAGTGACCCCGCCCACCAAATGTGACCCAGAGTGACCCCGCCCACCAAATGTGACCCAGAGTGACCCCGCCCACCAAATCGGACCCAGAGTGACCGCGCCCACCAAATCGGACCCAGAGTGACCCCGCCCACCAAATCGGACCCAGAGTGACCCCGCCCACCAAATCGGACCCAGAGTGACCCCGCCCACCAAATCGGACCCAGAGTGACCCCGCCCACCAAATCGGACCCAGAGTGACCCCGCCCACCAAATCGGACCCAGAGTGACCCCGCCCACCAAATCGGACCCAGAGTGACCCCGCCCACCAAATCGGACCCAGAGTGACCCCGCCCACCAAATCGGACCCAGATTGACCCCGCCCACCAAATCGGACCCAGAGTGACCCCGCCCACCAAATCAGACCCAGAGTGACCCCGCCCACCAAATCGGACCCAGAGTGACCCCGCCCACCAAATCGGACCCAGAGTGACCCCGCCCACCAAATCGGACCCTGAGTGACCCCGCCCACCAAATCGGACCCAGAGTGACCCCGTCCACCAAATCGGACCCAGAGGGGCCCCGTCCACCAAATCGGACCCTGAGGGGCCCCGTCCACCAAATCGGACCCTGAGGGGCCCCGCCCACCAAATCGGACCCTGAGGGGCCCCGCTCACCAAATCGGACCCTGAGGGGCCCCGCCCACCAAATCGGACCCTGAGGGGCCCCGCCCACCAAATCAGACCCTGAGGGGCCCCGCCCACCAAATCAGACCCTGAGGGGCCCCGCCCACCAAATCAGCACCTGAAGGGCACCCAAGTGTGAAAGTCTTGCAGGGGTAGCCCGGGCACCATTCCAAAGCACTATCTGTAGTTCCTTCAGGAAATACACATCTAGTTATAGTGCTTTGTAAAAAGCACTATATTGTTATTCCACCGTCGTCAACTTATTATAGTGCTTTGGGACAAAGCACTATATTGTTATTCCACCGTAGTCAACTTATTCTTCTTCTTATTATTATTCAGTCCGCAATTAATGCGGCCCGAACCGCTGCACGCACAGACTCCAGTGAGGTGTCATTTCGAAGCCAGCGTTCCTGGCAGGTGTGCTAAGTATTTTTCGTGTCGATCGGATTTGTAGTTTTGGCGCAATTGGCGTTTGAAAATTTCGTCTCAATGCATTTCAATGGGAAATTGTTCCAACAATAAGGGATAATGGCTGATTTCTGAGGCAATTTCAAAATAACTGCCAACTGCCACCTGGCTGATTAGCTCATTGATATGTGCAGTCAGACCCAGTTACTATGCCAACGCCTACGAACTCTACATGACCCCACCAGGACACAGTTTTGCCAGATAATATCAGCTCTTAAAGTGACCCGCGCACCAAATTGGCACCTGAGGTGCGCAGCCCACCAAATCGGACCCGAGTGGCCCCGCCCACCAAATCGGACCCCGAGTGGCCCCGCCCGCCAAATCGGACCCAGAGTGACCCCGCCCGCCAAATGTGACCCAGAGTGACCCCGCCCACCAAATGTGACCCAGAGTGACCCCGCCCACCAAATGTGACCCAGAGTGACCCCGCCCACCAAATGTGACCCAGAGTGACCCCGCCCACCAAATGTGACCCAGAGTGACCCCGCCCACCAAATGTGACCCAGAGTGACCCCGCCCACCAAATGTGACCCAGAGTGACCCCGCCCACCAAATGTGACCCAGAGTGACCCCGCCCACCAAATGTGACCCAGAGTGACCCCGCCCACCAAATGTGACCCAGAGTGACCCCGCCCACCAAATGTGACCCAGAGTGACCCCGCCCACCAAATGTGACCCAGAGTGACCCCGCCCACCAAATGTGACCCAGAGTGACCCCGCCCACCAAATGTGACCCAGAGTGACCCCGCCCACCAAATGTGACCCAGAGTGACCCCGCCCACCAAATGTGACCCCGCCCACCAAATGTGACCCCGCCCACCAAATCGGACCCAGAGTGACCCCGCCCACCAAATGTGACCCAGAGTGACCCCGCCCACCAAATGTGACCCAGAGTGATCTCGCCCACCAAATGTGACCCAGAGTGACCCCGCCCACCAAATGTGACCCAGAGTGACCCCGCCCACCAAATGTGACCCAGAGTGACCCCGCCCACCAAATGTGACCCAGAGTGACCCCGCCCACCAAATGTGACCCCGCCCACCAAATGTGACCCAGAGTGACCCCGCCCACCAAATGTGACCCAGAGTGACCCCGCCCACCAAATGTGACCCAGAGTGACCCCGCCCACCAAATGTGACCCAGAGTGACCCCGCCCACCAAATGTGACCCCGCCCACCAAATGTGACCCAGAGTGACCCCGCCCACCAAATGTGACCCAGAGTGACCCCGCCCACCAAATGTGACCCAGAGTGACCCCGCCCACCAAATCGGACCTAGAGTGGCCCCGCCCACCAAATGTGACCCAGAGTGACCCCGCCCACCAAATGTGACCCAGAGTGACCCCGCCCACCAAATGTGACCCAGAGTGACCCCGCCCACCAAATGTGACCCAGAGTGACCCCGCCCACCAAATGTGACCCAGAGTGACCCCGCCCACCAAATGTGACCCAGAGTGACCCCGCCCACCAAATGTGACCCAGAGTGACCCCGCCCACCAAATGTGACCCAAAGTGACCCCGCCCACCAAATGTGACCCCGCCCACCAAATGTGACCCAAATGTGACCCCGCCCACCAAATGTGACCCAGAGTGACCCCGCCCACCAAATGTGACCCAGAGTGACCCCGCCCACCAAATGTGACCCAGAGTGACCCCGCCCACCAAATGTGACCCAGAGTGACCCCGCCCACCAAATGTGACCCAGAGTGACCCCGCCCACCAAATGTGACCCAGAGTGACCCCGCCCACCAAATGTGACCTAGAGTGACCCCGCCCACCAAATGTGACCCAGAGTGACCCCGCCCACAAAATGTGACCCAGAGTGACCCCGCCCACCAAATGTGACCCAGAGTGACCCCGCCCACCAAATGTGACCCAGAGTGACCCCGCCCACCAAATGTGACCCAGAGTGACCCCGCCCACCAAATGTGACCCAGAGTGACCCCGCTCACCAAATGTGACCCAGAGTGACCCCGCCCACCAAATGTGACCCAGAGTGACCCCGCCCACCAAATGTGACCCAGAGTGACCCCGCCCACCAAATGTGACCCAGAGTGACCCCGCCCACCAAAGGTGACCCAGAGTGACCCCGCCCACCAAATGTGACCCAAAGTGACCCCGCCCACCAAATGTGACCCAGAGTGACCCCGCCCACCAAATGTGACCCAGAGTGACCCCGCCCACCAAATGTGACCCCGCCCACCAAATGTGACCCCGCCCACAAATGTGACCCCGAGTGGCCCCGCCCACTAAATCGGACCGCGAGTGGCCCCGCCCACCAAATCAGACCCAGAGGTGCCCCGCCCACCAAATCGGACCCAGAGTGACCCCACCCACCAAATCGGACCCAGAGTGACCCCGCCCACCAAATCGGACCCAGAGTGACCCCGCCCACCAAATGTGACCCAGAGTGACCCCGCCCACCAAATGTGACTCAGAGTGACCCCGCCCACCAAATGTGACCAAGAGTGACCCCGCCCACCAAATGTGACCCAGAGTGACCCCGCCCACCAAATGGGACCCAGAGTGACCCCGCCCACCAAATGTGACCCAGAGTGACCCCGCCCACCAAATGTGACCCAGAGTGACCCCGCCCACCAAATGTGACCCAGAGTGACCCCGCCCACCAAATGTGACCCAGAGTGACCCCGCTCACAAAATGTGACCCAGAGTGACCCCGCCCACCAAATGTGACCCAGAGTGACCCCGCCCACAAAATGTGACCCCGCCCACCAAATGTGACCCCGCCCACCAAATCGGACCCAGAGTGACCCCGCCCACCAAATGTGACCCAGAGTGACCCCGCCCACCAAATGTGACCCAGAGTGATCTCGCCCACCAAATGTGACCCAGAGTGACCCCGCCCACCAAATGTGACCCAGAGTGACCCCGCCCACCAAATGTGACCCAGAGTGACCCCGCCCACCAAATGTGACCCAGAGTGACCCCGCCCACCAAATGTGACCCAGAGTGACCCCGCCCACCAAATGTGACCTAGAGTGACCCCGCCCACCAAATGTGACCCAGAGTGACCCCGCCCACAAAATGTGACCCAGAGTGACCCCGCCCACCAAATGTGACCCAGAGTGACCCCGCCCACCAAATGTGACCCAGAGTGACCCCGCCCACCAAATGTGACCCAGAGTGACCCCGCCCACCAAATGTGACCCAGAGTGACCCCGCTCACCAAATGTGACCCAGAGTGACCCCGCCCACCAAATGTGACCCAGAGTGACCCCGCCCACCAAATGTGACCCAGAGTGACCCCGCCCACCAAATGTGACCCAGAGTGACCCCGCCCACCAAAGGTGACCCAGAGTGACCCCGCCCACCAAATGTGACCCAAAGTGACCCCGCCCACCAAATGTGACCCAGAGTGACCCCGCCCACCAAATGTGACCCAGAGTGACCCCGCCCACCAAATGTGACCCCGCCCACCAAATGTGACCCCGCCCACAAATGTGACCCCGAGTGGCCCCGCCCACTAAATCGGACCGCGAGTGGCCCCGCCCACCAAATCAGACCCAGAGGTGCCCCGCCCACCAAATCGGACCCAGAGTGACCCCACCCACCAAATCGGACCCAGAGTGACCCCGCCCACCAAATCGGACCCAGAGTGACCCCGCCCACCAAATGTGACCCAGAGTGACCCCGCCCACCAAATGTGACTCAGAGTGACCCCGCCCACCAAATGTGACCAAGAGTGACCCCGCCCACCAAATGTGACCCAGAGTGACCCCGCCCACCAAATGTGACCCAGAGTGACCCCGCCCACAAAATGTGACCCCGCCCACCAAATGTGACCCAGAGTGACCCCGCCCACAAAATGTGACCCCGCCCACCAAATGTGACCCCGCCCACCAAATCGGACCCAGAGTGACCCCGCCCACCAAATGTGACCCAGAGTGACCCCGCCCACCAAATGTGACCCAGAGTGATCTCGCCCACCAAATGTGACCCAGAGTGACCCCGCCCACCAAATGTGACCCAGAGTGACCCCGCCCACCAAATGTGACCCAGAGTGACCCCGCCCACCAAATGTGACCCAGAGTGACCCCGCCCACCAAATGTGACCCAGAGTGACCCCGCCCACCAAATGTGACCCAGAGTGACCCCGCCCACCAAATGTGACCCAGAGTGACCCCGCCCACCAAATGTGACCCAGAGTGACCCCGCCCACCAAATGTGACCCCGCCCACCAAATGTGACCCCGCCCACCAAATGTGACCCAGAGTGACCCCGCCCACCAAATGTGACCCAGAGTGAACCCGCCCACCAAATGTGACCCAGAGTGACCCCGCCCACCAAATGTGACCCAGAGTGACCCCGCCCACCAAATCGGACCTAGAGTGGCCCCGCCCACCAAATGTGACCCAGAGTGACCCCGCCCACCAAATGTGACCCAGAGTGACCCCGCCCACCAAATGTGACCCAAAGTGACCCCGCCCACCAAATGTGACCCCGCCCACCAAATGTGACCCAGAGTGACCCCGCCCACCAAATGTGACCCAGAGTGACCCCGCCCACCAAATGTGACCCAGAGTGACCCCGCCCACCAAATGTGACCCAGAGTGACCCCGCCCACCAAATGTGACCTAGAGTGACCCCGCCCACCAAATGTGACCCAGAGTGACCCCGCCCACCAAATGTGACCCCGCCCACCAAATGTGACCCCGCCCACCAAATGTGACCCAGAGTGACCCCGCCCACCAAATGTGACCCCGCCCACCAAATGTGACCCAGAGTGACCCCGCCCACCAAATGTGACCCAGAGTGAACCCGCCCACCAAATGTAACCCAGAGTGACCCCGCCCACCAAATGTGACCCAGAGTGACCCCGCCCACCAAATCGGACCTAGAGTGGCCCCGCCCACCAAATGTGACCCAGAGTGACCCCGCCCACCAAATGTGACCCAGAGTGACCCCGCCCACCAAATGTGACCCAAAGTGACCCCGCCCACCAAATGTGACCCCGCCCACCAAATGTGACCCAGAGTGACCCCGCCCACCAAATGTGACCCAGAGTGACCCCGCCCACCAAATGTGACCCAGAGTGACCCCGCCCACCAAATGTGACCCAGAGTGACCCCGCCCACCAAATGTGACCCAGAGTGACCCCGCCCACCAAATGTGACCCAGAGTGACCCCGCCCACCAAATGTGACCTAGAGTGACCCCGCCCACCAAATGTGACCCAGAGTGACCCCGCCCACCAAATGTGACCCAGAGTGACCCCGCCCACAAAATGTGACCCAGAGTGACCCCGCCCACCAAATGTGACCCAGAGTGACCCCGCCCACCAAATGTGACCCAGAGTGACCCCGCCCACCAAATGTGACCCAGAGTGACCCCGCTCACCAAATGTGACCCAGAGTGACCCCGCTCACCAAATGTGACCCAGAGTGACCCCGCCCACCAAATGTGACCCAGAGTGACCCCGCCCACCAAATGTGACCCAGAGTGACCCCGCCCACCAAAGGTGACCCAGAGTGACCCCGCCCACCAAATCGGACCCAGAGTGACCCCGCCCACCAAGTGTGACCCAGAGTGACCCCGCCCACCAAATGTGACCTAGAGTGACCCCGCCCACCAAATGTGACCCAGAGTGACCCGCCCACAAAATGTGACCCAGAGTGACCCCGCCCACCAAATGTGACCCAGAGTGACCCCGCCCACCAAATGTGACCCAGAGTGACCCCGCCCACCAAATGTGACCCAGAGTGACCCCGCCCACCAAATGTGACTCAGAGTGACCCCGCCCACCAAATGTGACCCAGAGTGACCCCGCCCACCAAATGTGACCCAGAGTGACCCCGCCCACCAAATCGGACCCAGAGTGACCCCGCCCACCAAATGTGACCCAGAGTGACCCCGCCCACCAAATCGGACCCAGAGTGACCCCGCCCACCAAATGTGACCCAGAGTGACCCCGCCCACCAAATGTGACCCAGAGTGACCCCGCCCACCAAATGTGACCCAGAGTGACCCCGCCCACCAAATCGGACCCAGAGTGACTCCGCCCACCAAATGTGACCCAGAGTGACCCCGCCCACCAAATGTGACCCAGAGTGACCCCGCCCACCAAATGTGACCCAGAGTGACCCCGCCCACCAAATGTGACCCAGAGTGACCCCGCTCACCAAATGTGACCCAGAGTGACCCCGCCCACCAAATGTGACCCAGAGTGACCCCGCCCACCAAATGTGACCCAGTGACCCCGCCCACCAAATGTGACCCAGAGTGACCCCGCCCACCAAAGGTGACCCAGAGTGACCCCGCCCACCAAATGTGACCCAAAATAACCCCGCCCACCAAATGTGACCCCGCCCACCAAATGTGACCCCGCCCACCAAATGTGACCCCGAGTGGCCCCGCCCACTAAATCGGACCGCGAGTGGCCCCGCCCACCAAATCGGACCCAGAGGTGCCTCGCCCACCAAATCGGACCCAGAGTGACCCCGCCCACCAAATCGGACCCAGATTGACCCCGCCCACCAAATCGGACCCAGAGGGACCCCGCCCACCAAATGTGACCCAGAGTGACCCCGCCCACCAAATGTGACTCAGAGTGACCCCGCCCACCAAATGTGACCCAGAGTGACCCCGCCCACCAAATGTGACCCAGAGTGACCCCGCCCACCAAAAGTGACCCAGAGTGACCCCGCCCACCAAATGTGACCCAGAGTGACCCCGCCCACCAAATGTGACCCAGAGTGACCCCGCCCACCAAATGTGACCCAGAGTGACCCCGCCCACCAAATGTGACCCAGAGTGACCCCGCCCACCAAATGTGACCCCGCCCACCAAATGTGACCCCGCCCACCAAATGTGACCCAGAGTGACCCCGCCCACCAAATGTGACCCAGAGTGACCCCGCCCACCAAATCTGACCGAGTGGCCCCGCCCACCAAATCGGACCCAGAGTGGTCCCGTCTACCAAATCGGACACAGAGTGGCCCCGCCCACCAAATCATCCCCTGAGGGGCCCCGCCCACCAAATGTGACCCAGAGTGACCCCGCCCACCAAATCGGACCCAGAGTGACCCCGCCCACCAAATCGGACCCAGAGTGACCCCGCCCACCAAATCAGACCCAGAGTGACCCCGCCCACCAAATCGACCCAGAGTGACCCCGCCCACCAAATCGGACCCAGAGTGACCCCGCCCACCAAATCGGACCCAGAGTGACCCCGCCCACCAAATGTGACCCAGAGTGTCCCCGCCCACCAAATGTGACCCAGAGTGACCCCGCCCACCAAATGTGACCCAGAGTGACCCCGCCCACCAAATGTGACCCAGAGTGACCCCACCCACCAAATGTGACGAAGAGTAACCCAGCCCACCAAATCGGATCCAGAGTGACCCCGCCCACCAAATCGGACCCAGAGTGACCCCGCCCACCAAATCAGACCCAGAGTGACCCCGCCCACCAAATCGACCCAGAGTGGCCCCGCCCACCAAATCGGACCCAGAGTGGCCCCGCCCACCAAATCAGCACCTGAGGGGCACCCAAGTGTGAAAGTCTTGCAGGGGCAGCCCGGGCACCATTCCAAAGCACTATCTGTAGTTCCTTCAGGAAATACCCATCTAGTTCTTATTATTATTCTTATTATTAGGCTTTTTTCCGCAATTAATGCGGCCCGAACCGCTGCACGCACAGACTCCAGTGAGGTGTCATTTCGAAGCCAGCGTCCATGAGAGGTGTGCTAAGTATTTTTCGTGTCGATCGGATTTGTAGTTTTGGCGCAATGTGCGATTGAAAATTGTTTTTCCCTCATTGGAAAGCATTGTCAATGCATTTCAATAGGGAAATTTTGCCATAAGCTATAATGGCTGATATCTGAGGCAATTTAAAAAATAACTGCCAACTGCCACCTGGCTGATCAGCTCATTGATATGCGAAGTCAGACCAAGTTACTATGCCAACGCGTACAAACTCTACATGACCCCACCAGGACACAGTTTTGCCAGATAATATCAGCTCTTAAAGTGACCTACCCACCAAATTGTTACCTGAGGTGTCAGCCCACCAAATCGGACCGAGTGACCCCGCCCACCAAATTGGACCCAGAGGGTAAGTGCACCCCCGCCCCGTGTGTGCAAAAGTAAGTGCACCCCTTGTGTATGCAAAACTAAGTTCACCCCCACCCCAAGTGTATAAAAGTAAGTGCACCCCCGCCCTGTGTGTGCAAAAGTAACTGCACCCCCGCCCCCGTGTGTGCAAAAGTAAGTGCACCCCCGCCCCCGTGTGTGAAAAGTAAGTGCGCCCCCGGCCCTGGATGTGCAAAAGTAAGTGCACCCCCGACCCCGTGTGTGAAAAGTAAGTGCGCCCCCGGCCCCGGATGTGCAAAAGTAAGTGCACCCCCGGTCCCAGTTGTGCAAAAGTAAGTGCGCCCCCGCCCCCGTGTGTGCAAAAGTAAGTACGCCCCTGCCCCCGTGTGTGCAAAAGTAAGTGCACCCTGCCCCGTGTGTGAGAAGTAAGTGCGCCCCCGGCCCAGGATGTGCAAAAGTAAGTGCGCCCCCGGCCCCGGGTATGCAAAAGTAAGAGCGCCCCGGCCCCGGGTGTGCAAAAGTGTGCCCCGGGTGTGCAAAAGTAAGTGCGCCCCGGGTGTGCAAAAGTAAGTGTGCCCCGGGTGTGCAAAAGTAAGCGCCCCGACCCCATGTGTGCAAAAGTAAGTGCGCCCCCGGCCCCGGGTGTGCAAAATTAAGTGCGCCCCCAGCCCCGGATGTGCAAAAGTAAGTGCACCCCCGGTCCCAGGTGTGCAAAAGTAAGTGCGCCCCTGCCCCCGTGTGTGCAAAAGTAAGTACACCCCCGCCCCCGTGTGTGCAAAAGTAAGGGCACCCTGCCCCGTGTGTGAGAAGTAAGTGCGCCCCCAGCCCAGGATGTGCAAAAGTAAGTGCGCCCCCGGCCCCGGGTATGCAAAAGTAAGTGCGCCCCGGCCCCGGGTGTGCAAAAGTAAGTGCGCCCCGGGTGTGCAAAAGTAAGAGCGCCCCCGACCCCATGTGTGCAAAAGTAAGTGCGCCCCCGGCCCCGGGTGTGCAAAATTAAGTGCGCCCCCGGCCCCGGGTGTGAAAAGTAAGTGCACCCCCGGTCCCGGGTGTGAAAAGTAAGTGCACCCCCAATTCTGTGGGTGAAAAGTAAGTGCACCACCGCTCCCATGGGTGAAAAGGAAGTGCACCCTCGGTCCCGTGGGTGAAAAGTAAGTGCACCCCCGGTCCCGTGAGTTAAAAGTAAGTGCAACCCCGGTCCCGGGTATGCAAAAGTAAGAGCGCCCCGGCCCCGGGTGTGCAAAAGTGTGCCCCGGGTGTGCAAAAGTAAGTGCGCCCCGGGTGTGCAAAAGTAAGTGTGCCCCGGGTGTGCAAAAGTAAGAGCGCCCCGACCCCATGTGTGCAAAAGTAAGTGCGCCCCCGGCCCCGGGTGTGCAAAATTAAGTGCGCCCCCGGCCCCGGGTGTTCAAAAGTAAGTGCACCCCCGGTCCCAGGTGTGCAAAAGTAAGTGCGCCCCCGCCCCCGTGTGTGCAAAAGTAAGTACACCCCCGCCCCCGTGTGTGCAAAAGTAAGGGCACCCTGCCCCGTGTGTGAGAAGTAAGTGCGCTCCCAGCCCAGGATGTGCAAAAGTAAGTGCGCCCCCGGCCCCGGGTATGCAAAAGTAAGTGCGCCCCGGCCCCGGGTGTGCAAAAGTAAGTGTGCCCCGGGTGTGCAAAAGTAAGTGCGCCCCGGGTGTGCAAAAGTAAGTGCGCCCCGGGTGTGCAAAACTAAGTGCGCCCCGGGTGTGCAAAACTAAGTGGGCCCCGAGTGACCCCACCAGGACACAGTTTTGCCAGATAATATCAGCTCTTAAAGTGACCCGCCCACCAAATCGGCCCCTGAGGGGCCCCGCCCACCAAATCGGCCCCTGAGGGGCCCCGCCCACCAAATCGGACCCAGAGTGACCCCGCCCACCAAATCGGACCCAGAGTGACCCCGCCCACCAAATCGGACCCAGAGTGACCCCGCCCACCAAATCGGACCCAGAGTGACCCCGCCCACCAAATCGGACCCAAAGTGACCCCGCCCACCAAATCGGACCCAGAGTGACCCCGCCCACCAAATTGGACCCAGAGTGACCCCGCCCACCAAATCGGAACCAGAGTGACCCCGCCCACCAAATCAGACCCAGAGTGACCCCGCCCACCAAATCGGACCCAGAGTGACCCCGCCCACCAAATCGGACCCAGAGTGACCCCGCCCACCAAATTGGACCCAGAGTGACCCCGCCCACCAAATCGGACCCAGAGTGACCCCGCCCACCAAATCAGACCCAGAATGACCCCGCCCACCAAATCGGACCCAGAGTGACCCCGCCCACCAAATCGGACCCAGAGTGACCCCGCCCACCAAATCGGACCCAGAGTGACCCCGCCCACCAAATCGGACCCAGAGTCGCCCCGCCCACCAAATTGGCCCCCTGAGCGGCCCCGAACACCAAATCGGACCCAGAGTGACCCGGCCCACCAAATCGGACCCAGAGTGACCCCGCCCAAAAAATCGGACCCAGAGTGACCCCCGCCCACCAAATCGGACCCAGATTGACACCGCCCACCAAATCGGCCCCTGAGGGGCCCCAACCACCAAACGGGCACCTGAGGGGCACTCAAGTGTGAAAGCCTTGCAGGGGCAGCCCGGGCACCATTCCAAAGCACTATCTGTAGTTCCTTCAGGAAATACCCATCTAGTTCTTCTTCTTATTCTTATTATTATTAGGCTTTTTTCCGCAATTAATGCGGCCCGAACCGCTACACGCACAGACTCCAGTGAGGTGTCATTTCGAAGCCAGCGTCCATGAGAGGTGTGCTAAGTATTTTTCGTGTCGATCGGATTTGTAGTTTTGGCGCAATGTGCGTTTAAAAATTGATTCCCCCTCATTGGAAAGCATTGCCGCTATGCATTTCAATAGAGAAATTTTGACATAAGGTATAATGGCTGATTTCTGAGGCAATTTAAAAATAACTGCCAACTGCCACCTGGCTGATTAGCTCATTGATATGCGAAGTCAGATCCAGTTACTATGCCAACGCGTACGAACTCTACATGACCCCACGAGGACACAGTTTTGCCAGATAATATCAGCTCTTAAAGTGACCCGCGCACCAAATTGGCACCTGAGGTGCGCAGCCCACCAAATCGGACCCGAGTGGCCCCGCCCACCAAATCGGACCCCGAGTGGCCCCGCCCACCAAATCGGACCCCGAGTGACCCCGCCCACCAAATCGGACCCCGAGTGACCCCGCCTACCAAATCGGACCCAGAGTGACCCCGCCCACCAAATGTGACCCAGAGTGACCCCGCCCACCAAATGTGACCCAGAGTGACCCCGCCCACCAAATGTGACCCAGAGTGACCCCGCCCACCAAATGTGACCCAGAGTGACCCCGCCCACCAAATGTGACCCAGAATGACCCCGCCCACCAAATGTGACCCAGAGTGACCCCGCCCACCAAATGTGACCCAGAGTGACCCCGCCCACCAAATGTGACCCAGAATGACCCCGCCCACCAAATGTGACCCAGAGTGACCCCGCCCACCAAATGTGACCCAGAGTGACCCCGCCCACCAAATGTGACCCAGAGTGACCCCGCCCACCAAATGTGACCCAGAGTGACCCCGCCCACCAAATGTGACCGAGTGACCCCGCCCACCAAATGTGACCGAGTGACCCCGCCCACCAAATGTGACCGAGTGACCCCGCCCACCAAATGTGACCCAGAGTGACCCCGCCCACCAAATGTGACCCCGCCCACCAAATGTGACCCCGCCCACCAAATGTGACCCCGCCCACCAAATGTGACCCCGCCCACCAAATGTGACCCAGAGTGACCCCGCCCACCAAATGTGACCCAGAGTGACCCCGCCCACCAAATGTGACCCAGAGTGACCCCGCCCACCAAATGTGACCCAGAGTGACCCCGCCCACCAAATGTGACCCAGAGTGACCCCGCCCACCAAATGTGACCCAGAGTGACCCCGCCCACCAAATGTGACCCAGAGTGACCCCGCTCACCAAATGTGACCCAGAGTGACCCCGCCCACCAAATGTGACCCAGAGTGACCCCGCCCACCAAATGTGACCCAGAGTGACCCCGCCCACCAAATGTGACCCAGAGTGACCCCGCCCACCAAAGGACCCAAAATGACCCCGCCCACCAAATGTGACCCAGAGTGACCCCGCCCACCAAATGTGACCCAGAGTGACCCCGCCCACCAAATGTGACCCCGCCCACCAAATGTGACCTCGCCCACCATATGTGACCCAGAGTGACCCCGCCCACCAAATGTGACCCAGAGTGACCCCGCCCACCAAATGTGACCCAGAGTGACCCCGCCCACCAAATGTGACCCAGAGTGACCCCGCCCACCAAATGTGACCCCGCCCACCAAATGTGACCCCGCCCACCATATGTGACCCAGAGTGACCCCGCCCACCAAATGTGACCCAGAGTGACCCCGCCCACCAAATGTGACCCAGAGTGATCTCGCCCACCAAATGTGACCCAGAGTGACCCCGCCCACCAAATGTGACCCAGAGTGACCCCGCCCACCAAATGTGACCCAGAGTGACCCCGCCCACCAAATGTGACCCAGTGACCCCACCCACCAAATGTGACCCAGAGTGACCCCGCCCACCAAATGTGACCCAGAGTGACCCCGCCCACCAAATGTGACCCAGAGTGACCCCGCCCACCAAATGTGACCCAGAGTGATCTCGCCCACCAAATGTGACCCAGAGTGACCCCGCCCACCAAATGTGACCCAGAGTGACCCCGCCCACCAAATGTGACCCAGAGTGACCCCGCCCACCAAATGTGACCCAGTGACCCCACCCACCAAATGTGACCCAGAGTGACCCCGCCCACCAAATGTGACCCAGAGTGACCCCGCCCACCAAATGTGACCCAGAGTGACCCCGCCCACCAAATGTGACCCAGAGTGACCCCGCCCACCAAATGTGACCCAGAGTGACCCCTCCCACCAAATGTGACCCAGAGTGACCCCGCCCACCAAATGTGACCCAGAGTGACCCCGCCCACCAAATGTGACCCAGAGTGACCCCGCCCACCAAATGTGACCCAGAGTGACCCCGCCCACCAAATGTGACCCAGAGTGACCCCGCCCACCAAATGTGACCCAGAGTGACCCCGCCCACCAAATGTGACCCAGAGTGACCCCGCCCACCAAATGTGACCCAGAGTGACCCCGCCCACCAAATGTGACCCAGAGTGACCCCGCCCACCAAATGTGACCCCGCCCACCAAATGTGACCCAGAGTGACCCCGCCCACCAAATGTGACCCAGAGTGACCCCGCCCACCAAATGTGACCCAGAGTGACCCCGCCCACCAAATGTGACCCAGAGTGACCCCGCCCACCAAATGTGACCCAGAGTGACCCCGCCCACCAAATGTGACCCAGAGTGACCCCGCCCACCAAATGTGACCCAGAGTGACCCCGCCCACCAAATGTGACCCAGAGTGACCCCGCCCACCAAATGTGACCCAGAGTGACCCCGCCCACCAAATGTGACCCAGAGTGACCCCGCCCACCAAATGTGACCCAGAGTGACCCCGCCCACCAAATGTGACCCAGAGTGACCCCGCCCACCAAATGTGACCCAGAGTGACCCCGCCCACCAAATGTGACCCAGAGTGACCCCGCCCACCAAATGTGACCGAGTGACCCCGCCCACCAAATGTGACCCAGAGTGACCCCGCCCACCAAATGTGACCCAGAGGTGCCCCGCCCACCAAATGTGACCCAGAGGTGCCCCGCCCACCAAATGTGACCCAGAGGTGCCCCGCCCACCAAATGTGACCCAGAGGTGCCCCGCCCACCAAATGTGACCCAGAGGTGCCCCGCCCACCAAATCTGACCCAGAGGTGCCCCGCCCACCAAATCTGACCCAGAGGTGCCCCGCCCACCAAATCTGACCCAGAGGTGCCCCGCCCACCAAATCTGACCCAGAGGTGCTCTGCCCACCAAATCTGACCCAGAGTGGCCCTGCCCACCAAATCGGACCCAGAGTGGTCCCGTCTACCAAATCGGACACAGAGTGGCCCCGCCCACCAAATCATCCCCTGAGGGGCCCCGCCCACCAAACCAGCGCCTGAAGGGCACCCAAGTGTGAAAGTCTTGCAGGGGCAGCCCGGGCACCATTACAAAGCACTATCTGTAGTTCCTTCAGGAAATACCCATCTAGTTATAGTGCTTTGTAAAAAGCACTATATTGTTATTCCACCGTAGTAAACTTCTTATTATAGTGCTTTGTAAAAAGCACTATATTGTTATTCCACCGTCGTCAACTTATTATAGTGCTTTGTAAAAAGCACTATATTGTTATTCCCCCGTAGACAACTTCTTATTCTTCTTATTCTTATTATTATTAGGCTTTTTTCCGCAATTAATGCGGCCCGAACCGCTGCACGCACAGACTCCAGTGAGGTGTCATTTCGAAGCCAGCGTCCATGAGAGGTGTGCTAAGTATTTTTCGTGTCGATCGGATTTGTAGTTTTGGCGCAATGTGCGTTTAAAAATTGATTCCCCCTCATTGGAAAGCATTGCCGCTATGCATTTCAATAGAGAAATTTTGACATAAGGTATAATGGCTGATATCTGAGGCAATTTTAAAATAACTGCCAACTGCCACCTGGCTGATTAGCTCATTGATATGCGAAGTCAGATCCAGTTACTATGCCAACGCGTACGAACTCTACATGACCCCACCAGGACACAGTTTTGCCAGATAATATCAGCTCTTAAAGTGACCCGCGCACCAAATTGGCACCTGAGGTGCGCAGCCCACCAAATCGGACCCGAGTGGCCCCGCCCACCAAATCGGACCCAGAGTGGCCCCGCCTACCAAATCGGACCCAGAGTGACCCCGCCCACCAAATCGGACCCAGAGTGACCCCGCCCACCAAATGTGACCCAGTGACCCCACCCACCAAATGTGACCCAGAGTGACCCCGCCCACCAAATGTGACCCAGAGTGACCCCGCCCACCAAATGTGACCCAGAGTGACCCCGCCCACCAAATGTGACCCAGAGTGACCCCGCCCACCAAATGTGACCCAGAGTGACCCCGCCCACCAAATGTGATCCAGATTGACCCCGCCCACCAAATGTGACCCAGAGTGACCCCGCCCACCAAATGTGACCCAGAGTGACCCCGCCCACCAAATGTGACCCAGAGTGACCCCGCCCCCCAAATGTGACCCAGAGTGACCCCGCCCACCAAATCGGACCCAGAGTGACCCCGCCCACCAAATGTGACCCTGAGGGGCCCCGCCCACCAAATCGGACCCTGAGGGGCCCCGCCCACCAAATCGGACCCTGAGGGGCCCCGCCCACCAAATCGGACCCTGAGGGGCCCCGCCCACCAAATCAGACCCTGAGGTGCCCCGCCCACCAAATCGGACCCTGAGGGGCCCCGTCCACCAAATCGGACCCTGAGGTGCCCCGCCCACCAAATGTGACCCAGAGTGACCCCGCCCACCAAATGTGACCCAGAGTGACCCCGCCCACCAAATGTGACCCAGAGTGACCCCGCCCACCAAATGTGACCCATAGTGACCCCGCCCACCAAATGTGACCCAGAGTGACCCCGCCCACCAAATGTGACCCAGAGTGACCCCGCCCACCAAATGTGACCCAGAGTGACCCCGCCCACCAAATGTGACCCAGAGTGACCCCGCCCACCAAATCGGACCCAGAGTGACCCCGCCCACCAAATGTGACCCTGAGGGGCCCCGCCCACCAAATCGGACCAAGAGTGACCCCGCCTACCAAATCGGACCCAGAGTGACCCCGCCCACCAAATCGGACCCAGAGTGACCCCGCCCACCAAATCTGACCCAGAGTGACCCCGCCCACCAAATGTGACCCAGCGTGACCCCGCCCACCAAATGTGACCCAGAGTGACCCCGCCCACCAAATGTGACCCAGAGTGACCCCGCCCACCAAATGTGACCCAGAGTGACCCCGCCCACCAAATGTGACCCAGAGTGACCCCGCCCACCAAATGTGACCCAGAGTGACCCCGCCCACCAAATGTGACCCAGAGTGACCCCGCCCACCAAATGTGACCCAGAGTGACCCCGCCCACCAAATGTGACCCAGAGTGACCCCGCCCACCAAATGTGACCCAGAGTGACCCCGCCCACCAAATGTGACCCAGAGTGACCCCGCCCACCAAATGTGACCCAGAGTGACCCCGCCCACCAAATGTGACCCAGAGTGACCCCGCCCACCAAATCGGACCCAGAGTGACCCCGCCCACCAAATGTGACCCTGGGGGACCCCGTCCACCAAATCGGACCCTGAGGGGAACCGCCCACCAAATCGGACCCTGAGGGGCCCCGCCCACCAAATCGGACCCTGAGGGGCCCCGCCCACCAAATCGGACCCTGAGGTGCCCCGCCCACCAAATCGGATCCTGAGGGGCCCCGCCCACCAAATCGGACCCTGAGGGGCCCCGCCCACCAAATCGGACCCTGAGGGGCCCCGCCCACCAAATCGGACCCTGAGGTGCCCCGCCCACCAAATCGGACCCTGAGGTGCCCCGCCCACCAAATCGGACCCTGAGGGGCCCCGTCCACCAAATCGGACCCAGAGTGACCCCGCCCACCAAATCGGACCCAGAGTGACCCCGCCCACCAAATCGACCCAGAGTGACCCCGCCCACCAAATCGGACCCAGAGTGGCCCCGCCCACCAAATCGGACCCAGAGTGGCCCCGCCCACCAAATCAGCACCTGAGGGGCACCCAAATGTGAAAGTCTTGCAGGGGCAGCCCGGGCACCATTCCAAAGCACTATCTGTAGTTCCTTCAGGAAATACCCATCTAGTTATAGTGCTTTGTAAAAAGCACTATATTGTTATTCCACCGTCGTCAACTTATTCTTATTATTATTCTTATTATTAGGCTTTTTTCCGCAATTAATGCGGCCCGAACCGCTGCACGCACAGACTCCAGTGAGGTGTCATTTCGAAGCCAGCGTCCATGAGAGGTGTGCTAAGTATTTGTCGTGTCGATCGGATTTGTAGTTTTGGCGCAATGTGCGATTGAAAATTGTTTTTCCCTCATTGGAAAGCATTGTCAATGCATTTCAATAGGGAAATTTTGCCATAAGCTATAATGGCTGATATCTGAGGCAATTTAAAAAATAACTGCCAACTGCCACCTGGCTGATCAGCTCATTGATATGCGAAGTCAGACCAAGTTACTATGCCAACGCGTACAAACTCTACATGACCCCACCAGGACACAGTTTTGCCAGATAATATCAGCTCTTAAAGTGACCTACCCACCAAATTGTTACCTGAGGTGTCAGCCCACCAAATCGGACCGAGTGACCCCGCCCACCAAATTGGACCCAGAGGGTAAGTGCACCCCCGCCCCGTGTGTGCAAAAGTAAGTGCACCCCTTGTGTATGCAAAACTAAGTTCACCCCCACCCCAAGTGTATAAAAGTAAGTGCACCCCCGCCCTGTGTGTGCAAAAGTAACTGCACCCCCGCCCCCGTGTGTGCAAAAGTAAGTGCACCCCCGCCCCCGTGTGTGAAAAGTAAGTGCGCCCCCGGCCCTGGATGTGCAAAAGTAAGTGCACCCCCGACCCCGTGTGTGAAAAGTAAGTGCGCCCCCGGCCCCGGATGTGCAAAAGTAAGTGCACCCCCGGTCCCAGTTGTGCAAAAGTAAGTGCGCCCCCGCCCCCGTGTGTGCAAAAGTAAGTACACCCCTGCCCCCGTGTGTGCAAAAGTAAGTGCACCCTGCCCCGTGTGTGAGAAGTAAGTGCGCCCCCGGCCCAGGATGTGCAAAAGTAAGTGCGCCCCCGGCCCCGGGTATGCAAAAGTAAGAGCGCCCCGGCCCCGGGTGTGCAAAAGTGTGCCCCGGGTGTGCAAAAGTAAGTGCGCCCCGGGTGTGCAAAAGTAAGTGTGCCCCGGGTATGCAAAAGTAAGAGCGCCCCGACCCCATGTGTGCAAAAGTAAGTGCGCCCCCGGCCCCGGGTGTGCAAAATTAAGTGCGCCCCCGGCCCCGGATGTGCAAAAGTAAGTGCACCCCCGGTCCCAGGTGTGCAAAAGTAAGTGCGCCCCTGCCCCCGTGTGTGCAAAAGTAAGTACACCCCCGCCCCCGTGTGTGCAAAAGTAAGGGCACCCTGCCCCGTGTGTGAGAAGTAAGTGCGCCCCCAGCCCAGGATGTGCAAAAGTAAGTGCGCCCCCGACCCCGGGTATGCAAAAGTAAGTGCGCCCCGGCCCCGGGTGTGCAAAAGTAAGTGGGCCCCGGCTGTGCAAAAGTAAGTGCGCCCCGGGTGTGCAAAAGTAAGAGCGCCCCCGACCCCATGTGTGCAAAAGTAAGTGCGCCCCCGGCCCCGGGTGTGAAAAGTAAGTGCACCCCCGGTCCCGGGTGTGAAAAGTAAGTGCACCCCCAATTCTGTGGGTGAAAAGTAAGTGCACCACCGCTCCCATGGGTGAAAAGGAAGTGCACCCTCGGTCCCGTGGGTGAAAAGTAAGTGCACCCCCGGTCCCGTGAGTTAAAAGTAAGTGCAACCCCGGTCCCGGGTATGCAAAAGTAAGAGCGCCCCGGCCCCGGGTGTGCAAAAGTGTGCCCCGGGTGTGCAAAAGTAAGTGCGCCCCGGGTGTGCAAAAGTAAGTGTGCCCCGGGTGTGCAAAAGTAAGAGCGTCCCGACCCCATGTGTGCAAAAGTAAGTGCGCCCCCGGCCCCGGGTGTGCAAAATTAAGTGCGCCCCCGGCCCCGGGTGTGCAAAAGTAAGTGCACCCCCGGTCCCAGGTGTGCAAAAGTAAGTGCGCCCCCGCCCCCGTGTGTGCAAAAGTAAGTACACCCCCGCCCCCGTGTGTGCAAAAGTAAGGGCACCCTGCCCCGTGTGTGAGAAGTAAGTGCGCCCCCAGCCCAGGATGTGCAAAAGTAAGTGCGCCCCCGGCCCCGGGTATGCAAAAGTAAGTGCGCCCCGGCCCCGGGTGTGCAAAAGTAAGTGTGCCCCGGGTGTGCAAAAGTAAGTGCGCCCCGGGTGTGCAAAAGTAAGTGCGCCCCGGGTGTGCAAAACTAAGTGCGCCCCGGGTGTGCAAAACTAAGTGGGCCCCGAGTGACCCCACCAGGACACAGTTTTGCCAGATAATATCAGCTCTTAAAGTGACCCGACCACCAAATCGGACCCTGAGGGGCACCGCCCACCAAATCGGACCCTGAGGGGCCCCGCCCACCAAATCGGCCCCTGAGGGGCCCCGCCCACCAAATCGGCCCCTGAGGGGCCCCGCCCACCAAATCGGACCCAGAGTGACCCCGCCCACCAAATCGGACCCAGAGTGACCCCGCCCACCAAATCGGACCCAGAGTGACCCCGCCCACCAAATTGGACCCAGAGTGACCCCGCCCACCAAATCGGACCCAGAGTGACCCCACCCACCAAATCGGACCCAGAATGACCCCGCCCACCAAATCGGACCCAGAATGACCCCGCCCACCAAATCGGACCCAGAGTGACCCCGCCCACCAAATCGGACCCAGAGTGACCCCGCCCACCAAATCGGACCCAGAGTGACCCCGCCCACCAAATCGGACCCAGAGTGACCCCGCCCACCAAATCGGACCCAGAGTCGCCCCGCCCACCAAATTGGCCCCCTGAGCGTCCCCGAACACCAAATCGGACCCAGAGTGACCCGGCCCACCAAATCGGACCCAGAGTGACCCCCGCCCACCAAATCGGACCCAGATTGACACCGCCCACCAAATCGGCCCCTGAGGGGCCCCAACCACCAAACGGGCACCTGAGGGGCACTCAAGTGTGAAAGCCTTGCAGGGGCAGCCCGGGCACCATTCCAAAGCACTATCTGTAGTTCCTTCAGGAAATACCCATCTAGTTATAGTGCTTTTGTAAAAAGCACTATATTGTTATTCCACCGTAGTAAACTTCTTATTATAGTGCTTTTGTAAAAAGCACTATATTGTTATTCCCCCGTAGACAACTTATTCTTCTTATTATTATTCAGTCCGCAATTAATGCGGCCCGAACCGCTGCACGCACAGACTCCAGTGAGGTGTCATTTCGAAGCCAGGGTTCCTGGGAGGTGTGCTAAGTATTTTTCGTGTCGATCGGATTTGTAGTTTTGGCGCAATTTGCGTTTGAAAATGTTGTCTCAATGCATTTCAATAGGGAAATCTTGCCATAAGCTTATAATGGCAGTTATTTGGAAATTGCCTCAGAAATCAGCCCAACTGCCACCTGGCTGATTAGCTCATTGATATGCGAAGTCAGACCCAGTTACTATGCCAACGCCTACGAACTCTACATGACCCCACCAGGACACAGTTTTGCCAGATAATATCAGCTCTTAAAGTGACCCGCACACCAAATCCGACCCAGAGTGGCCCCGGCCACCAAATCGGACCCAGAGTGACCCCGCCCTCCAAATGTGACCCAGAGAGACCCCGCCCATCAAATGTGACCCAGAGTGACCCCGCCCACCAAATGTGACCCAGAGTGACCCCACCCACCAAATGTGACCCAGAGTGACCCCACCCACCAAATGTGACCCAGAGTGACCCCGCCCACCAAATGTGACCCAGAGTGACCCCGCCCACCAAATGTGACCCAGAGTGACCCCGCCCACCAAATGTGACCCAGAGTGACCCCGCCCACCAAATCGGACCCAGAGTGACCACGCCCACCAAATGTGACCCAGAGTGACCCCGCCCACCAAATCGGACCCAGAGTGACCCCGCCCACCAAATGTGACTCAGTGACCCCGCCCACCAAATGTGACTCAGTGACCCCGCCCACCAAATGTGACCCAGAGTGACCCCGCCCACCAAATGTGACCCAGAGTGACCCCGCCCACCAAATGTGACCCAGAGTGACCCCGCCCACCAAATGTGACCCAGAGTGACCCCGCCCATCAAATCGGACCCAGAGTGACCCCGCCCACCAAATCGGACCCAGAGTGACCCCGCCCACCAAATGTGACCCAGAGTGACCCCGCCCACCAAATGTGACCCAGAGTGACCCCGCCCACCAAATGTGACCCAGAGTGACCCCGCCCACCAAATGTGACCCAGAGTGACCCCGCCCACCAAATGTGACCCAGAGTGACCCCGCCCACCAAATGTGACCCAGAGTGACCCCGCCCACCAAATGTGACCCAGAGTGACCCCGCCCACCAAATGTGACCCAGAGTGACCCCGCCCATCAAATCGGATCCAGAGTGACCCCGCCCACCAAATCGGACCCAGAGTGACCCCGCCCACCAAATGTGACCCAGAGTGACCCCGCCCACCAAATGTGACCCAGAGTGACCCCGCCCACCAAATGTGACCCAGAGTGACCCCGCCCACCAAATGTGACCCAGAGTGACCCCGCCCACCAAATGTGACCCAGAGTGACCCCGCCCACCAAATGTGACCCAGAGTGACCCCGCCCACCAAATGTGACCCAGAGTGACCCCGCCCACCAAATGTGACCCAGAGTGACCCCGCCCACCAAATGTGACCCAGAGTGACCCCGCCCACCAAATCGGACCCAGAGTGACCCCGCCCACCAAATCGGACCCAGAGTGACCCCGCCCACCAAATCGGACCCAGAGTGACTCCGCCAACCAAATGTGACCCAGAGTGACCCCGCCCACCAAATGTGACCCAAAGTGACCCCGCCCACCAAATGTGACCCAGAGTGACCCCGCCCAACAAATGTGACCCAGAGGTGCCCCGCCCACCAAATGTGACCCAGAGGTGCCCCGCCCACCAAATCTGACCCAGAGGTGCCCCACCCACCAAATCTGACCGAGGTGCCCTGCCCACCAAATCTGACCCAGAGGTGCTCTGCCCACCAAATCTGACCCAGAGTGGCCCCGCCCACCAAATCTGACCCAGAGTGGCCCCGCCCACCAAATCGGACCCAGAGTGGTCCCGTCTACCAAATCGGACACAGAGTGGCCCCGCCCACCAAATCATCCCCTGAGGGGCCCCGCCCACCAAACCAGCGCCTGAGGGGCACCCAAGTGTGAAAGTCTTGCAGGGGCAGCACGGGCACCATTACAAAGCACTATCTGTAGTTCCTTCAGGAAATACCCATCTAGTTCTTCTTCTTATTCTTATTATTATTAGGCTTTTTTCCGCAATTAATGCGGCCCGAACCGCTGCACGCACAGACTCCAGTGAGGTGTCATTTCGAAGCCAGCGTCCATGAGAGGTGTGCTAAGTATTTTTCGTGTCGATCGGATTTGTAGTTTTGGCGCAATGTGCGTTTAAAAATTGATTCCCCCTCATTGGAAAGCATTGCCGCTATGCATTTCAATAGAGAAATTTTGACATAAGGTATAATGGCTGATTTCTGATGCAATTTTAAAATAACTGCCAACTGCCACCTGGCTGATTAGCTCATTGATATGCGAAGTCAGATCCAGTTACTATGCCAACGCGTACGAACTCTACATGACCCCACCAGGACACAGTTTTGTCAGATAATATCAGCTCTTAAAGTGACCCGCGCACCAAATTGGCACCTGAGGTGCGCAGCCCACCAAATCGGACCCGAGTGGCCCCGCCCACCAAATCGGACCCCGAGTGACCCCGCCCACCAAATGTGACCCATTGTGACCCCGCCCAACAAATGTGACCCAGAGTGACCCCGCCCACCAAATGTGACCGAGTGACCCCGCCCACCAAATGTGACCGAGTGACCCCGCCCACCAAATGTGACCGAGTGACCCCGCCCACCAAATGTGACCCAGAGTGACCCCGCCCACCAAATGTGACCCAGAGTGACCCCGCCCACCAAATGTGACCCAGAGTGACCCCGCCCACCAAATGTGACCCAGAGTGACCCCGCCCACCAAATGTGACCCAGAGTGACCCCGCCCACCAAATGTGACCCAGAGTGACTCCGCCCACCAAATGTGACCCAGAGTGACCCCGCCCACCAAATGTGACCCAGAGTGACCCCGCCCACCAAATGTGACCCAGAGTGACCCCGCCCACCAAATGTGACCCAGAGTGACCCCGCCCGCCAAATGTGACCCAGAGTGACCCCGCCAGCCAAATGTGACCCAGAGTGACCCCGCCCGCCAAATGTGACCCAGAGTGACCCCGCCCGCCAAATGTGACCCAGAGTGACCCCGCCCGCCAAATGTGACCCAGAGTGACCCCGCCCGCCAAATGTCACCCAGAGTGACCCCGCCCGCCAAATGTGACCCAGAGTGACCCCGCCCGCCAAATGTGACCCAGAGTGACCCCGCCCGCCAAATGTGACCCAGAGTGACCCCGCCCGCCAAATGTGACCCAGAGTGACCCCGCCCGCCAAATGTGACCCAGAGTGACCCCGCCCGCCAAATGTGACCCAGAGTGACCCCGCCCGCCAAATGTGACCCAGAGTGACCCCGCCCGCCAAATGTGACCCAGAGTGACCCCGCCCGCCAAATGTGACCCAGAGTGACCCCGCCCGCCAAATGTGACCCAGAGTGACCCCGCCCGCCAAATGTGACCCAGAGTGACCCCGCCCGCCAAATGTGACCCAGAGTGACCCCGCCCGCCAAATGTGACCCAGAGTGACCCCGCCCGCCAAATGTGACCCAGAGTGACCCCGCCCGCCAAATGTGACCCAGAGTGACCCCGCCCGCCAAATGTGACCCAGAGTGACCCCGCCCGCCAAATGTGACCCAGAGTGACCCCGCCCGCCAAATGTGACCCAGAGTGACCCCGCCCGCCAAATGTGACCCAGAGTGACCCCGCCCGCCAAATGTGACCCAGAGTGACCCCGCCCGCCAAATGTGACCCAGAGTGACCCCGCCCGCCAAATGTGACCCAGAGTGACCCCGCCCGCCAAATGTGACCCAGAGTGACCCCGCCCGCCAAATGTGACCCAGAGTGACCCCGCCCGCCAAATGTGACCCAGAGTGACCCCGCCCGCCAAATGTGACCCAGAGTGACCCCGCCCGCCAAATGTGACCCAGAGTGACCCCGCCCGCCAAATGTGACCCAGAGTGACCCCGCCCACCAAATGTGACCCAGAGTGACCCCGCCCACCAAATGTGACCCAGAGTGACCCCGCCCCCCAAATGTGACCCAGAGTGACCCCGCCCACCAAATGTGACCCAGAGTGACCCCGCCCACCAAATGTGACCCAGAGTGACCCCGCCCACCAAATGTGACCCAGAGTGACCCCGCCCACCAAATGTGACCCAGAGTGACCCCGCCCACCAAATGTGACCCAGAGTGACCCCGCCCACCAAATGTGACCCAGAGTGACCCCGCCCACCAAATGTGACCCAGAGTGACCCCGCCCACCAAATGTGACCCAGAGTGACCCCGCCCACCAAATGTGACCCAGAGTGACCCCGCCCACCAAATGTGACCCAGAGTGACCCCGCCCACCAAATGTGACCCAGAGTGACCCCGACCACGAAATGTGACCCAGAGTGACCCCGACCACGAAATGTGACCCAGAGTGACCCCGACCACGAAATGTGACCCAGAGTGACCCCGACCACCAAATCGGACCCAGAGTGACCCCGACCACCAAATCGGACCCAGAGTGACCCCGCCCACCAAATCGTACCCAGAGTGACCCCGCCCACCAAATCGTACCCAGAGTGACCCCGCCCACCAAATCGTACCCAGAGTGACCCCGCCCACCAAATCGACCCAGAGTGACCCCGCCCACCAAATCGGACCCAGAGTGGCCCCGCCCACCAAATCGGACCCAGAGTGGCCCCGCCCACCAAATCAGCACCTGAGGGGCACCCAAGTGTGAAAGTCTTGCAGGGGCAGCCCGGGCACCATTCCAAAGCACTATCTGTAGTTCCTTCAGGAAATACCCATCTAGTATTATTATTGTAATCCGAACGTGGTTAACTTCTTAATATTTTTAGGCTTTTTTCCGCAATTAATGCGGCCCGAACCGCTGCACGCACAGACTCCAGTGAGGTGTCATTTCGAAGCCAGCGTCCACGAGAGGTGTGCTAAGTATTTTTCGTGTCGATCGGATTTGTAGTTTTGGTGCAATGTGCGTTTAAAAATTGTTTCCCCCTCATTGGAAAGCATTGCCGCTATGCATTTCAATAGGGAAATTTTGCCATAAGGTATAATGGCTGATTTCTGAGGCAATTTAAAAATAACTGCCAACTGCCACCTGGCTCATTAGCTCATTGATATGCGAAGTCAGATCCAGTTACTATGCCAACGCCTACGAACTCTACATGACCCCACCAGGACACAGTTTTGCCAGATAATATCAGCTCTTAAAGTGACCCGCGCACCAAATTGGCACCTGAGGTGCGCAGCCCACCAAATCGGACCCGAGTGGCTCCGCCCACCAAATGTGACCCAGAGTGACCCCGCCCTCCAAATGTGACCCAGAGTGACCCCGCCCACCAAATGTGACCCCGCCCACCAAATGTGACCCAGAGTGACCCCGCCCACCAAATGTGACCCAGAGTGACCCCGCCCACCAAATGTGACCCAGAGTGACCCCGCCCACCAAATGTGACCCAGAGTGACCCCGCCCTCCAAATGTGACCCAGAGTGACCCCGCCCACCAAATGTGACCCAGAGTGACCCCGCCCACCAAATGTGACCCAGAGTGACCCCGCCTACCAAATGTGACCCAGAGTGACCCCGCCCACCAAATGTGACCCAGAGTGACCCCGCCCACCAAATGTGACCCAGAGTGACCCCGCCCACCAAATGTGACCCAGAGTGACCCCGCCCACCAAATGTGACCCAGAGTGACCCCGCCCACCAAATGTGACCCAGAGTGACCCCGCCCACCAAATGTGACCCAGAGTGACCCCGCCCACCAAATGTGACCCAGAGTGACCCCGCCCACCAAATGTGACCCAGAGTGACCCCGCCCACCAAATGTGACCCAGAGTGACCCCGCCCACCAAATGTGACCCAGAGTGACCCCGCCCACCAAATGTGACCCAGAGTGACCCCGCCCACCAAATGTGACCCAGAGTGACCCCGCCCACCAAATGTGACCCAGAGTGACCCCGCCCACCAAATGTGACCCAGAGTGACCCCGCCCACCAAATGTGACCCAGAGTGACCCCGCCCACCAAATGTGACCCCGCCCACCAAATGTGACCTAGAGTGACCCCGCCCACCAAATGTGACCCAGAGTGACCCCGCCCACCAAATGTGACCCAGACTGACCCCGCCCACCAAATGTGACCCAGAGTGACCCCGCCCACCAAATGTGACCCAGAGTGACCCCGCCCACCAAATGTGACCCAGAGTGACCCCGCCCACCAAATCGGGCCCTGAGGGGCCCTGCCCACCAAATCGGACCCAGAGTGACCCCGCCCACCAAATCGACCCAGAGTGACCCCACCCACCAAATCGGACCCAGAGTGGCCCCGCCCACCAAATCAGCACCTGAGGGGCACCCAAGTGTGAAAGTCTTGCAGGGGCAGCCCGGGCACCATTACAAAGCACTATCTGTAGTTCCTTCAGGAAATACCCATCTAGTTATAGTGCTTTTGTAAAAAGCACTATATTGTTATTCCCCCGTAGACAACTTATTATTATTATTATTATTATTCAGTCCGCGATTAATGCGGCCCGAACCGCTGCACGCACAGACTCCAGTGAGGTGTCATTTCGAAGCCAGCGTCCCCAAGAGGTGTGCTAAGTATTTTTCGTGTCGATCGGATTTGTAGCTTTGGCGCAATTTGCGTTTTTCCCCTGATTGGAATGCAATTTCTCAATGGGTAAATTTTCCCATAAGGTAAAATGGCTGTTTTCTGAGGCAATTTCAAACTAACTGCCAACTGCCACCTGGCTGATTAGCTCAGTGCTGTGTGCAGTCACACCCAGTTACTATGGCAACGCCTACGAACTCTACATGACCCCACCAGGACACAGTTTTGCCAGATAATATCAGCTCTTAAAGTGACCAACCCACCAAATTGTTAAATTGTTACCTGAGGTGTCCAGCCCACCAAATAGGAGGCAGAGGGGCCCCGACCACCAAATCGGAGGCCGAGGGGCCCCGACCACCAAATCGGACCCTGAGGGGCCCCGACCACCAAATCGGACCCTGAGGGGCCCCGACCACCAAATCGGACCCTGAGGGGCCCCGACCACCAAATCGGACCCTGAGGGGCCCCGACCACAAAATCGGACCCTGATGGGCCCCGACCACCAAATCGGACCCTGAGGGGCCCCGACCACCAAATCGGACCCTGAGGGGCCCCGACCACCAAATCGGACCCTGATGGGCCCCGACCACCAAATCGGACCCTGAGGGGCCCCGACCACCAAATCGGACCCTGAGGGGCCCCGACCATCAAATCGGACCCTGAGGGGCCCCGACCACCAAATCGGACCCTGAGGGGCCTCGACCACCAAATCGGACCCTGAGGGGCCCCGACCACCAAATCGGACCCTTAGGGGCCCCGACCACCAAATCGGACCCTGAGGGGCCCCGACCTCCAAATCGGACCCTGAGGGGCCCCGACCACCAAATCGGACCCTGAGGGGCCCCGACCACCAAATCGGACCCTGAGGGGCCCCGACCACCAAATCGGACCCTGAGGGGCCCCGACCACCAAATCGGACCCTGAGGGGCCCCGACCACCAAATCGGACCCTGAGGGGCCCCGACCACCAAATCGGACCCTGAGGGGCCCCGACCACCAAATCGGACCCTGAGGGGCCCCGACCACCAAATCGGACCCTGAGGGGCCCCGTCCACCAAATCGGACCCTGAGGGGCACCGACCTCCAAATCGGACCCTGAGGGGCCCCGACCACCAAATCGGACCCTGAGGGTCCCCGACCCCCAAATCGGACCCTGAGGGGCCCCGACCACCAAATCGGATCCTGAGGGGCCCCGACCACCAAATCGGACCCTGAGGGGCCCCGACCTCCAAATCGGACCCTGAGGGGCCCCGACCTCCAAATCGGACCCTGAGGGGCCCCGAGCTCCAAATCGGTCCCTGAGGGGCCCCGACCACCAAATCGGACCCTGAGGGGCCTCGACCACCAAATCGGACCCTGAGGGGCCCCGACCACCAAATCGGACCCTGAGGGGCCCCGACCTCCCAATCGGACCCTGAGGGGCCCCGAGCTCCAAATCGGTCCCTGAGGGGCCCCGACCACCAAATCGGACCCTGAGGGGCCTCGACCACCAAATCGGACCCTGAGGGGCCCCGACCACCAAATCGGACCCTGAGTGACCCCGCCTACCAAATCGGACCCAGAGTGACCCCGCCCACCAAATCGGACCCAGAGTGACCCCGCCCACCAAATCTGATCCAGAGTGACCCCGCCCACCAAATGTGACCCAGAGTGACCCCGCCCACCAAATGTGACCCAGAGTGACCCCGCCCACCAAATGTGACCCAGAGTGACCCCGCCCACCAAATGTGACCCAGAGTGACCCGCCCACCAAATGTGACCCAGAGTGACCCCGCCCACCAAATGTGACCCAGAGTGACCCCGCCCACCAAATGTGACCTAGAGTGACCCCGCCCACCAAATGTGACCCCGCCCACCAAATGTGACCCAGAGTGACCCCGCCCACCAAATGTGACCCCGCCCACCAAATGTGACCCAGAGTGACCCCGCCCACCAAATCGGACCTAGAGTGGCCCCGCCCACCAAATGTGACCCAGAGTGACCCCGCCCACCAAATGTGACCCAGAGTGACCCCGCCCACCAAATGTGACCCAAAGTGACCCCGCCCACCAAATGTGACCCCGCCCACCAAATGTGACCCAGAGTGACCCCGCCCACCAAATGTGACCCAGAGTGACCCCGCCCACCAAATGTGACCCAGAGTGACCCCGCCCACCAAATGTGACCCAGAGTGACCCCGCCCACCAAATGTGACCCAGAGTGACCCCGCCCACCAAATGTGACCCAGAGTGACCCCACCCACCAAATGTGACCTAGAGTGACCCCGCCCACCAAATGTGACCCAGAGTGACCCCGCCCACAAAATGTGACCCAGAGTGACCCCGCCCACCAAATGTGACCCAGAGTGACCCCGCCCACCAAATGTGACCCAGAGTGACCCCGCCCACCAAATGTGACCCAGAGTGACCCCGCCCACCAAATGTGACCCAGAGTGACCCCGCTCACCAAATGTGACCCAGAGTGACCCCGCCCACCAAATGTGACCCAGAGTGACCCCGCCCACCAAATGTGACCCAGAGTGACCCCGCCCACCAAAGGTGACCCAGAGTGACCCCGCCCACCAAATCGGACCCAGAGTGACCCCGCCCACCAAATGTGACCCAGAGTGACCCCGCCCACCAAATGTGACTCAGAGTGACCCCGCCCACCAAATGTGACCCAGAGTGACCCCGCCCACCAAATCGGACCCAGAGTGACCCCGCCCACCAAATGTGACCCAGAGTGACCCCGCCCACCAAATGTGACCCAGAGTGACCCCGCCCACCAAATGTGACCCAGAGTGACCCCGCCCACCAAATGTGACCCAGAGTGACCCCGCCCACCAAATCGGACCCAGAGTGACTCCGCCCACCAAATGTGACTCAGAGTGACCCCGCCCACCAAATGTGACCCAGAGTGACCCCGCCCACCAAATGTGACCCAGAGTGACCCCGCCTACCAAATGTGACCCAGAGTGACCCCGCCCACCAAATGTGACCCAGAGTGACCCCGCTCACCAAATGTGACCCAGAGTGACCTCGCCCACCAAATGTGACCCAGAGTGACCCCGCCCACCAAATGTGACCCAGTGACCCCGCCCACCAAATGTGACCCAGAGTGACCCCGCCCACCAAAGGTGACCCAGAGTGACCCCGCCCACCAAATGTGACCCAAAATAACCCCGCCCACCAAATGTGACCCCGCCCACCAAATGTGACCCCGCCCACCAAATGTGACCCCGAGTGGCCCCGCCCACTAAATCGGACCGCGAGTGGCCCCGCCCACCAAATCGGACCCAGAGGTGCCCCGCCCACCAAATCGGACCCAGAGTGACCCCGCCCACCAAATCGGACCCAGAGTGACCCCGCCCACCAAATCGGACCCAGAGTGACCCCGCCCACCAAATGTGACCCAGAGTGACCCCGCCCACCAAATGTGACTCAGAGTGACCCCGCCCACCAAATGTGACCCAGAGTGACCCCGCCCACCAAATGTGACCCAGAGTGACCCCGCCCACCAAAAGTGACCCAGAGTGACCCCGCCCACCAAATGTGACCCAGAGTGACCCCGCCCACCAAATGTGACCCAGAGTGACCCCGCCCACCAAATGTGACCCAGAGTGACCCCGCCCACCAAATGTGACCCAGAGTGACCCCGCCCACCAAATCTGACCCAGAGTGGCCCCGCCCACCAAATCGGACCCAGAGTGGTCCCGTCTACCAAATCGGATCCAGAGTGACCCCGCCCACCAAATCGGACCCAGAGTGACCCCGCCCACCAAATCAGACCCAGAGTGACCCCGCCCACCAAATCGACCCAGAGTGGCCCCGCCCACCAAATCGGACCCAGAGTGGCCCCGCCCACCAAATCAGCACCTGAGGGGCACCCAAGTGTGAAAGTCTTGCAGGGGCAGCCCGGGCACCATTCCAAAGCACTATCTGTAGTTCCTTCAGGAAATACCCATCTAGTATTATTATTGTAATCCGAACGTGGTAAACTTATTATTATTAGGCTTTTTTCTGCAATTAATGCGGCCCGAACCGCTGCACGCAGAGACTCCAGTGAGGCGTCATTTCGAAGCCAGTGCCCACGAGAGGTGTGCTAAGTATTTTTCATGTCGATCCGATTTGTAGTTTTTTTTTAAAAATCGCATTTAAAAAAAAAAATTTCCCATAGGAAATAATGGCGAACTTTCCTTTACCCCCAACTTGACTTTCCAAAGATGGCAGCTATGCAAATGTACAGTGTCCATTTTAGGACATGATCATTTATCAAAGTCAAACATCAGAATAAAGTGACTATGACACCCTCTCGTCCCGTGTATGAAAAGTAAGTGCACCCCTGGTCCCGTGTGTGAAAAGTAAGTGTGCCCCCGGCCCCCAAATCGGACCCCGAGTGACCCCGCCCCACAAATCAGACCCCGAGTGACCCCGACCCCAAATCGGACCTTGAGTGACTCCGTACCCCAAATCGGACCCCGAGTGACCCCACCCCCCAAATTGGACCCCGAGTGACCCCGCCCCCCAAATCGGACCCCGAGTGACCCAGTCCCCCAAATTGGACCCCAAGTGACCCCGCCCCCCAAATCGGACCCCAAGTGACTTCGCCCCCAAAATCTGACCCAGAGTGACCCCGCCCACCAAATCTGACCCAGATTGACCCCGCGCACCAAATCTGACCGAGTGGCCCCGCCCACCAAATCAGACCCTGAGGGGCCCCACCCACCAAATCGGACCCTGAGGGACCCCGCCCACCAAATCGGACCCTGAGGGACCCCACCCACCAAATCGGACCCTGAGGGGCCCCGCCCACCAAATCGGACCCTGAGGGGCCCCACCCACCAAATCAGTGCCTGAGGGGCACCCAAGTGTGAAAGTCTTGCAGGGGCAGCCCGGGCACCATTCCAAAGCACTATCTGTAGTTCCTTCAGGAAATACCCATCTAGTTCTTATTATAGTGCTTTGGAACAAAGCACTATATTGTTATTCCCCCGTAGACAACTTCTTATTCTTCTTATTCTTATTATTATTAGGCTTTTTTCCGCAATTAATGCGGCCCGAACCGCTGCACGCACAGACTCCAGTGAGGTGTCATTTCGAAGCCAGCGTCCATGAGAGGTGTGCTAAGTATTTTTGGTGTCAATCGGATTTGTAGTTTTGGCGCAATTAACGTTTGAAAATTGTTTTTCTCTCATTGGAATGCATTGCCAATGCATTTCAATAGGGAAATTTTGCCATAAGGGATAATGGCTGATTTCTGAGGCAATTTAAAAAATAACTGCCAACTGCCACCTGGCTGATCAGCTCATTGATATGCGAAGCCAGACCCAGTTACTATGCCAACGCCTACGAACTCTACATGACCCCACCAGGACACAGTTTTGCCAGATAATATCAGCTCTTAAAGTGACCCGCACACCAAATCTGACCCTGAGGTGCCCAGTGCACCCCCGATCCCGTCTGTGAAAAGTAAGTGCACCCCCGTTCCTGGTGTGAAAAGTAAGTGCACCCCCGTTCCATGTGTGTGAAAAGTAAGTGCACCCCCGGTCCCTTGTGTGAAAAGAAAGTGCACCCCGATCCCATGTGTGTGAAAAGTAAGTGCACCCCGGTCCCATGTGTGTGAAAAGTAAGTGCACCCCGATCCCGTTTGTGAAAAGTAAGTGCACCCCAGTCCCGTGTGTGAAAAGTAAGTGCACCCCCGGTCCTGAGTGTGAAAAGTAAGCGCACCCCAGGTCCCGTAAGTGAAAAGTAAGTGCACCCTCGGTCCCGTGTGTGAAAAGTAAGTGCATCCCTGGTCCCGGGTGTGAAAAGTAAGTGCACCCCCGGTCCCGTGTGTGAAAAATAAGTGCACCCCCGGTCCCGTGGGTAAAAAGTAAGTGCACCCCCGGTCCCGTGGGTAAAAAGTAAGTGCACCCCCGGTCCCGTGGGTAAAAAGTAAGTGCACCCCGATCCCGTGGGTGAAAAGTAAGTGCACCCCGATCCCGTGTGTGAAAAGTAAGTGCACCCCCGGTCCTATGGGTGAAAAGTAAGTGCACCCCGATCCCGTGGGTGAAAAGTAAGTGCACCCCGATCCCGTGTGTGAAAAGTAAGTGCACCCCCGGTCCCTTGTGTGAAAAGTAAGTGCACCCCGATCCCATGTGTGTGAAAAGTAAGTGCACCCCGGTCCCATGTGTGTGAAAAGTAAGTGCACCCCCGGTCCCTTGTGTGAAAAGTAAGTGCACCCCGATCCCATGTGTGTGAAAAGTAAGTGCACCCCGGTCCCATGTGTGTGAAAAGTAAGTGCACCCCGATCCCGTTTGTGAAAAGTAAGTGCACCCCAGTCCCGTGTGTGAAAAGTAAGTGCACCCCCGGTCCTGAGTGTGAAAAATAAGTGCACCCCCGGTCCCGTGGGTAAAAAGTAAGTGCACCCCCGGTCCCGTGGGTAAAAAGTAAGTGCACCCCCGGTCCCGTGGGTAAAAAGTAAGTGCACCCCCGGTCCCGTGGGTGAAAAGTAAGTGCACCCCCGGTCCTATGGGTGAAAAGTAAGTGCACCCCGATCCCGTGGGTGAAAAGTAAGTGCACCCCGATCCCGCGTGTGAAAAGTAAGTGCACCCCCGGTCCTATGGGTGAAAAGTAAGTGCACCCCCGATCCCGTGGGTGAAAAGTAAGTGCACCCAGGTCCCGTGTGTGAAAAAGTAAGTGCGCCCCCGCCCCCCGAATCGGACCCAGGGGGGCCCCGCCCACCAAATCGGACCCAGGGGGGCCCCGCCCACCAAATCGGACCCAGGGGGGCCCCGCCCACCAAATCGGACCCAGGGGGGCCCCGCCCACCAAATCGGACCCAGGGGGGCCCCGCCCACCAAATCGGACCCAGGGGGGCCCCGCCCACCAAATCGGACCCAGGGGGGCCCCGCCCACCAAATCGGACCCAGGGGGGCCCCGCCCACCAAATCGGACCCAGGGGGGCCCCGCCCACCAAATCGGACCCAGAGGGGCCCCGCCCACCAAATCGGACCCAGGGGGGCCCCGCCCACCAAATCGGACCCAGAGGGGCCCCGCCCACCAAATCGGACCCAGAGGGGCCCCGCCCACCAAATCGGACCCAGAGGGGCCCCGCCCACCAAATCGGACCCAGAGGGGCCCCGCCCACCAAATCGGACCCAGAGGGGTCCCGCCCACCAAATCGGACCCTGAGGGGCCCCGCCCACCAAATTGGACCCTGAGGGGCCCCGCCCACCAAATCGGACCCTGAGGGGCCCCGCCCACAAAACCAGCGCCTGAGGGACACCCAAGTGTGAGTCTTGCAAGGGCAGCCCGGGCACCATTCCAAAGCACTATCTGTAGTTCCTTCAGGAAATACCCATCTAGTTATAGTGCTTTTGTAAAAAGCACTATATTGTTATTCCCCCGTAGACAACTTCTTATTCTTCTTATTCTTATTATTATTAGGCTTTTTTCCGCAATTAATGCGGCCCGAACCGCTGCACGCACAGACTCCAGTGAGGTGTCATTTCGAAGCCAGCGTCCATGAGAGGTGTGCTAAGTATTTTTCGTGTCGATCGGATTTGTAGTTTTGGCGCAATTAACGTTTGAAAATTGTTTTTCTCTCATTGGAATGCATTGCCAATGCATTTCAATAGGGAAATTTTGCCATAAGGTATAATGGCTGATTACTGAGGCAATTTAAAAAATAACTGCCAACTGCCACCTGGCTGATCAGCTCATTGATATGCGAAGCCAGACCCAGTTACTATGCCAACGCCTACGAACTCTACATGACCCCACCAGGACACAGTTTTGCCAGATAATATTAGCTCTTAAAGTGACCCGCACACCAAATCTGACCCTGAGGTGCCCAGTGCACCCCCGATCCCGTCTGTGAAAAGTAAGTGCACCCCCGGTCCCGTGTGTGAAAAGTAAGTGCACCCCCGTTCCTGGTGTGAAAAGTAAGTGCACCCCGGTCCCATGTGTGTGAAAAGTAAGTGCACCCCCGTTCCTGGTGTGAAAAGTAAGTGCACCCCGGTCCCATGTGTGTGAAAAGTAAGTGCACCCCCGGTCCCTTGTGTGAAAAGTAAGTGCACCCCGGTCCCATGTGTGTGAAAAGTGCACCCCGATCCCGTTTGTGAAAAGTAAGTGCACCCCCAGTCCCGTGTGTGAAAAGTAAGTGCACCCTCGGTCCCGTGGGTGAAAAGTAAGTGCACCCCGGTCCCGTGTGTGAAAAGTAAGTGCATCCCCGGTCCCGGGTGTGAAAAGTAAGTGCACCCCCGGTCCCGTGGTTGAAAAGTAAGTGCACCCCCGGTCCCGTGTGTGAAAAATAAGTGCACCCTCGGTCCCGTGGGTGAAAAGTAATTGTACCCCGATCCCGTGTGTGAAAAGTAAGTGCATCCCTGGTCCAGGGTGTGAAAAGTAAGTGCACCCCAGGTCCCGTGGGTGAAAAGTAAGTGCACCCCCGGTCCCGTGTGTGAAAAATAAGTGCACCCCAGTCCCGTGGGTGAAAAGTAAGTGCACCCCCTGTCCCGTGGGTGAAAAGTAAGTGCACCCCCCCATGTGTGAAAAGTAAGTGCACTCCCGGTCCATGGGTGAAAAGTAAGTGCACCCCGGGTCCCGTGGGTGAAAAGTAAGTGCACCTCCGGTCCCGTGGGTGAAAAGTAATTGCACCCCCGGTCCCGTGGGTGAAAAGTAAGTGCACCCCGGTCCCGTGGGTGAAAAGTAAGTGCACCCCCGTTCCCGCGAGTGAAAAGTAAGTGCACCCCCGTTCCCGTGTGTGAAAAGTAAGTGCACCCCCGATCCCGGGTGTGAAAAGTAAGTGCACCCCAGGTCCCGTGGGTGAAAAGTAAGTGCACCCCCAGCCCCATGGGTGAAAAGTAAGTGCACCCCCGCTCCCGTGGGTGAAAAGTGTTGCACCCCGATCCCGTGTGTGAAAAGTAAGTGCACCCCCGGACTCGTGGGTGAAAAGTAAGTGCACCCCCTGTACCATGGGTGAAAAGTAAGTGCACCCCCGGTCCCGTGGGTGAAAAGTAAGTGCACCCCCGGTCCCGTGGGTGAAAAGTAAGTGCACCCCCGGTCCCGTGGGTGAAAAGTAAGTGCACCCCCGATCCCGTGGGTAAAAAGTAAGTGCACCCCGGTCCTGTGGGTGAAAAGTAAGTGCACCCCCGGTCCCGTGTGTGAAAAGTAAGTGCACCCCCGGTCCTATGGGTGAAAAGTAAGTGCACCTCCGATCCCGTGGGTGAAAAGTAAGTGCACCCCTGGTCCCGTGGGTGAAAAGTAAGTGCACCCTTGGTCCCGTGGGTGAAAAGTAAGTGCACCCAGGTCCCGTGTGTGAAAAAGTAAGTGCGCCCCCGCCCCCCAAATCGGACCCTGATTGACCCCGCCCCCGAATCGGACCCCGAGTGACCCGGACCCCCGAATCGGACCCCGAGTGACCCCGCCCACCAAATGTGACCCAGAGTGACCCCGCCCACCAAATGTGACCCAGAGTGACCCCGCCCACCAAATGTGACCCCGCCCACCAAATGTGACCCCGAGTGGCCCCGCCCACCAAATCGGACCGCGAGTGGCCCCGCCCACCAAATCGGACCCAGAGGTGCCCCGCCCACCAAATCGGACCCAGAGTGACCCCGCCCACCAAATGTGACCCAGAGTGACCCCGCCCACCAAATGTGACCCCGCCCACCAAATGTGACCCCGAGTGGCCCCGCCCACCAAATCGGACCGCGAGGTGCCCCGCCCACCAAATCGGACCCAGAGGTGCCCCGCCCACCAAATCGGACCCAGAGTGACCCCGCCCACCAAATCGGACCCAGAGTGACCCCGCCCACCAAATGTGACCCAGAGTGACCCCGCCCACCAAATGTGACCCAGAGTGACCCCGCCCACCAAATGTGACCCAGAGTGACCCCGCCCACCAAATGTGACCCAGAGTGACCCCGCCCACCAAATGTGACCCAGAGTGACCCCGCCCACCAAATGTGACCCAGAGTGACCCCGCCCACCAAATGTGACCCAGAGTGACCCCGCCCACCAAATGTGACCCAGAGTGACCCCGCCCACCAAATGTGACCCAGAGTGACCCCGCCCACCAAATGTGACCCAGAGTGACCCCGCCCACCAAATGTGACCCAGAGTGACCCCGCCCACCAAATGTGACCCAGAGTGACCCCGCCCACCAAATGTGACCCAGAGTGACCCCGCCCACCAAATGTGACCCAGAGTGACCCCGCCCACCAAATGTGACCCAGAGTGACCCCGCCCACCAAATGTGACCCAGAGTGACCCCGCCCACCAAATGTGACCCAGAGTGACCCCGCCCACCAAATGTGACCCAGAGTGACCCCGCCCACCAAATGTGACCCAGAGTGACCCCGCCCACCAAATGTGACCCAGAGTGACCCCGCCCACCAAATGTGACCCAGTGACCCCGCCCACCAAATGTGACCCAGAGGTGCCCCGCCCACCAAATGTGACCCAGAGGTGCCCCGCCCACCAAATCTGACCCAGAGGTGCCCCGCCCACCAAATCTGACCCAGAGGTGCCCCGCCCACCAAATCTGACCGAGGTGCCCTGCCCACCAAATCTGACCCAGAGGTGCTCTGCCCACCAAATCTGACCCAGAGTGGCCCCGCCCACCAAATCTGACCCAGAGTGGCCCCGCCCACCAAATCTGACCCAGAGTGGCCCCGCCCACCAAATCGGACCCAGAGTGGTCCCGTCTACCAAATCGGACACAGAGTGGCCCCGCCCACCAAATCATCCCCTGAGGGGCCCCGCCCACCAAACCAGCGCCTGAAGGGCACCCAAGTGTGAAAGTCTTGCAGGATCAGCCCGGGCACCATTACAAAGCACTATCTGTAGTTCCTTCAGGAAATACCCATCTAGTATTATTATTGTAATCCGAACATGATAAACTTATTCAGTTTTTTTCCGCAATTAATGCGGCCTGAACCGCTGCACGCACAGACTCCAGTGAGGCGTCATTTCGAAGCCAGCGTCCATGAGAGGTGTGCTAAGTATTTTTCGTGTCGATCGGATTTGTAGTTTTGGCACAATGTGCGTTTAAAAATTGATTCCCCCTCATTGGAAAGCATTGCCGCTATGCATTTCAATAGAGAAATTTTGACATAAGGTATAATGGCTGATTTCTGAGGCAATTTAAAAATAACTGCCAACTGCCACCTGGCTGATTAGGTCATTGATATGCGAAGTCAGATCCAGTTACTATGCCAACGCGTACGAACTCTACATGACCCCACCAGGACACAGTTTTGCCAGATAATATCAGCTCTTAAAGTGACCCGCGCACCAAATTGGCACCTGAGGTGCGCAGCCCACCAAATCGGTCCCGAGTGGCCCCGCCCACCAAATCGGACCCCGAGTGGCCCCGCCCGCCAAATCGGACCCAGAGTGACCCCGCCCACCAAATCGGACCCAGAGTGACCCCGCCCACCAAATGTGACCCAGAGTGACCCCGCCCACCAAATGAGACCCAGAGTGACCCCGCCCACCAAATGTGACCCAGAGTGACCCCGCCCACCAAATGTGACCCAGAGTGACCCCGCCCACCAAATGTGACCCAGAGTGACCCCGCCCACCAAATGTGACCCAGAGTGACCCCGCCCACCAAATGTGACCCAGAGTGACCCCGCCCACCAAATGTGACCCAGAGTGACCCCGCCCACCAAATGTGACCCAGAGTGACCCCGCCCACCAAATGTGACCCAGAGTGACCCCGCCCACCAAATGTGACCCAAAATGATCACGCCCACCAAATGTGACCCAGAGTGACCCCGCCCACCAAATGTGACCCAGAGTGACCCCGCCCACCAAATGTGACCCCGCCCACCAAATGTGGCCCCGAGTGGCCCCGCCCACCAAATCGGACCGCGAGTGGCCCCGCCCACCAAATCGGACCCAGAGGTGCCCCGCCCACCAAATCGGACCCAGAGTAACCCCGCCCACCAAATGTGACCCAGAGTGACCCCGCCCACCAAATGTGATTCAGAGGTGCCCCGCCCACCAAATCTGACCCAGAGGTGCCCCGCCCACCAAATCGGACCCAGAGGTGCCCCACCCACCAAATCTGACCGAGGTGCCCTGCCCACCAAATCTGACCCAGAGGTGCTCTGCCACCAAATCTGACCCAGAGTGGCCCCGCCCACCAAATCTGACCCAGAGTGGCCCCGCCCACCAAATCGGACCCAGAGTGGTCCCGTCTACCAAATCGGACACAGAGTGGCCCCGCCCACCAAATCATCCCCTGAGGGGCCCCGCCCACCAAACCAGCGCCTGAAGGGCACCCAAGTGTGAAAGTCTTGCAGGGGCAGCCCGGGCACCATTACAAAGCACTATCTGTAGTTCCTTCAGGAAATACCCATCTAGTTATAGTGCTTTGGGACAAAGCACTATATTGTTATTCCACCGTAGTCAACTTATTCTTCTTCTTATTATTATTCAGTCCGCAATTAATGCGGCCCGAACCGCTGCACGCACAGACTCCAGTGAGGTGTCATTTCGAAGCCAGCGTTCCTGGCAGGTGTGCTAAGTATTTTTCGTGTCGATCGGATTTGTAGTTTTGGCGCAATTGGCGTTTGAAAATTTTGTCTCAATGCATTTCAATGGGAAATTGTTCCAACAATAAGGGATAATGGCTGATTTCTGAGGCAATTTCAAAATAACTGCCAACTGCCACCTGGCTGATTAGCTCATTGCGATGTGCAGTCAGACCCAGTTACTATGCCAACGCCTACGAACTCTACATGACCCCACCAGGACACAGTTTTGCCAGATAATATCAGCTCTTAAAGTGACCCGCGCACCAAATTGGCACCTGAGGTGCGCAGCCCACCAAATCGGACCCGAGTGGCCCCGCCCACCAAATCGGACCCCGAGTGGCCCCGCCCACCAAATCTGACCCAGAGTGACCCCGCCCGCCAAATCGGACCCAGAGTGACCCCGCCCACCAAATGTGACCCAGAGTGACCCCGCCCACCAAATGTGACCCAGAGTGACCCCGCCCACCAAATGTGACCCAGAGTGACCCCGCCCACCAAATGTGACCCAGAGTGACCCCGCCCACCAAATGTGACCCAGAGTGACCCCGCCCACCAAATGTGACCCAGAGTGACCCCGCCCACCAAATGTGACCCAGAGTGACCCCGCCCACCAAATGTGACCCAGAGTGACCCCGCCCACCAAATGTGACCCAGAGTGACCCCGCCCACCAAATGTGACCCAGAGTGACCCCGCCCACCAAATGTGACCCAGAGTGACCCCGCCCACCAAATGTGACCCCGCCCACCAAATGTGACCCCGCCCACCAAATGTGACCCCGCCCACCAAATGTGACCCAGAGTGACCCCGCCCACCAAATGTGACCCAGAGTGACCCCGCCCACCAAATGTGACCCAGAGTGATCTCGCCCACCAAATGTGACCCAGAGTGACCCCACCCACCAAATGTGACCCAGAGTGACCCCGCCCACCAAATGTGACCCAGAGTGACCCCGCCCACCAAATGTGACCCAGAGTGACCCCGCCCACCAAATGTGACCCAGAGTGAACCCGCCCACCAAATGTGACCCAGAGTGACCCCGCCCACCAAATGTGACCCAGAGTGAACCCGCCCACCAAATGTGATCCAGAGTGACCCCGCCCACCAAATGTGACCCAGAGTGACCCCGCCCACCAAATCGACCCAGAGTGACCCCGCCCACCAAATCGGACCCAGAGTGGCCCCGCCCACCAAATCGGACCCAGAGTGGCCCCGCCCACCAAATCAGCACCTGAGGGGCACCCAAATGTGAAAGTCTTGCAGGGGCAGCCCGGGCACCATTCCAAAGCACTATCTGTAGTTCCTTCAGGAAATACCCATCTAGTTATAGTGCTTTGTAAAAAGCACTATATTGTTATTCCACCGTCGTCAACTTATTCTTATTATTATTCTTATTATTAGGCTTTTTTCTGCAATTAATGCGGCCCGAACCGCTGCACGCACAGACTCCAGTGAGGTGTCATTTCGAAGCCAGCGTCCATGAGAGGTGTGCTAAGTATTTTTCGTGTCGATCGGATTTGTAGTTTTGGCGCAATGTGCGATTGAAAATTGTTTTTCCCTCATTGGAAAGCATTGTCAATGCATTTCAATAGGGAAATTTTGCCATAAGCTATAATGGCTGATATCTGAGGCAATTTAAAAAATAACTGCCAACTGGCTGGCTGATCAGCTCATTGATATGCGAAGTCAGACCAAGTTACTATGCCAACGCGTACAAACTCTACATGACCCCACCAGGACACAGTTTTGCCAGATAATATCAGCTCTTAAAGTGACCTACCCACCAAATTGTTACCTGAGGTGTCAGCCCACCAAATCGGACCGAGTGACCCCGCCCACCAAATTGGACCCAGAGGGTAAGTGCACCCCCGCCCCGTGTGTGCAAAAGTAAGTGCACCCCTTGTGTATGCAAAACTAAGTTCACCCCCACCCCAAGTGTATAAAAGTAAGTGCACCCCCGCCCTGTGTGTGCAAAAGTAACTGCACCCCCGCCCCCGTGTGTGCAAAAGTAAGTGCACCCCCGCCCCCGTGTGTGAAAAGTAAGTGCGCCCCCGGCCCTGGATGTGCAAAAGTAAGTGCACCCCCGACCCCGTGTGTGAAAAGTAAGTGCGCCCCCGGCCCCGGATGTGCAAAAGTAAGTGCACCCCCGGTCCCAGTTGTGCAAAAGTAAGTGCGCCCCCGCCCCCGTGTGTGCAAAAGTAAGTACGCCCCTGCCCCCGTGTGTGCAAAAGTAAGTGCACCCTGCCCCGTGTGTGAGAAGTAAGTGCGCCCCCGGCCCAGGATGTGCAAAAGTAAGTGCGCCCCCGGCCCCGGGTATGCAAAAGTAAGAGCGCCCCGGCCCCGGGTGTGCAAAAGTGTGCCCCGGGTGTGCAAAAGTAAGTGCGCCCCGGGTGTGCAAAAGTAAGTGTGCCCCGGGTGTGCAAAAGTAAGCGCCCCGACCCCATGTGTGCAAAAGTAAGTGCGCCCCCGGCCCCGGGTGTGCAAAATTAAGTGCGCCCCCAGCCCCGGATGTGCAAAAGTAAGTGCACCCCCGGTCCCAGGTGTGCAAAAGTAAGTGCGCCCCTGCCCCCGTGTGTGCAAAAGTAAGTACACCCCCGCCCCCGTGTGTGCAAAAGTAAGGGCACCCTGCCCCGTGTGTGAGAAGTAAGTGCGCCCCCAGCCCAGGATGTGCAAAAGTAAGTGCGCCCCCGGCCCCGGGTATGCAAAAGTAAGTGCGCCCCGGCCCCGGGTGTGCAAAAGTAAGTGCGCCCCGGGTGTGCAAAAGTAAGAGCGCCCCCGACCCCATGTGTGCAAAAGTAAGTGCGCCCCCGGCCCCGGGTGTGCAAAATTAAGTGCGCCCCCGGCCCCGGGTGTGAAAAGTAAGTGCACCCCCGGTCCCGGGTGTGAAAAGTAAGTGCACCCCCAATTCTGTGGGTGAAAAGTAAGTGCACCACCGCTCCCATGGGTGAAAAGGAAGTGCACCCTCGGTCCCGTGGGTGAAAAGTAAGTGCACCCCCGGTCCCGTGAGTTAAAAGTAAGTGCAACCCCGGTCCCGGGTATGCAAAAGTAAGAGCGCCCCGGCCCCGGGTGTGCAAAAGTGTGCCCCGGGTGTGCAAAAGTAAGTGCGCCCCGGGTGTGCAAAAGTAAGTGTGCCCCGGGTGTGCAAAAGTAAGAGCGCCCCGACCCCATGTGTGCAAAAGTAAGTGCGCCCCCGGCCCCGGGTGTGCAAAATTAAGTGCACCCCCGCCCCGGGTGTTCAAAAGTAAGTGCACCCCCGGTCCCAGGTGTGCAAAAGTAAGTGCGCCCCCGCCCCCGTGTGTGCAAAAGTAAGTACACCCCCGCCCCCGTGTGTGCAAAAGTAAGGGCACCCTGCCCCGTGTGTGAGAAGTAAGTGCGCTCCCAGCCCAGGATGTGCAAAAGTAAGTGCGCCCCCGGCCCCGGGTATGCAAAAGTAAGTGCGCCCCGGCCCCGGGTGTGCAAAAGTAAGTGCGCCCCGGGTGTGCAAAAGTAAGTGCGCCCCGGGTGTGCAAAAGTAAGTGCGCCCCGGGTGTGCAAAACTAAGTGCGCCCCGGGTGTGCAAAACTAAGTGGGCCCCGAGTGACCCCACCAGGACACAGTTTTGCCAGATAATATCAGCTCTTAAAGTGACCCGACCACCAAATCGGACCCTGAGGGGCACCGCCCACCAAATCGGACCCTGAGGGGCCCCGCCCACCAAATCGGCCCCTGAGGGGCCCCGCCCACCAAATCGGCCCCTGAGGGGCCCCGCCCACCAAATCGGACCCAGAGTGACCCCGCCCACCAAATCGGCCCCAGAGTGACCCCGCCCACCAAATCGGACCCAAAGTGACCCCGCCCACCAAATCGGACCCAGAGTGACCCCGCCCACCAAATCGGACCCAGAGTGACCCCGCCCACCAAATCGGACCCAGAGTGACCCCGCCCACCAAATCGGACCCAGAGTGACCCCGCCCACCAAATCGGACCCAGAGTGACCCCGCCCACCAAATCGGACCCAGAGTGACCCCGCCCACCAAATCGGACCCAGAGTGACCCCGCCCACCAAATTGGACCCAGAGTGACCCCGCCCACCAAATCGGACCCAGAGTGACCCCGCCCACCAAATCAGACCCAGAATGACCCCGCCCACCAAATCGGACCCAGAGTGACCCCGCCCACCAAATCGGACCCAGAGTGACCCCGCCCACCAAATCGGACCCAGAGTGACCCCGCCCACCAAATCGGACCCAGAGTCGCCCCGCCCACCAAATTGGCCCCCTGAGCGGCCCCGAACACCAAATCGGACCCAGAGTGACCCGGCCCACCAAATCGGACCCAGAGTGACCCCGCCCAAAAAATCGGACCCAGAGTGACCCCCGCCCACCAAATCGGACCCAGATTGACACCGCCCACCAAATCGGCCCCTGAGGGGCCCCAACCACCAAACGGGCACCTGAGGGGCACTCAAGTGTGAAAGCCTTGCAGGGGCAGCCCGGGCACCATTCCAAAGCACTATCTGTAGTTCCTTCAGGAAATACCCATCTAGTATTATTATTGTAATCCGAACGTGGTAAACTTATTTGTTTTTTTCCGCAATTAATGCGGCCCGAACCACTGCACGCACAGACTCCAGTGAGGCGTCATTTCGAAGCCAGCGTCCACGAGAGGTGTGCTAAGTATTTTTCGTGTCGATCCGATTTGTAATTTTTAAAAAAATTGCATTTTAAAAAATAAAATTTCCCATAGGAAATAATGGCGAACTTTCCATTACCCACAACTTGACCTTCCAAAGATGGCAGCTATGCAAATGTTTGGTGTCCATTTTAGGACATGATCATTTATCAAAGACAAACATCAGAATAAAGTGACTATGACACCCTCTCATCCCGTGTGTGAAAAGTAAGTGCACCCCCGATCCCGTATGTGAAAACTAAGTGCACCAAGTGGCCCCGCCCACCAAATCGGACCCAGAGTGACCCCACCCACCAAATCGGACCCAGTGTGATCCCGCCCACCAAATGTGACCCAGAGTGACCCCGCCCACCAAATGTGACCCAGAGTGACCCCGCCCACCAAATGTGACCCAGAGTGACCCCGCCCACCAAATGTGACCCAGAGTGACCCCGCCCACCAAATGTGACCCAGAGGTGCCCCGCCCACCAAATCTGACCCAGAGGTGCCCCGCCCACCAAATCTGACCCAGAGGTGCCCCGCCCACCAAATCTGACCGAGGTGCCCTGCCCACCAAATCTGACCCAGAGGTGCTCTGCCCACCAAATCTGACCCAGAGTGGCCCCGCCCACCAAATCTGACCCAGAGTGGCCCCGCCCACCAAATCGGACCCAGAGTGGTCCCGTCTACCAAATCGGACACAGAGTGGCCCCGCCCACCAAATCATCCACTGAGGGGCCCCGCCCACCAAACCAGCGCCTGAAGGGCACCCAAGTGTGAAAGTCTTGCAGGGGCAGCCCGGGCACCATTACAAAGCACTATCTGTAGTTCCTTCAGGAAATACCCATCTAGTTATAGTGCTTTGTAAAAAGCACTATATTGTTATTCCACCGTCGTCAACTTATTATAGTGCTTTGTAAAAAGCACTATATTGTTATTCCACCGTCGTCAACTTATTCTTATTATTATTCTTATTATTAGGCTTTTTTCCG